>NC_045427.1:549897592-550501164 GCF_902635505.1 Sarcophilus harrisii | reverse complement strand
TACAGATGAGGAAACCGAGGCTCAGAACTCGAACAAGTTCACATGATTAATAAGTGATAGAGTCAGGACCCAAACCCATATCTTTTGACTCTGAATGCAGTGCTCTTTCTCCTTTATCATAAATTTTGTTGTTCAGTTTTTGTGATCGTTTGGTTTTTTGTTTTGTTTTGTTTTGTTTGGCAAAGATACTGATGTGATTTGCATTTTCATTCTACAACTCATTTTATAGATGAGGAAACTGAGGCTCCTGACTCCAGGTCTAGGGCTCTATGCACTGTACCATGTAGCTGCCCCTTTGTCATGAATAGAAGTGAATAAATCAGGTTTAGGAGATCAGGGTCATGAGTCTGGGTTTCAACATGTTTAAAAGTTAAGATGTCCAGCAGACAGAAAAGAGTAACTTGAGACTTAGAACACAAGAAAGGGATCAGAGCTGAAGATAGAGATTGGGGGCTTCATTTTCCTGAGTGCATCTTTCCAGGAATGAATGTTATCGCTAGCTGAACTGTCAGCAGAAAATATGCAGCTATGTTTGCTATTAGCTTATGCAAATGAACACAATTTAGGATCAAATCCTTCTGAAATGGAAAATCAATGATGCTAGCCATCATCCTCAGACTGGTGCCTGAGGACATTTGTAGCCCATTATGGTTGGATTGTGAGTGTAAATTTTCCAAGTTGATTTTACAGCTGGTCTCCATGAGTACATTGGGTTAAGTTAAGGCATAAATCTTATTTCCCACAAATGTGCTACCCTGTTACCTTAAGTTAACATGAGCTTCCTATGAATGACCCCACTGGCTGCAATTAACAGAAAATAAGCCATCACATTAATACTTCATGTGGAATTGTACCCAGTCATGCAAGAAGGAGTTGGCACGCATGAGCCCATCCTAATGAAGCTTTAGTGGGAGTCATTTGCTTTAATGAACACTCTGCTCTTTCTTTACCAGTTTTTTACGATCTTTCTACTCCCTCTATTATCCTAGTTACACAGTAACAATAACGAAAAGTAATAGCTGATAGTCAGAGATGGTCACAAAATGCCTTACATGTATCACTTCACCTAACCCTCACAATTAATTAGTCACCATTATTAGTTCCATTTTACAGAGAAGGATCATGGAGGAACAAAAAAATAAGTGAGTCACCACAGATCATATAGATCAGACAGCTAGTAAATATCTAAAGCAGGAGTGGACTAAGTGTTTCTTAACTTATCAAACATTCTGTCCACTATACTACAATTACTCTTGATAATTACGATATTCATACATATTTTACTTTACCATTAGCAAAGCATTTTACATACAGTATCTCACATCATACTTCTAACTACTCTGCAAAGTACTTTTACTATTCCTATGACATTTGAGTATTCTGGGACTCAGAGAAGTTAAATAACTTACTCAGAATCATGTGGCTAGTAAGAATTAGAAGCAGGATTTGAATCCAGATCTTCCTGATTCCATGTTGAAGACTTGATCTATTGTTGATTCCTCTTACAATCTCTCTTCCAAAATGAAAGTCAAATGGATTTTTTAGTTTTGTGATAAATATAATTCTATCTTCAGTAAAAGTGCAAGCCTAGAGCAAGGATGATATTTTCTTTCTCACCTTGTTCAAAGAGACATATACAAGTATCTTTTAAAATCATAGTAATTGTTTCTGAAGGAAGAAAGAAAAAAATAAAGAAAGGAAGGAAGGAAGGAGAGAAAGAAAAAGAAGGAAGGAGGGAGGGAGGGAAGAAAAGAGAAAAGGAAGGAGGTTCAGAAGAAGAGGAGGAAGGAAGGAAGGAAGGAAGGGAGGAAGGAAGGAAGGAAGGAAGGAAGGAAGGAAGGAAGAAAGGTAGGTTACTCCTCATATGAAAACTAATTGGAAATGTCTAGTCACAAGTGGTTCTGCTTTGTCCTAATTTGAATAAAAACTTAAAATGCATGCTAAGAAAAATTCTTAATTGGGAACAAAGGGGTACTTAGTATGTTGGATTACATAATCAGGAAATGTCCCTGATTGGTTGAATATATAGCTAAAACCAATTGATGAAATTAAAATATGATAAATATAAACGTCTGAAATTAAGTTAAAGAAAAAAGTAGCACAACTGAGCAAATGCAAATTGAAGGACTTTCTTTTCAGTAGTTAATATGGAGAAAAATCAGAGCCTTAGTTAACCACAAGCTTGATAAGATATATGTTCTTCTAAATTTCTATATGAGGAGAATATATAGAAACATATGAGTATATACATACATATGCTATGTGTTATATATTTATGTATATGTGTATATACTAGGCATTATATTAAAAGCTAGTCATTTTTTTTAAGGAAAAGCAATACTTGGCTTTAGGGAATTTACCATCTAATGAAAGGCATAATACATGAATAACTAGGTATATGATACAACATTTAAACATTTAAACAGACATATATGCATACATATCATAAACATTTTTATCTGATTCCTAAATATATATGTATATCTATGTACATATGAGCATAAATATGTGTAAATGTGCTGCTCAATGCTTAAAAAGTGACTTTCAAAAAAAAGTATACATGATACATACACTTTTAAGTTTAATCTGCATTAACAACACTTTTTCCATCCCTTCTTAAGTATAGACAATCAACACAACACTACATCAAACCTTGATTTGTAGTATTTTCTAATTTCTGATATATAGGTGCTAATGCTTGAAAATTTAATAAATAACTCTCATGAGCCAGTATAATCTGGCTCCAGCAAACCGTGCATGTATGTGTATGTTTATGTATAGTTGCATGTGTGTGTGTGTATATATATATATATATATATGTGAGTATATGCATACATCTATTTGTACTCATATATATGCCTATATAAACATATAGATATAGATTTATCATAGAAGTGGAAAGGATCTTAGAAATCATTTTGTTCCATCTTTTACTAAAGGAAAATATAGGCTTCTACAGAGGATTACCCAGGATAATACAGGAATCTAGTTGCAGAACTGGAATTTAGCTCCTCATGTCCTTGCTTTGATAGTTTGTAACTTTCTTCCATGTCACACTCATCTAGGTCTGCTCCAATAAAAATAAAATATCCAAGTCAAGAATGTGATAACTATGTTCTGGTCATTTATGTATAGAATATTATAGTTACCCCCAAATGAATTCATTTTAAGGAGCTTACAAAACTAGGGAAGGGCCAAAAGAAAATGGTGAGATTTGTAAGGGACCAGCAAAATGCATCATGATTGAAATAATTGATTGAACAAATGATTGAAAAAAAACTAGAAATGTTTAGTCTGAAGAAGAAAAAACTAAGAGAGAGACATAATGACCTTCAATCAAATAAAGAACAATGAGGTGGAAAAAGAATGAAAATTAAAATTCCTTTAATGCTTTAAAATTTGCAAAGGGTTTTTAATGTATTATTTCATTTGAGAAATTCAGTAACCTTGTGAGGTTAGCACAGTAAGTGATTGCCATTAATCAATCAATCAATCAATTAATTAGTTGAGTTGTTAATTTATTTATGCAAGAGAAAAAAAAATAAAGGAAGCTCAAGAGTGAGCTTACTTTTGGTCACACAGCTAAGTATCCAAAGCAGAATATGAACTCAGGCCTTCCTGAGTCCAGGTCCAAAACCAGATCCACTGAACCAAGATGCATCTGAAAGTCAAATAGACACGTTCTGTGTTGCTACATAAAGCAGAACTAGAATCAGTCACTGGAAGTGACAAGGAAACAGATGTCTTTACATGAAGAAGAATGTTTTTTGCCTAGAGCAAACAAAGAAATAGACTTCCTTATAAGATTATTCTCTCATCACTCTGAATACATCTTGTAAGTATTAGCTATTTATGTTATCTTCCCCAGTAGAATATAAACTCCTTGAGGACAGGGATTATTTTTGCCTTTTTTGTATCCCCAGTTCTTAGCACAGTTCCTGTCACATAGTATGAGCTAATAAATGCTCTTTCTTTGTCCTTTGATTGATTAATCATGGCTTGGCTAGTTTCCTTTCATTTAAAGATAGTCCAGCAAAGAATATAATTTGGAGATTCCTTGTTTGGACATGAGGTTGAATTGGATTAGATAATTCCTGAGGTCTCTTCCCATGCTGAATCTATGACCACATTTTGATCCAGGTTAATTTCTTTCAGGCCCTAAGTATGTGGCCCTATACCAACTTGAAGAGTAAATATTATTAGAATACTTCTTGTCAAAGTTCATCTTTAATTATCTGAACACTGCTAAAATTAAGATTTGGGAAATCATTAGGGAAAAAATATCTTGCCTATTATGTGCAAAGTGTTGCTGATTGCTAGGGGATACAAAAATAATATAAAACGGGGTCCTGTCCAATAAGTCTACATACAATGGGATAAAAGACATTAAAACAAGCAAATAACTGTAAGGAAAAACAGGATATGATAAGGACAAAGGAGAGGACCAAACAGAGTTCTATCATATATTTGAAGAAGTCCCTTCTACTAGAAGGCACAGATGAATGACCTGAAAAGAACCTTAGAGACGATTAAATCCAAAGCCCTTATTTTTCAAAGGAAGAACCAGGTCCAGAAATCTTAGGTAATTTACTCAAGGTCATGTACATAGCAAGTTAATGGTAGAACCATTCAGTTTCTAAAGGAATTATATTTTCCATCCCTTTTGGGAGCTTGTAAAATTAGCAGTAAATTTGGAATTCAGTTAAAATGAGCATTGGTTCTTTGATAACTTACAGGATGATTTAGACCCGTTCTCTCAATCCCAATGGATAAAGGTCAGACTGCTTGGTATATTTTCTTATCAATAAGAAGAAGCTCTTATGAGATGCAAATTAGTCTTGAATCTCAGACAATTACAGCATCAATATGAAGGGTTGTTAATTAAAGAAAGATTAATTACTCCCAGAGAAATCCACATCATTTTCTTCCATGATTTTTTTTTTGTTAGCCTGAGCAATTTGGCGAAAAATGAGCCTTATAACTGCTTTCCAGGTAGGGCACTATGAGGAGCTCTAGGAAGGCCTTCTTCTTTTCACCCCTTTAAGTCTGTCATGGAAACCTGAAGTTCCATTATGTTAAAATCTTTGCTTTTTAGATTAAGGTTTGGTCCTCTGTTTAAAATGAAAATGTCTCTGGAAGAGCTAATTTGTTAAATCCTTGTCAGTCATTTCTGTTCTGGTGTTTTAGAGGATTAGAGCTATTCCAAAAAGCAGAAAACTGAGAGCAGGTTTTGGCTACAAGACAGAGCATAGGATTAGTGCTGAGGAGATCTCAAAAATCATCTAGTCCATTTTCCCATTTTTACAAACAAGAAAAAATGAGGCTAAGAGAGCAAAGTGACATTCATACAAATAGTAATAGGTGAAGGAAGATTTGAACCCTCAAAATCCAGCATACTTCCCAGAGAGAATAGATTATTCTAGGGCATAACTGAGTGGAAGATCTTGTTTAGGAGAAGAGGTGGGGGAAAAGTAACAGAATACATACAGAATCTAGCTTTGTGGCTTTTCATAAGTCAAATTTTCACTGTGCCTTAGTTTTTTCATAGGTTAAATTGAGGGAGACAGAGGAGAATCATATGATTTCTAAATGTCTTTTCCATTCTGACCTTCAATGATTTATAAAATCATAATGTCTTAGAGCTTGACTGGATTTCTTTGTTTTTGTAAGTTTGTGTTTATTCTTAAGTACTTTTATATCATAAAACTGCAGTGACGAGATTCCAAAGATTACTCCATCACTATAGGAGAAATCATGAAACACAGGATTTAAAGTTAGAAGAAACCTGAAAGATCAGCTAATCTAAGTTTCTCATTTTGGTAGATTAAGAAATTGAGGTGTATATAAGCAAAGTCAAAGATCACACAGGATAGTAGGCAGATGGACCAGAATTTGGACCCAGCAGGCCTTGTTACCTCTAGGACAGTGTCTTTCCTGCTACATATCATACTTCCTCCCATTCAGGTAGGGCATGAGATTTCTGCCTACCCCAACCCTTAATCGCAGAAGAAAAAAGAAATTGACCATTTCACCCATTTCCTTAAAGCTTTGGTTAGGATAGAAAGACTTTAGGATAACTGAACCAAGAGAGGTTTGGAATCTAGCCTCCTGAGCCAGCCCCTCACTAGCTGTGCAGTTTGGGGCAAATCATAATTTCTTAGAGGTCCAGTTTCTGGCAAAATTGAAATAATCATGCTTGCAATATTGGAACAAATGAGATAATATAATGAAAATGCTATTTCAAATTGTAAAGTGTTATAAATATAAGTGATCATTACTTCTGAAAATTGGTCAGTATTATTTTTAACTAGAAAATGAAGCAGAAAAAGCTGAAGAGACTTGCCCATGTTCATATTGGTTGGGGGCAGGTGGGGAAATAGGAGGAAGAGCTTGTATCCTCAAGCTAATAAAGGCCAAAGTTAACTTGCTTGCTTTCATATTATAATGAGATTTCCTATGATAAAATTGTCAGTTGTCCTCCATTACTACTTTTTCTATCATCATTTCTATGTTCTGAGATTTGGTGACCATATTTCCAAACTTTTAATAAAAGATGTTCCTAACAAAAAAAAAAGAAAAAAAAAAGCCTTTCTGTACCTCAGGGCTATATAATCTACAGGTAATTATTTACTATTTCTAGTAGTGAGGATAATAGGGTATGACAGCTTCCAAGAGGTTAAGAATGACTGATCTCAACCACACACAAAAAAAGAGGGGGTAGGAACAGAAGCTAAGAAAAAATTCCATTTGGCTTTGGAACCCATTTGTGTTTGAATGAATATATGCTCTATTTGCTTGCTTTTGCCAATAATGATAACACAACATTTAGACAATCCCTTATAACATACAAAAGAATAAAATACTACCATTTTTTGTCTTTGTATACCCAGTAATGAGAATGGTACCTGGCCTATAATAGGGAAGTAATTAATGATTCTTGAATGGTGGGGGTAGGGGAGACCAACATAATCCAGTGAAAAGATTATTGGAGTTTTGAGTTAGAGGACTCAAGTTTAGCTCCTACCTTAGGCTGTTTCCTAAGTGATATTCAGCAAGTCATTTAACCTCCTTGGGCTTGGTCCCTTCATCTGTAAAATAACATGTTTGGACTATCCCCAGAGGTCCTTTCCAGCTCTGAATCTATGACCTTATGATGCTGTAGACTAAATTTTGCCCACAAACACAGTAGTGGCTAGTTATACAGAATCTACTACTTGGAGCTTTGCAATTGGTAAAACAAATCATGTTTGAAGCATGAATCATGAAGCAGCACAATGTGATGGAGTCTACAGGACTTGGGGTCAAGAGAAACTAGTTCGAATTCTGCCTCAGATATTAGTCATCACCTAAGTTCTTGGTGCTTTAGTTTCCTTGTTTATAAAATGAGGGAATTGGGCTACCCTCCTGCTAAGGTAGAGGCAATGGGCTAAATATACCCACTGACACACATTTTTTGATATGGCCCATGTGGAAATTTCTATTACTTCACCTTGCAAATTTATTATGAGAATTTTGTTTTGTTTTGTTTTCCATGAAGGTAAATAGGAAGGGAGAAAAGCAATGTCAACTGATTAGACAGAGTGGGACATAGAAAAAACATCCCACACGGACAAGAACCCAAAAGTCTCCTCTTAATCACTCTCACATAAAGACTCAGTTAAGCAAGACTATCGGGAGAGAAAGATGAGCTTTCAGGGCTCAAATCTCTCCTCCCTTGGTCACCAAATATCCTGTATCAGCTTACTGAATCTCATCAGATACACTACAGTAAATCATTTATCATCATAGGCTTTCTGCTCCCTCAGCACTCTCAGTGAAAACAGACAGAATTCAGCATGTCCAGTTATTATGTTTTGTTTTGATTTGCCTTTTTTTTAAGGCTCTTCTTCTATACTACTAAATGGAAGCCCAAGGACAGTGACAGGACTTCTCTTCTTTATTCTGACCATTAAAAATGGTCAAAGACAACTGCACTAATTGTCCATCCTGTGAAATAAACAGCTTTAGTGAGAAAAGCAATGAACCCATCTAGATTCTAGTTCTAGCTCTTCTGTTAACTCATTGTGTGACTTTAGTTGGACAAGTCACATAGTAATAACTAATTGGCTGTGCCAAGGTAAATTCTTTACAAATATCTCATTTGATCCTTGCAACAACTGTTCAAGGAAGATGCAGTTATTATCACCATCTTACAGTTAAGAAAACTGAAGCAAACAAAAGTTAAGTAATTTCCCAAGGATCACGCTGCTAATAAACACTTGAGACTGGATTTGAACTCAGAGCTGCTTGACTCCAACCATAGCATTGTAACCACTATAACACCTTACTGTCTCTAAGATTAAAGGACCAAACATGATGAATTATGTTTTTTAGTTTAGTTTTTAATTTATTTTTCCAATTATATGTAAAAATAATTTTAACATTCATTTCTTAAAACTTGAGTTTCAAATTCTCTCCACACTCTCCTTCCCCGCCTTGAGAAGACAAGCAATTTGATATGAATTATATATGTGCAGTCATGACAAATATATTTCCATATTAGCTGTGTTGTGAAAGAATACACAAACCAAGGGGTAGCTAGGTGATGTAGTGGATAGGGCACCAGCCCTGAAGTCAGGAGGACCTGAATTCAAAGATGACCTCAGACATTTAACATTTCCTAGCTGTGTGATCCTGGGCAAGTTACTTAACCCCAATTGCCTCAGAAAAAAAATTACACAAACCAAAAAACAAAAAACTACAAGAAAAAGAAAGTTTAAAAATACCAACTGCATTCAGGCTCCATCAGTTCTCCCTCTTCAAGTTCTTGGGATTCGCTCTAGAGTCCTTCAGAAATGTCTTGGGTCACTGTATTATTGAGAATAGTTAGGTCATTAACAGTTGGTCATCATACAATATTGTTGTTACTGTATACAAGGTTCTCTTGGTTTTGTTCACTTCACTTTCCCCAAATGATGACATGACTTATATTCTTATAAATTTTAAAATCTGTGCTTTTTGTTTCTTATGTAATGTTGACTTTACTTATACCATATTGTTTACTTGTTGAATGAAAAAAAAAGTGTAAAACTGAAAAATAAAGAGAAAAAGAATAAAGCCAAAAAAATTTTGGCTCTCCAAAAACAATGTACTCATGACACACTTTTAAGTTCAGACCTCATTATTTTCCACAATGTTCTTTCTCTATTATTTTATTAAGTCTAGAAATAAAAATTAAATAAATTAAAACCCTATTTTGTAGTATTTGCCATAATATAAATGATATCACTGAAAGTTTGACAAAAAGCCTCCACAGCTATTAAAAATTTGGAAAGTATGTCAGATAATAACATTCTTGAGGACCTATGAAGTCCCATGTGACCCTATGGAATTAGGGGACTGGAACAAAACAAAAGAATTCATGGTTGCCAAAATGGTTCACTCAAAACTGAGCTAACTAGTTTAGAAGATGATTGGAGGAAAACACTGATTTTTACCTCTGGGAACACTAAGAAGGAAAAGCAATTTATTGCTGAAAGTGACCTATTTTTTTTCAGGTTCTGAAAACTTCCATTATTGACTTAAGCCCAAAGAAATTTTCATAGTGCATGATACGTGTAAACTAGGAAAATTTCCTGACCCACATGTGTTCATGTCATGACCTTACAGAAGTTCTGGTTTAAGGCCATGAGTCCAAAAATCTCAAAGCACCTAACCAGAAACTATGAAGGACTAGGATTCATGCAATTTATAGCCAACCACAAATCAGAAAGACACTTAGTAATGTGTCTTAGTAATAGAGCTATTCTGTGAGAAGCCACCATGTAACTCCAAGATCTCATCAGGTGGGAGTGTGCTGTTCTATAAAATTATTTTGTATTTCCTTTGCTTTTTTGTACTTACTTATCTATGTTCATATTCTTTCCTCACCAATAGAGTGTGTACTCTTTGAGGGAGAAGACTAATGCTTTTGGTTTTGTTTTTATCCTTCCCATAGCTAAGATATTTGTGATGGGCAATTTGAAAGGAGAAGCAAAGAAATAAGCTTAAATTTGGCATGATTTTATTAAAAATCACATCAAAAGCTCTTTCTTTGGTAGCCAGGATAAGGAGATACTTGTTTGGTAGAGAAAAATACCAAATTTTTTTGTATTTCTTCACTATCGGTACTGGAACAGGAGAGTCAGCTCCTTAGCTAAAGGTTTTTGCCTTCATTTTCCCTTATGTATTCAATGAGAATGGAAGGGCAAGGAAGCTATTTGGTTATAGACATGAGATCAGTCTGTCCTTGTATTTTGACATCTTTGATGTATTTTTCCGACTTGCTTAACTCTATGACAGAGGTTATGCTTTGTATGATTAATGATATTTCAAATTCAGAAATCATTTTAGAGTTTACAGAGGGTTTTCCTTGTGACAATCCTGAGACGTAGGTAGTGTGAGTATTGTTAGCCTCAAATTCCAGATGAGGAAACAAGTATTTAGAGGTTAAATAACTTGCCCATAAATTCATGCCTCTGGTCTTCTTATTCCAAGACCAATGTTCATTCTACTATACCAGGTGACCTTAATTATGGTGAAAGTCTCTTTTGTAAGTCAATGAATTGGGGGATGACATATTGTGGCTATTTTAATCATTTGTTGTTCATCATTTAATCATGTCTGACTCTTCATACCTCTCAAATTGACTAAGATGACAGGAAAAGACAATGATAAATGTTGGAGGGAATGTGGAAAAACTGGGACACTAATGCATTGTTGGTGGAGTTGTGAAACCATTCTGGAGAGCAATTTGGAACTGTGCCCAAGGGTCTATAAAACTTTGACCCAGTAGTGCCACTACTGGGTCTGTATCCCAAGGAAATCATGAAGGAAGGAAAGGGACCCATGGGCAAAAATGTTTGTAGCAGCTCTTTTTGTAGTAGCAAAGAATTGGAAATAGGGGAATAGCTGCATAAGTTGTGATATATGAAGGTAATGGAATATTATTATTCTATAAAAAATAGTGAACAAGCTTTTTTTTAAAAGTCCTAACAAGATTTATATGAACTAATGCTGAACAAAACAAGCAGAACCAGGAATACATTGTATACAATAACAGCAAGAATGATCAACTGTGAAAGATTTGGTTCTTCTCAGAGTTCAGTGATCCAAGGCAATTCCAATAAACTTTGGATAGAAAATGGTACCTGCATCCAGAAAAAGAACTATGGAAAATAAATTTAAATCTATGCTATGTTCACTTCTTTTTTCTGTTTTTTTTTCTCTATCCCATGGTTCCCTTTTGTTCTGATTTTTCTCTCCCAATATGATTCATAAAGCAATGTGTATTTAAAATTAATTAATTAATTTTAAAAATGAAAAATAAAAATAAAAACCATGTCTGACTCTGTGACCCCATTTTCATATTTTATTTGCAAAGAAAATGAAGTGGTTTGCCATTTCCTTCTCCTGCTCATTTTATAGATGAGGAAACTGAGACAAAGAAAGTTAAGTGACTTGCCCAGTGTCACACAGCTAAAAAATGCCTGAGGTCAGATTTGAACTCAAGGTCTTCCTGACTCCAGACTCAGAATTCTCTATTCACTGCAACAAACTTCACCCAATGCATTACTATTCCATTCATTCAACAAATATTTATTGAGTTCATATATTCTTCAAGATATGATTGGACATAAAAATACATAGTACATGACGCAGTCCTGGCTCACATGGAGTTGACATTCTATACCACTGTAGTGAGCTGACTTTTCATTTCTGGAGGATCACAAAATAGTCAATTGAAGCAAATTTCTCTTGGTCCTATATATGGAAAAACTGTTTGTTGTTATTCTACAAAGGATCCTGGAAAATAATTAGCTAAGCCTTATTTACTGAAGAACATTCATGTGAAACAGATTTACATTATTGTCACATCACCACACTACTTGAATGTGCAATCAGCCCTTAACTAGTCACTTAACATAATCTACTTTTTAGCTAACAAAATATTTGTGTATGACTTCTACGAGCTTAACAAATAATCTGTTCATTTTTAAAATAAAGAATAATTACTCTCATTTTCCTAGTTATGACAGGCACATTCAGGAAGCTTCTTAACCTTAATAATTAGCCATTAATGTTGTATGTCTTATTAGTAATAATTATGATTATTGAACCAATGTGTTGTAGTGAAAAGAACACTCTATTGAAATTCTGTGTTTGTGAGTTTTAATTCTCACTATAATTCTTAACTATTTAGGACAGCTAGATAATGTAGTGGATAGAGTGCTGGGCCAGGAGTGAGGAAGACTCATCTTCCTGAGTTCAAATCTAATCTCAGACATTTACTAATCTGTGGCTGTGGACAACTCATGTAAATCCTATTTGCCACCGGTCCCTCATCTGTAAAATGAGCTGGAGAAGAAAATGGCAAACCATTCCAGTATCTCTGCTAAGAAAATCTCAAATGGAGTCACAGAATCAGACCTAATTGAAAACAACTGAGCAATGACACAAACTGTATAGTTTAGATAAACCATTTACTCTCTCTAGAACTCAGTTTCTTATTCTTCAAATGGATTATATTCTATCTAAACTCAATTACAACAATGAAATTCTAGATTCTAGTTGTCTTCCACTTTTTAATTATCCTTAGAAATATGGTCCAAGTGAGTCTATGGTCAATATTTTAGATCACTGATAGATGGGATAGAGCAGGGGATAAATCATAATTCTATAATTTATTTAAGCACTTTATGTTCATAACATAGCTAGAGTGACAATAATAACTATATTGTCTAATATAGTCTAAATAATATATATATAGTTCCCTTCCAACTCTTTGATTCTGAGATTCCGTAATTCTGTGATACACAAGTCTCAAAGAAACCAAAATGACTATTCTCCTCAAGTATCACATTGATCCTTTCCTGGTCACCCTAGCTTCTGGCATCTCACCCCCATCCAAATAATTACCTTGCATATATTTTCTTTATGTTTGGTACATACTAATTTATTTATAAGATGTAAGTCCCTTGAAGGCAGGTGTTGTTTCATTTTTGTCTCTATCCCTACTGCCTAGAACAGTGTCTGGAAGAAGCTCTTAATAATTGCTTACTGAATGACTGATCATTTATATTCCCAGCCTGGTGAATCTTCTCATGTTAGGGTTCTTTGAAGGATCCCTGCAACATCTGCTTCTTTGTTTTCCATTGTATACTGACATCAAAAATATTCTGTCTTTTACAGGTATCTTCTGGCTAGTGACCTTTCTCAGATATTTAGGTGTTAACCCTACATACTGGTAGATGAAACCTAAGATTTTGTTTTCCAATACTGCTTTCTCTTATAAATTCCCTCCTATAGAGTCCTCATACTTCTAAATGGTGATGAGTCCTTATTCGTTCCTCAAAGCTCCCCAATCTCTGCCCAACCCTATGGCTTCTGAAGGAATGGGCTCTTTGTGCCATTTTGCATGTCAACTGGTACTTTCTCCATTGCAATATCCTCCTTTGGGCTTCTGTCTAGTATCAAGTTTATTTTCTGTCCTATTATAGGGAATTGGAAGGCATTTAGGGGAATCTAACACAGACTGTGACACTATGTATTAGAAAGTATGTTTATTTTTGTGTGAGAAGCATGTCAGGCTCTGAGAATAGTGTCTGTTGTACTTCCATATAGCCTCCAAGAGCCTCTCTCACTTCATTTCTTCTCATCCCAGCCCCTCTTTGACTTTTCCCCCTTTTTGGGAGATATACACCCAGTGACTGGTGTAATTTTGGGGGCTCCCGTGGCAGGTGATCTGAACTGACCCCTTAGGAGGCAGGCTTCTTGGCTACATAAGACATAAAAAGCCCAGTCCTAGAGGAAAATGCATTGGAAATTGTAGTGAGTACCAGATGTGTGCCTGCAGAGTTGAAGGGGAATAGGACTTTATATATCCTTTTTAGCAGTGAAAGTTGTATTTTAATTTTTTTCTTATTATTAGTAAGAAAATTTTATTACATTTTATGATCCACACATCCCTCATGGCATTTTAATGCCCAAGCTTGAATCACTAGACTGAATTAACCTAGTTCCAGCCTAGATTTGTATATTCAATATAGTTTGAAAGGATTATTTTGCAATAGCCTTGGAGTTAAATTCTTTTTTAAATAAATTGGGGAAAATATTTTGTGGAAGAAAAAGAGTACTGAGTATTTGGATGGCCAGATCCAGAACAGTGGTAGCCTGTTAAAAATGTATGGGGAACTATTTCAGTTAGAAAAAAAGTAGAAAAGAAGTTCCTTTTCACCTTATAGTATTAGCACAATAGATTCATGAGGAATTTTATAGGGTCAGAAAAAATAACCCCTGGCTGTTACTGACAGCTTAGAAACTGCATTGGCAAGAAAAGTGAAGATAAATTATACTTTATTAGCCAATTTGAGGCTTAGCATAGTGCCTGAAATACAATAGGTACTTAATAAATGTTTATTGATTGAGGGGAAAAATGAACTTGGAGGCAAAAGAAACATTAAGCAATATGATAATTAATTAAATGGAAAAGGTAGCTCTATGAAGAGAAGAGAGATAAAGAGACAGATTCAGAATGAGACAGAGAGACAAGAAGAGACAGAGACAGAGAGAGAGAAGTGAGAGTGAGAGAGAGAAAACAGAGACAGAGACAGAGATACAGAGATAAAGAGACAGATTCAGAATGAGACAGAGAGACAAGAAGAGACAGAGACAGAGAGAGAGAAGTGAGAGTGAGAGAGAGAAAACAGAGACAGAGACAGAGAGATACAGAGAAATAGAAAAACAGAAAGAAAAGCAGCTAAGTACAGTGGGTAGAGTGTTGGACCTCAATCAGTAAGACTCATCTTCCTGGGTTCAAATATAGTTTCAGATACTTTCTCGTTTGTGATGCAAGTCATTAAATCCTGTTTGCCTCAGTTTCCTAATCTGTAAAAATGAGCTGGAGGAGATGACAAGGATCTTTGCCAAGAAAATCCCAAACGGGGTCACATGAAATCAGACATGAATGAAATGATTTAACAAAAATATGTGGAATATTCGACCTAGAAGTGTTTTTCTGATGAAAATATCAATATTATTTTGCATATCAACTGGTGAAATGATAAGATTAGAGCTATAAGGGAGAAAAATCAAAGCAGACTGGATCATGAATGAGAACTGGAGCTAGTGGTAGGAGGAGTTCAGACTTATTTGATTACTACCATGCCATACTAAGAAAGGAGTGACTTCCTTTATAGAAGAATCATAGGGAGACAGACTTAAACACTAAAGAAATTGAGTGATTATAAGAGAAATTCATAAATCAAACCTATGAATTATTAGAGCAATGATGAATGAGGATATAGTCATTGTCTTAATCATTCAAATTTCATCCAAATCTGCTTATAACAAAGTTAAATATTCTTGCCCAAAGGATCCTAACTTTCCATGAAGTCAGAACACTTCAGATAATCATCAAGTTCATTCTCATGAAGGACTGGAGTATATTATACAAGTGAATATACACAGGAAATAAAGAATCATTGCTAATCATCATGGTCATGAAACCATTGATTACTATAATTCTTAGAAACCTTAAAAATCATCTAGTTTAACTTCCTTATTTTATTTTATAGATTAGGAAACTGAGCCCATGGATGATTCCATTTTTTTGCCCAAGTTTACACAGCTAATAAGTAGCAGAGCATGGGCCTGAAGCTAGGTCTTCTGACCCCAAGAAGGAACGTTATATATGAATTCTAAATTTGAATAAAATTATTTTAAAATGGACTTTATAGTAAATTAATCCCAGTGGTAAGGTTGGGAAATTGCAATCTGATGTAGCAATAAGAGGGTTAGCTTCAGAGCTCCTTCAAGCTGTGTCATTTATATGTCACCCAAAATGCTGACAAATTAATTCCTGCAGCAGTGCTAGTCACAGAATAACTTGCTGTGTTATCAATCACCAGATCCTGTCAATCCTTTTTTTTTTTCCAAAGGGAATTCTAGATAGGAGAACTCCCCTCAACAAGACAGATGGAATGTAGAACTTAGTAAAGAAGGCTTGGGGAAGGTCTTGAAGCACACAGGTCCAGGGTTCCATAGCAAATAAAAATCAGAGATGGAACTTTAATCCATGTCCAAATCTAGCCCTCTATCCACTTCCTTCTCCCTCACTGCTTCTACCAGAGGTTCTTAACCTTTAGTGTATCCTTAAGTAATCTGTTGAAGACTATGGTCTCCTCATAAATATGTTAAATATATACACTAAAATACATAAAATTATAAAAGAAGCTAATTATATGGAAATAGATATCAAAATCTTTTTTTTTTAAGTTCACAAGCCTCAAGCTAAGAATCCCTAGGTAGACTTTTTATAAATTTAATATCAACTAAAACAATCAAGTAAGCATGGCATAATCTTATTTTCAAACCCAAAGTCTCCAACAAGGCAGTATCATAGGAATTTACAAACAATAAAAAAAAAAATACTCTTTTCTGTGTCTTTTGGGGGCCTGACCAAAGTTTGGTACTTTTGGATCTTATTTTATTCCTCCTTTTCTTTCTTTTCTTCTTTTTTAAAATACTATAGTTGGTATACTATAAATATAGTATAAAATATACTATAAATATAGTATAAAATATACTATAGATATAGTATAAAATACTATAGTTGGTATATTAAAAAACTATAGTTTTTTTTTAAAATACTATAGTATAAAAGACTATAATAGGTACACATCTAGTTCTGTTGATTTCATTCTTTACTACTATTTGTTTTTCCATAATTCCTTGTGAGATACAATTTTCCTTTAAGTGGCAAAAGGATGTTTATATATATATATATATATATATATATATAGAGAGAGAGAGAGAGAGAGAGAGAGAGAGAGAGAGAGAGAGAGAGAGAGAGAGAGAGAGAGATTTAGGGAAGGATATAGTAAATACCCGCTACTAATGTAGGTTGTTAGTAAGTATTTATTAAGCACCTACTATATGTTAAGCCCTGTTTTAAGTACTAGAGATATTAAAGAAAGGCATAAGCTAGTCCCAGCCCTCAAGGCTTTTTTTTTTTTTTTTTTTTTTTTTTTTTTTACAATTTTTAGTGTTAGAGAACTATACAAGAGCACTCAGAGTTAAGTGACATGGCTAGAGTGTATGTATGAGAGGTAGTATTTGAATCCAAGTATTCTGGCTTCAAGGCCAGTTCTGTATCCACCACTATACCATGTTGAATCTCTCATATTGCATTATTTATCTAGCTATTTTCTCTTAATTGGACATGTGGGTTATTTTTAATTTTTTGCTATTATAAATAGAATGTTTTACAAAGAGGATTTATCTTTTGTATGATGTCTTAGGGGTAGAATTCTAGCAATGGAATCACTGTGTTGAAGGATTTGATCAGTTTTATGACTCTGTATTGCTATACTGCTTCACAAAATATTTTCATCATATGTGGTCCAACTAACAAAATATTAGAGAACATAGCCCCTCACACACCATTCAACAGTGGCTCTGTGTATGAGGAGTGGAAGGAAGAAGTTTGGGAGGTCATTTTAGTGATTATAAGGCAGTTATCTTCAGGTTGTCTTTATGTCTTTTAAAGTCTGAACATTTTTATGCTATTTTAAGCAATTTGTGTCTCCTTCATAAATTGTTAATATCTTTTTTCCATTGAGGGAAAGATGGTATTTTTAGTTTTATGGCTATGAGTCTGTTCCTTATTTTGAAGAAGGTTTTTAAAGCTACTTCTTCTTAGAGGGATATAAGATTTTCTTCTATGAATCTGTGATTTTGCTGCAAAGTGATGAGGTACATACATATTTAAATCTGATACACTTATTTGATATGGAATCTTTTAGTATAATATTATGTCCTTCCTTATCCTTTCAATAATTTCCAGTTTGTCCAGAATCATTATTGTCATTCCCACTTTTTATGATTTGGAAGCAGCATGGTAAATTATAAACTGACTTTTCATTTTCAATCTATTTAGATCTTTCTGAATTCAGGTTATTTTCCAGGAAAAGCATATTGTTAAACATCTTTTTTAAACCTTCCCATAACTTTTTTTTACTGGACCTAATATTTTATTGGATAAGGTACTCCTGATAAAGAAATTCTCTCTCCTATATAAATTGGCAGTTGCTTTGCATCTTGGTTTCAGAGAGTTGCCTGGGTACGGAGATGTTAAGTAAATGGCAAGTATTTTAATAGATTCAAGATTTTTTTTCTTGGAGTTCCAATGGTTGAAGATGGTTCTCTATTTCCTTCTTCCTCTCTCATATCAGTGCCCTACAATTAATAATAATTTATTACTGTTTCTGAAAACTCTTCAAAGTCCTTGGTTTTAAATAGATACTTTGAGTCTTCATAAAGCACACTAAGCTTTGCTAAGTAGACTATTCAGGGTTCTGGCCCATACTTCTTTGTTTCCTAAACATTATATGATAGGATCTGTAATCTTTAATAAGTCTGAAGTGTTCTAAATTAGTGAATGGCCTTATTTAGCTAAAGTACTTGGAATTGGAGTACATTGTACAGGGTTAGAAAGGCAGAAATTCTCCATAATATGGAAACAATTTAGTGCCAAATACAAGGGACAATCAGGAGCCACTGAATGGTTTAGGTAATCATCTTTTTTCTCTATTCTATTGTTATAGAAATGCTTATTTTATTTCTTAAGTTCAGAATAAAATAAATTAAATTTTTAAAAAGGAAATGTTTAGGTAAAGAAGTTATTCGGTCTGGTCTATGAATAAGGAAATAAGTTTATCAAAATGTGAAGAATAGTTTGGGGGTGACAGTGATTTGAAGCAGGAAGACCTAGCCTGTTAGGTTATGTCAACATTCTAAGTGGTTAATTTTCTAAGTTCCTGGCCTCTTTCTTTCCTCAAACACCATTCCAGTTAATCTGTCCTCTATTTTCTAAAGAGGCTATTTTCCTGATTCTGTCCTTTTGCTAAATCTCTCCCACTAAACTTGTTTTGTTTGTTTTTGGTTTGGGATTTTTAAAAAATCTATTTCTATTTATAATTGATTCTGGAGTTATTGGGATATCAATGGATTTTTAATGAAGAGAAAAGTAATATTATTAAGAATATCAGTGTGACAGTGAAGTGGGATATGGATTAGAGTGAGAAAAGACTTGAAGAAGGTCTTTATAAAGTATTTTATAGGTAAATGCTTACTTCTACCTAATATCAAGAGGACCCCAGCTCTTTAGTTCATGTTTTCAGAAGACTTAATAGATGCGAAAATGAAAATGATTAGTATTAACAAAGTATTTCAAGTCTTTGGAGATGTTTTACCCTTTGCCATTTATTCCCATTGTAGTAGTTGATATTTACAATGTTTTTCCCAATCTTTGTATTCATTATTAGTCATCAATAATGTGTGATATTTACAGGAGTGGGCTTAGGTAATGCCATATTTAGTGATATGCCCTTTCTTCTCCATTTTTCTTCATTCATTACTCATTTCTCCAGAGGCTGCTTTTCTCAGTTTGATCCAGGCAAAAATGTTATCTGTACAGCACTGTGAGAAATACAAGGGTCTATGAAATGTTGTTCCATGTCTCCAGAAGCCTATATTTTAGGAAAGAAGATAAGCTACATATGTGAATGATGATAATACAAATTAGGTACTCACAGAATCCAGTCAAATCCATTTCAAATAACAATACCTTCTAGAACATTTCTGGATATATGTTTGACTAACCCCATTTGAAGGATTTTGGTGATGGGGACTCTGGTGATGGTAAGGTGGGTTCTCTGTCACTGGAGGCCTTCACTTGTGGACAGTTTTTATTTTATAAAGTCACAACAATAGCAAGCCAAATTCACTAAAAATTATTTTAAAACTTTTCAAAATGTTACTTGTGAACATCAAATGCTACTTGTGAAATCAATTACCATAAAATTTCAAATAATTTTATATTAAATTTCCCTTTCTATTTTTAAGTAAAAGCTAAGTAATACAAATATATTTAAAAATACAATTAAGGTATGAGGATATCTTGTCTAGATTTCTAGTAACCCAATTCTTTCTTCCTTTTGATCTATCATATGAAAGGATGCCAAAGTATGAGTGACTGTCAGATCATTAGCACAAGAAACTAGGATCTCAAAACAACCCGATTAAATTGGATTATCTCCTCCCTCAAAAAAGGGGGGGTGGAGGTGTAGGAGACTCCATCTGCCTTCTTAATGTAAAATCTACTAAACTGGATAAGAAATACTTAAAACTTGAGCACAGTTTCTGAAGTGAATGAGAATCCTATTCCTTTAAAAACATGGAAAGAGACCTATTCAAAGACACAATATAAGGAGCCAAATGGATGCTGTTCACTTTCTCATCCAGAAAATAGATTCTATTACTGCTAAATTAAATTCAGTTAGAAAGTCATGCTAGCACTTTGGACTATTGATTAAGAAATGAAGACCCTTTCTAAGCAAATACTTTGTCTGAATCTGTATCACATTATTAAATGATACATTTTATTTTATCAAATATAAACTAATGTAGACTCATCCTGTTCCTGCCTTAGCCTCAATACATACACATACACTCAAACACTTACTCTATGGATATATGACCTGTCCCCAAGACTTAGAGGCAGTATCTTGTAGAATGAACATTGAACATAGGACTCTGGAGCTGGGTTCAAATATGAGTATGAAATAATCTGGGCCTCAGTTTACATCTTATATCAAATGAGAGGTTTTTTCTAAATGATTTCTGTGATCCATTTCAGCTCCAAATTCTATGATATTATAAAATATATATTCATACAAAATTCCAGGGATATGAAAACCATAATCTTTCTTGTTTTCTTTTCCAGAGTTTAATTCTTTGGCAAGGGATTTCTTCCTTCGATGATCCATTTGGAGGGAAAACCCTCACAGATCTAAGAAGGGAAAAGAGACATATTTCCGTCCCACATACATACAGATACCCTAACTCCAGTTTAGTGCCATGTTTTACCACGTGACTTCCTTACCATCCTCATGACATGTGTGAGTATTCCCTTTTCTCCTCCTTCCCTCATTCCTTCTTTATTTCTGGGAATAGTAATCATCACTTCTACCATTTCTGGAAAAGATGTTGTGATCTATAGCTTTATGACTCCAATGACCATCCCCTGACTTCCCTGTCTGAAACACTCTTTCTTGACCATCACTCCTCCAAAGGTGTTGTCTTCTATAAGAAGTCAAGCTCCTTAAGGACAAGGATTGTCTTGTTTGCTTTTATTTGTACTTCTCGGGACATAGTAGGCATTTAATAAATGCTTTTTTATTCATTTGGGGCTCTTCATATTTGAAATGAGAAATTGGAATAGGTGGTCTATAATGTTCCTCCAAGTTCTAAACCTATGAGACTCTATGCCAGCATCCAATCAGACATCCAGGAAAGAACAAGTTCAGGATAGGGTTAAGATCTCCCTTTAGCCTTTATTTCTATCATATTCTCCCCAAGATGGAACCAACATGAGTAAGTAATTAGATAACCATTCAGGACTGGATTGGGATGGTAGAAGGGGAATGTTTAAGAAGAAGATGGTATCTATCATGGGCAGAGAGAAAGAGAGATCAACAGAGACAGATAGATATAGACGGACAGAGAGAGAAGAGACAAAGCTAGGCTAGACAAAGCTAGAATGTATAATGTACAAGGAACACTAAATGAAAGGGGCTGAAATTAAGAAGAATAATTGTTAGAAGAGAGGCTCATGAATGAGGAATCAGCATTATGTCAGGAAATAGGAGATCATTTATCCAGGTCTATTTGCCTCCTCAAATCGTCTCTTTTTGAGAGTCACCAGTAGGCACCCATCACCTCTTTTTCATCTCCTTCTGCTCCCTTGCTCTGTAGCACACATATTTTATGATCAAATTTAGAATGATCCCAAGAGCCTTCTTGTTTAGGTTTGTCTTTCAGGCCATCCATTCACAAAATGCCTCTTCTCTATGCCATCATCCTTCCTTACCAGCACTAGCTATCCTGCATTGTTCTAAGAGTGTGGAGAAGCAGTGCTCTTTTTGAATGGGATAACAGGCTACTTGAGTTTTTACCAAGGAGAATGTATGTACATTATCCATTCCAGCCCAGCTGTGCTCATTATTCTAGGTGCTCAATAGCCTGATTTGTTCATTCATCCAACAAAAATGAATTAGAAAGTCACTGCATCTAGATTTAGAAAGGACCTCAGAGGCATCTACTTCATTATTTTTTCTGAGGAAATTGGGGTTAAATGATTTGCCCAAGGTTCCACAGCTAGGAAGTGTTAAGAGTCTAAGATCAGATTTGAACTCAAGTCCTCCTGACTTCAGGGTTGGTGCTCTATCCATACTTCAATTTTTATATGAGCAGGAGTTCCTTCTAAAATATCCCTCACCTTCAATTTCCACTTGAAGACTCTAGGGTTGCAAAAAACTACAACTTATATAGGATGCTCACACAACCTTTGGACAGCTCTAATTAAGCTGGTCACTGGACATAGAAAGAATGGTCCCTGCCCCTAAGAACTTACAATCAAATAGACAGGGTGTATTCATAGAGAAATGTGATAAATATTAAACTAAATAAGAGCATAAATACATAGAAATAGTGTATAATGAGATGGGAGAAATAATATCTACCTTGTCAGGGAGAGAGAGGGCCCTAAAGAAAGAATAATGATGTTTATGATGATGGTGATGTTGCTCTTACTAATGATAGTGAGCATTTATAAACACTTTAAAGTTTCCAAAACCCTTTTACAGATGAAAACACAGATGTCTCATTTACAAATTGTCTCATTTGATCCTCAGTACAAAAAACAAACAAAACAAAAAACCTTATGAAGTAGATGCTATTATGATCCACATTTAACAGACAAGGTTGCTGGGATTGAGAAAGATAAAATGATTTGCCCAGGATCCCACAGTAGTTGAAAGTGTCAGAGATGTGCTTTCAACTTGATTCTCCTACTAATACCACTTGCTGCTCCCAGGCTTTGATGGAAGATGATGAATTTGAAATGGTCCTTGTGGGTAAGATATAAATGGTGGAGAAAGGAGAGTGAAGGTGTTTCCAATCTAGAGGGCATCATGAGCAAAGGCATGATGGGCAGGGTGCATAATTGGGGGAGAAAGGAAGGGACAGCAATTAACCAATTTGGATAGAGTAATTGAGTACATGAAGAGGAATAGCATGAGATGGCATGGAAATTTTTGATTGATATTAGATTATGAAAGGCTTTGAATGCCAGAACAAACTTGACAATTTTAGTAAGCAATTAGAAATTATTGAAGATGTATGCCATAGAATAGTGAAACTGTGTACTAGCAAGAACAACCTATCAGCTCTATAAGAAGTAACAATATAATAATAAAAAAAGTACCACACCAGTTAGCATCTATGTAGCTCTTTAAGGTTTGTAAAGCACTTAACAAATATCTTTTTGTCCTCACAACTCTGAGAGGTAGTTTTATCCTTTTCTTTTCTTTAAAACGATTAGTTATGTTCAACTTCTTATGACCCCATTTGAGGGTTTTCTTGGCAAAGATACTGAAGTGATGTGTCATTTCCTTCTCCAGCTCATTTAACAGATGAGGAAACTGAGGTAAACGACTAAATGACTTGACTGGGGTCACATAGCTAGTAAGTGTCTGAGAACTCAGGTCTTCTTGACGCCAGACTCAGCATCATACCACTGTGCCACCCAGGTGCCTCAAGGTCCATCCTGTTTATTATTACCTCCTATCTACTAGTTATTAATCTCACTTTTAGAGGGGATGAAACTGAAGTAGACATAGGTTAAATGACTTGACCAGGGTTACATAGCTAGTAATTGACTGAAGTAGAATTTGGCCCAAGTCTTTTTGATTTCAGGTCCACAACTCCATTCATCATTCTTTAACTACTTTATGCAGGTAGGACTTTGGAGAGGGGAGAAACTAGAAGCAAGATAGATATTTTCTAGTCAAGTCATATAACTGATAATAAGACAATGCACTTTGCTGGATCAATATCAACATATAACTCAGGATCTCTCTCCTTTGCTGAGTTTCAATTCTTTGATAATAAACAGACATTAAATCTGAACAGTATGAAAAGAGTTACACATTCTCAACTGCAAGCAGAAGTTGTTTATTTGCAACTATTGATATTCTATAAACAATGTGCATTGGGCTGAACCTCAATTACAGTCTGGTTAGTTATTTGGCTGTGTCCCGCAGGTTTGGGTATGGAGGTTTAAAAAAAACCCAAAAATACTGCTTGTTAAATTGAAAACTGACAAATTTCTAAGAACTCTATTTTCTTTGTCAGATGAATGAGCTATGTGTCATTATCCCAGTTCAAAATGTGACACTCTGAAGATATACTGTTCCTTCTAATGTGATCTATTTTTTCTCCATTTGCAATATTCTTTGATACAATAGTAGAGGGAGCTAATCTTCCAGGAGGAAATCTGACAACTGGAGAAAAGAAGATTAAAAAAAATACCAATTAACCCATAGTTACTCAGCAACGGCATTGCTCTAGATGCTGTAGACTATACACAATGTAAAAGCCCTTTCTTTACCTGCTCTCAAAGAGCTTACACAAGTGCAGATGGAGAGATTTATGCCCTCAGAGAGAAAACAACATATGGTCATATATGAAAAAGTGCCAAATGGGTACACAAGTGCTCTAGGAGCTCAGAAGTGGGAGAGATTACTGGAAGGCTAGTGGAAAATTGAAGTGGAAGGGAATCGGGTTTGGGATTTACTCTCTATATAGTTGAAGGGGAAGGGGATCATCCAGGTGAGGATAATAAATCAAGTAAAGATACAAAAAGCCCAAAAATTATAATGAAAAATTTCTGGAAAAAGCAAATAGAACAATAGAACACTGGTCTGGAGTCAGGAAGACTTGAGTTCAAATCCAATCTCACACACTTACTATTTGTGTGACCCTGGGTAATCACTTAGTCTCTACTTGCCTCAGTTTCCTCACCTGTAAAATAGTAATAATAAAAGCATCTGCCTCACAGGATTGTTATGAGGATCAAATGTGATGATATTTGTGAAATACTCTGCACAGTGCCTGTACATAGGAGGAACTATATAAATGCTAATTTTATTCTTCTCCCCTCTCCCTTAGTCCATCTGAAGATGAAGATTCACAGTGACAGAAAGACAATAGAATCAAGGTTGACAGTAGGGACTTTTTCATTATTTGCATTTATATCCCAGTGCCTGGTTTAAAGGGATTAAAGATGAGGACCAGATATGTAATTTTATTGCTATGGAGAACGCTCAGGTGAGGAAAGTTCCTAGTTAACTCAGGTTGACTCCTTCCAAAGAGTCCCAGAAAGCTGGCTCTGGCACTAAGAGATTAAATGATTGCTGTGGGTTAGACAGCCAGTTTATATCTTCCTAGTGTCAAAGCCAGCTCTCTATCCAGTATGGATATCACTTCTCACATATAAGATCTCACATAATAAATCCTTGTTGATAGATTAAAAGGCAGATGTGGTGGATGACTTTAAATGCCAGATTAAGAAATAAAATCATAGAACTTTAGAGTTGGGAGAGATTTTTAGCAATTACCTAATTCAGAAATTACAGAAGGTTTCTTGAGTAAAGACAGGTTGAAGAATAAAATTATTTTAAAAAGGGACAAAACACACATGCACACACATCCGTACCCATCCCACAAATGAGGAAATAGATAAAGTAATAAACTTTAAATATAAAATGAAAAGTCAAAGCAAAAAGTTTAAAGTAATGTTTCAGGAAATTGATATAATTCCAGGCTAATAGGTGAGATTAAAATAAGAAGAAACTGGAAGCAGAGAGATCAGTTAATAGACTATCCTCGCACAAGGGGATGAAAGTATGAACAAGGATGATGGAACAACAGTGAATGGAAGAGAAGTGGTAAATGAATACATGAAAAGCTTCAAAGAAAAAATCAAAAGAATTCAGTGACTAATTCGATATAGGGTAAGAGGGACAGTTATGAGAAAGAGGTCAAAATGACTTTGAGGTTTTGAGTTTATACAACTGGGAGGGATGGAGTTGCTACTAAGAGAGATGGAACCAGTATAGGGAGAGAAGGAAGAAAGAGGAAGATTTTAGTTACACTTCATATGTGAGATATACTTCAGCTTCATGCTCTCAGGCATGGTAAAATAGGGTTGTGAGTACATTATCCAAACAAATCCACCCCAATTTTTTTTATATATAAAATAGTTTTTGAGCAAAAGAACCATACTTGCTTCTAGGGACTGAAAAAGAAATTAGGTACAAACTGTTGTTTGTGCAGCAGTGAGATGGTGCAGTAAATAAAATGCTGAGCTTGGAGTCAAGAAAAGTCGTTTTGGCTTCAAACATCATCTAACCCTAGACAAGTCATTTAACCTCTGCCTGCTTCAGTTTCCTCAATTATTTAATGGGAATAAAAACAGTTACAACCTCCAAGGGATTATGAGGATCAAATGTGAAATTTGTGGACCACTTAGCCCAGTTCTTTGCATAAAGGAGGTGCCTAATGAATGCATCTTTAAGTTTCTACCTTTCATTTTACTCTAAAGTCTGTTATATCTGCCACACCTTTTCCTGCCCTGTTCATAAAACAGTTTTCCCCTCATAGATGGGCATCTCAGAATACCAATATGTGGCTTATCTACCCCAAAGTCTTCAGAATGTTGCCAGGATGATGACAGGACCATTTTTATCTTAACTCCATCTAAACATAATAAGATGTAATAATAAGCAAACAAACAAAAAGCTATAAAATGTTTTCAATTAAATAATACCTTATGATTTTGCACAGCCCACCCTTATTTAAATCTAATTCATTCGCATGTCATGGCATCATCTCTCTGATATAATGATTCTCTTTGAGAATGAAGGACAAACAATAACAATTTACATTTATACAAAGATTTAAAATGCATGAAGCATTGTCCTGGTATTATCTTTAAGACACATATATGGATACATATTGAAATGATCAGATTTCATTTTATAAATGAGAGCTCAGGCTCAGAAGGTCAAGTTAATTTGCTCACAGTCACACAGTACATATGTACTAGAGCCTGAATTAGTATTTAGGAGTAAATTATATTTACTCCTAGGCATTTTCTGTGGTTGTCTTCCATGCCGGGAAGACTTTCCTTCCTCATCTCTACTTCCAGTCTTCCTTCAAATCACAACTAAAATCCCATTTCCTTCAGAAAGCCTTTTCCAACTCTTTAATTTTAGTGGCTTCCTTCTGTGAATTATTTCCAATTTATCCAATACACAGCTTTATATATTTGTGTGCTTGTTTTCCCCTTTTGGATTATAAACTACTTTAGAGCAGGAATTTGTGTGTGTGTGTGTGTGTGTGTGTGTGTGTGTGTGTGTGTGTGTTCCCAGGCACTTAGCACAGTTCCTGACACAAAGTAGGCACTTTATGCATTTTTATTGACTGAGTCATTCTAATATTTGCTTCTTCCATGTTCTTGAAGCCTTTTGATTATTTTTAAAGAACCAGTCTCTTTGACCTCCAGTTCTAAGCCTAGTATTCAACAATCTTATTTCAGTTTTTCTACTATTAGCTCTTCCTTCCAACTTGAACCCAAATCTGCCTCTACCCCACAAAAAACACAGGGTTTGGGGAATGATTCTTAAAGAAGAAAATACAGGGTGTCTCTTCTCCTTTTCTCTGGAAAAAAAAGTTAAGGATAACAATGGTTAGCAGTTACATACTTTATCTCTACTATTAGAGCAATTTGGATGTCAGTTTTCTCTCTGGGAGTTCAGATCTCTGTTGGGTCTTTAACAAATACAACTTTCTTTTAGAAGTGATTGTGAAAGACTCTGATGTGTTACCTTTACTCATTGTTGAGTGTAAATGCCATTATTTTAAACAAGTTTTATTCTTTTGTGAAGCAATATCCTTTTTAGTAGTCAGATCTTGGGCTTTTTTTTTTTTTTTTTTTCAACTTTTACCTTCTCTTACAAGAGAGGAACACTAGTTCCATGCAGATGGGGATTTGCATAATTTGGGGGAAAGTACTATGAAAAGGAAAGTGTCACCCAGCCACGAGTCAGCATAAATCTTCTTCAGTGATAGTCTGAAGACAAAAGCTAGAGAGTTAGGGCAGCTTCCCTAGGGTGTCAGGAATACACTCTGCTGAGCTTTCCAATGAAAGGTGAGGCTTTGTCAAATACCTTTTAAAATGTAAATTGCATGTTGTTAAGCAAGAAAGCAGCATATTCTATCTTCTGCAAAGAAGGCTCCTTTGCCCAAAGGCGCTAGAACTGGAACAGCTGCCAAAATGCCTCATGGAATTTCCTTTGTCAAGTGAATGATTAGTGTCGCTTGGAGAGGAAATCCAGATGCCATTGGCAGTGTCATCTGGGATGTAGTCGAGGAGGGCTGCCTCCAGGAGCTCAGGGTCATGTTGCCCTTGCTCAGCAGGTTGAGAAAATTCCCATGATGCTAGGGGGCTGGGCAGGGTCTCCTGGCCTTGGCTTTGAAGAAATGAGACCCAAACTTGATTGTATTCTATAGCCTGAGGGGAGAGTGCTTCTTTTTACTTAGGAAGTCCCCTAAAAGACAGGGAGGGTCAGAAGTATGAATAATAACATAATTTGTATGACTTTTAAAAAGTTTTACAATCTTGTCCTCTAACAAAGAGATGAAGCAATTGATAAAAATATTATTGTCGAATGGGGAAATTGACAGAAAAAAAATAGAGGAGAAATTGTTCATTGCTATAAGCACACAGTACATCGAAACAAAAGTTCCAATATTGAGCAAAACAAAGAAATAATAATAGCTATCATTTATACAGAGCCTATAAAGATTCTCTAGTATTTTACATTCAATTTTGATCTTTACAATATCCTTATAATGTAAATATTAAACTAACTCCATTTCAGAGACGAGGAAATGAAGCTCAGAGAGGACAAGTGCTTGGCCTGTATTCACGCAGCTAATCAATATCAGAAGCAGTTTTCAAGTCCAAGTCTTGCCTAATATTAAATCTATGGCTCTAATGCCCACCTTCAAGTATCTCCCTCAGAAAGGGGCAATTACTACCGATTGTATTGCTCTTCATACTGAGCATCTTGAGATAATTTAAGTTCAATTTATTTCAGTTTCAGCTCTCTGAAGGCAGAGCTTTATATTTTGTTGTTACATTTCCAATACCTAGTATGGATATCTTTCGGTGGCTTTATCATTTGACAAAGAGTAAGAATTTAATATATGATTTTTAAAAGTTAATTGTACATATTTAACATGTATAGGACTGCTTGCCATCTGGGGGAGGGGGTGAAGGGAGGGAGGGGAAAAGTCGGAACAGAAGTGAGTGCAAGGGACAATGTTGTAAAAAAATTACCCAGGCATGGGCTCTGTCAATAAAAAGTTATAATAAAAAAAAATAAAAATAAAAGATAAAAATTAATTGTACATAATGCACTTCATAATCATGAAGCTAATTTGAATCTTCAAATTATGTCCTGAGAACTACCAATATATCTGTTCATAGATCTCCAAGCTTTGAGGAATATGATAAACATTGCCATTGAGCTCCCCTCTTTACCATGATCTCTCCTTCTGACACAACAACTCTCTGTCATTAGTTATGCCCTGTGAATATTCAAGGTGTTTAATGGGCCTTGTGGAAGACAGTTCAGAGTTTTCTGGGAGAACTCTGCTTCTGGGTGTGTGGAAGAGGAAGTGGGACAGAAAGCTAGCTTGTTTGGAATGTCTTGCTTTGTCAGTTTATAGTTTAGGAGGCATGATTGTGTGTAAAGGAAATAACTTTGAACTCCAACCATTGAGTGATATAAACAGAGTGGATTGGAAGACATTCCCTTCTTTCCTTCCCTCCTTCCTTCCTTTCTTCCTTCTTTCCTTCCTTCCTTCCTTTCTTCTTTCCTTCTTTCCCTTCTTCTTTCCTCCTTTCCTTCCTGCCTTCCTTCTTTCCTTCCTTCCTTTCTTCCTTCTTTCCTTCCTTCCTTCCTTTCTTCTTTCCTTCTTTCCCTTCTTCTTTCCTCCTTTCCTTCCTGCCTTCCTTCTTTCCTTCCTTCCTTTCTTCCTTCTTTCCTTTCTTCCTTCTTTCTTCTTTCCTTCCTTCTTCCTTCTTTCCTTCTCTTTCTCTTTTTCAATAGTTGGGATAGGTAAGAAAGGAAAAAAGATTCATGATAATTTTTTAAAATGTATCTTTTTATAAAAACAATCACTATAAGGGAAAGGTTGATTTCATCATAATCCCAGTAGGTGCCCAGGGATTCAAAATGAATGAATCCTGGGTAGGATGGAGGGGACACAGAGGTGATGGTGTTGGTAATATTAGAATGCAAGGTCCTTAAGAGCAAGGAATATCTTCACTTTTATATTTTCTAATTGTATCTCTAGTGCATATATCTATATATGTACATATATTGTATCTATCTTATGTAGACAGATGAATAAATATACATATTTTTGTACTTCAATCATTCAGTCATGTCCAAGTCTTCTTGATCCTGTGTACCATGCTGGTCATGGATTTTTCTTGGCAAAGGTACTGGAGGGATTTACTATTTCTTTCTCCAATACACAAACACACACATATATACATAGTACATAATTTACACAAACATATACATATATATTCAGTATATATGTGTGTGTGTGTGTGTGTGTGTAGACATATATCTTCAATGCATCGATAACCAATCAAATAATGTAAATGGGGCATTTTGTACAATCATTATCTGATTGGCTTAAAGCAAGCACTCTATAAATGTCAGTAATTTTAGCTCTCATGCCAGTACAGTGAGTGATAATGAGTATACTTTATTGGATTCTCTATCCAAATGATAATTTTTCAGAACCCTACAGTCTCTATGAGAGACAGCATATTGCAGTAGATAATAAGCTGACCTTGGAGTTAAAAAGACTAGAGTTCAAGTCTTGCCTTTGTTATCTACTAATTCTATGACTCTTGGAAAGTCATTTTATCTTACAGAGACTTGGGCAACTCTAAGTTGCAGAGAAAATGCCAACTTACACCAGAAAATTGAGTATTCTTATTGAGGAGTTGTCTTTAAAAATGACACCACAAATCCCTGTCCCTCTCCCTGGAGTTTCTATAAGTGAGAAATGCCTGGGGAGGGAGTAAGGGAGTAGTTTTGAAATCAGTGCCAATAGGGTGCCAGCAATTGTGAGGTCCTCAGCAGTCTTCCTGGTTTGATGGATATGATCATCCTACTTACAAAAGTTGCTGTTTGTCTTTCATTCTCAAAGAGGAACATGATATCTATGAGATGATACCTTGACATAAAAGTAATTTAGATTTTAAATGAGGAAGAGTTAGGATCCACACTTTTTTTCTGTATTAGCCAGAAACCCTAAGCGTCTTCCCCTCCCAGACTGATTTTCTTTCTTTTTTTTTTCTTACTAAGTAAAAAAAAAAAAAAAAAAAAAAAAAAGACCATTATTTTCCTCATCTCTTTCTTCCCTAGTTTTAATCACTAAGAGGACGTTTCCTCAACCAAACAAAGACTTGTTAAAAAGCCTCAGCTTAAAAAGGTCAAGATCTCCCACTGTATCTAGGGACATAGCCAGTCATCCTGATCTATATCTTGCCACAGGGCCCAGATGGCTGTGGAGGAGAAAGCAAAGCTGGTGACTTGCACAGCCCTCCCACACTTAAATCCAATTTATTTGTATGTTATGTCATCACCACCCTAATGTCATGGTCTTCTACAAGAATGAAGAATAAACAACAATCTGATAGTTATGCAGGACAGAGGTGTGTCAAATTCAAAGCTCACAACTGCCCACAGACTCCAGAGTGTGACCAGAACCAGATTAAAATCTAAATGGGAAATGTTTTATATATATATAATGCAACATAGATAATATTAATTTGTGATTTTCTAAGTCAATATGCAATCTACAGGGATTTATTTTTATTTGATTGTTATACCACTAAAAGATGTGTTAAAGAGAGAGAAGATGGAACCAGAGAATCAATGAGGAGGTTATTACAATAGTCAAGGTAAAAGGATATGACCTATGGTATTGACTATTTATTAGCCGTATAGGATGGATTTGAGATATATGGAAGTAGAATCTACAAGATGACAACGAAGTAGTAATAGAGAGTGAGGAATCAAGGACAATCCCAATCTAATTGCCTAGAATAATGATAGTGCTCTTAGGAAAAAAACAGAAGTCAAAAAAAGGAATGCATTTTGGGGAAAACATAATCAGTTACATTTTGAACATGTTGCATTTGAGGTACCTGTGGTACATATAGATGGAAATGCTTAGCAGGTAGATGGCTCTCTGCTTCAATATCATTATTCTAGCCCAGAACCCTAGATCTCCTTTGTAAACTCCTCCTTTTGTCCCTACCCCCACCCTTAAAGATACTCCAGGGGCTTCAAAAAATTGTCATTCAGATACAGAATATGTGATATATCCTCTCAATATCAGCATACATACAAGGAAGGAACACTAAGACCCAGAATATAACCCAAACTCTGCCACAGAATGCACACCAAATCTGCATGTGCTCACTAGAGCTGGTGACCTTGACCCTCTTAGGCTTTGGTCTTCCCATCCTATAAAGGCTGCTGTTTCCTTACAATATTTACTCTCTCTCTCTCTCTCTTTCTCTTTCTCTCTGTCTCTCTCTGTGTTTCTCCGGCTCTGTCTTTCTGTCTCTCTCTCTGTGTCTTTGTCTCTTTCTCTCTCTGTGTGTGTCTCTTTCTGTCTTTTATCTCTATCTCTTTCTATTTCTCTGTGTCTCTATCTCTGTCTCTCTCTCCCTCTCTCTCTCACACTCTCTCACTTTCTCACTCCCCCTCTCTCACACACTCTCTCTCACTCACTCTCAGTCTCTGTCTCTGTCTCTCTCTTCCTCTCTCTCACACTCTCTCACTTTCTCACTCGCTCTCTCACACACTCTCTCACTCTCTCTATCTCTCCATCTCTATCACTTTTTCCTTCTGCCTCCCTCTCTGTCTCCCTTTCCCTCTCCCTCTCTTTCTCTCTCTCCTTCTTTCTCTCCCTCTCTTTCCAACACTAGCTCTCTATTCACAATTTCTCTTACCATATCCAGAGATTAGTTTCCTCCCTGAAGTCTCAAAACACTATCATTAAAAGTATGCTTCACTGCCCCTAAAACATGACAGCCTCCCACACACAGCTGTTTGTCTTTTGCCAGCATTCTCTCTCTCTAACAATAAGGGAGGTATGGCATGAACATAAATAAGGATAATACTAGATAGATTGTTATGGGGCAAAGGCAACATCCAGACATAACAGGTTGGAGGAATAGCTTGGAAATAAGATTGTCCTGCTCCATCCCACTCCCAGCAGCTAATAGCAATAACTTGCTTATATTAGTATTTGTTTTACAAAGTCTTTTCACCTCATAGCAATATCAAGAGGTAGATAATATGAATATTATCCCTCATTTTACAAATGCATAAATTCAGCCTCACAGAAATTGATTTTTCTGTTTCATATAAATGGCAAGTATCAACAATTTTATCTCTAACCAAGCACCTGGGGCAGAACTTAGGAACGAAGGGATTAACCAGAAAAAGATACCAATTAGCCGAAAGGAAAGAAATCAGCCAGGTACATAGATTATAGCATATAATCAATTACTAGTGGCAGTCCAGAGATAACTGAACCAACTAGAAGATATATACCTGCCAACTGGGACAACAGATGATACGGATGCATGATGAAGCAACTTCTGTGTTGTTTATATAGTATCTGATGTCTTGTAGGTAGGTGTCTGCCATCTTTAATCAGCTTAGATGATTTGTTGGCATTTGATTAGTCGTTTATAGATGTCTGATACTTTGTGTTTCTGACTATCAATTCAGAGTACTGACACTCATTTCCCAGGCTTGGAGTGAGAAACAAATGAAATATTTGTAAAATGTTTAGCACAATGCCTGGCACAGAGTAGATACTTAATAAATTCTTCCCTTCTTCCTTCCTTCTTTTTTTCCTTCCTCTATAAAATTAGGGGATCAAAATGCCTCATCTCTAAGGCCTCCATGCAGTGATTTTCATAAGAGTTTTTCAATAATGAATAATATCCTCTGGGTAAGCTACTAAATATACAAAGAACAGGATAGAATTATTATCTAGTTTCCAATTTGCCCAACTCCATTCCTATGTTTCTCATAAGAATTGGAAATACCCAATGTCTAGCAATTTTCTGTTACCCCTCCCAGATTTAGGTAAAAAGCATATAATCAAGTTAATAAACATTTTTAAGTACCTACTGTATTGTCAGGCATTATTCTAAGTACTGGCATTACAATAAGGAGGGGGAAAAGGCAGTATCTGCCCTGAGAAAGTTGAAAAGTAAAATAGTGGTAAACAATACATAGTTCATCACTTGTCAGCATTTTGTTCCAGACTCCCTCACTTGTGAGCAGGCAAATAATAACAACAACATCTTTGAATCTTGAATAAACAATCCCTTTGAAATTTATGTCAGCTGGTCACACAGTTGATTCAACCTTGCAGTTGACTCAAATCTTGGATTTTTTAAGCTACTATTGATGTTTTCTGGTATCATGGATTAAAAAATATTGAATTTGGAATCAAGGGATGAAAATCCAAAGCCTTGCTCTGTCAATAACTACCTTTTACCTTGATCAAAACACTTAATGTTTTAGGACTTCAGTTTCATCATCTGTACAAGCAGGAGGTGAGATTAAGTGCTCTCTACAATCCTTTCCAACTTTTAGTCTGTTTAGTAGGTATAACATTCAGAATCTTTTCTGAGAGGGACAGAGGCTGTGTGCCATCTCAAAAGGTTTCACATATTTGTATTTTTCCCTTCCTGTTGCTTCTTTCTCTGATTATATTTTCAATTTTTTTTTCTTCTTGTTTCCTGAATGACTATTGTGGATGCCAAGTTCCTGTCAGTGCAGAAACCACTGTTGAAACAATATGGTTGAAAAAAAGTTGCGTTTTATCTTTGTTTTAAAACCTAGTTATAGGCTGTGGGAATGTGTTTTAAAATGTTATGGTCTTGAAAGCAGCTCTGGTGCCTTTAAAGGCAAGCTGTCTCTATCAGAAGCTAGACTGTAAAAAAGGCTGATAGGAAAAGTATTTAATGAGTTAATCTAAGTATTCAGTACAAACAGCATCGACTGAAGTTTGGGGGAAGGGATGAAGGTATAGTTATAAGCAGGCAGATTTCAGCTCAACATAAGATAGAACTTTCTAACTTAACAATAAAGCTTGTGAGAAAAATGATCTGTTATACCTCAATAGAAGTATTCAGAGATGAGACAATGACCTGCTTCAGAAAAACAGTTAGTTTTGTCTTTTATCTATCTTTGTTTTCCCAACACTAGCACATACTTTTTGACTTGACTAGATAAGATCATAGCATCATAGATTTATAGCTGTATAGGACTTCAGCATTCATTTATTCAAGATCCTTTGTTTTACAGACGAGCTGTCTGAGGGTGAGTGATTTGTCCAATGTTCTATTACTACTAAGTTTAGGGGTCAGAATTTGAACCAAGCTCTTTTTATCCTAAAGCAGCATCATGCTAGGCTTGGAATCAGGAAAACTCATCTTCATGAATTCAAATCCAACTTCAAACACTTACTAACTATGTGATTCTGCATAAGTTACTTAACCTCCTTGTTTGCCTCAGTTTCCTCATCTGTAAAACCACTCCAGTATCTTTGCCATTTGGGTCATGAAGAATCAGACATGACAAAAACAAATAAACAAAAAATATAACCAATATTATTCTAAAAAGATAACATATGATCAATTACACAAGTTTATTTCACAGTGCCTTGCACATATGTGACTACCTCTGGTACAAGAGTTCTTTCTATCCACACAGATCACAAGCAATTTATGAATTAATACAGTCATCATCATCATAATAGTAATACAGTGGTGTCAAACTCAAATAGAGATCCTTTTGTATGGATTCCTGAGGGCTACATATTGACTTAATTTTAAAATATGATATTATTTGAGTTTTCCTATATTTTATTTTTTGTGTTAGTTTCCCAATTACATTTTTTAAATAACAGCTTTTAATATATTTTAATAATAGCTTTTTAAATAATAGCTTTAAAGATATGTAAAGATAGTTTTCAACATTTACCTTTGCAAAACCTTGTGTTACAAATTTTTCTTCCTCCCTTATCCCCACTCCTTGACAGCAAGCAATCCTCCCCTAGACAGCAAGCAATCCCATATATATTAAGCATGTGTGATTCTTCCATATATGTTTTCATATTTATCATGCTGCACAAGAAAAATCAAATCAAAAAGGGAAAAAATGAGAAAAAAAAAAGCAAGCAAACAATAACAAAATCCACATTGCACTCTGGGGTACACAAAGATGGTCTTGGTCATGCAAAGCTAAATTGTTAAGCAACAACTTAGCAGAGAATACTTGTCATAACTTCAAAAAAAACTAGAAAATTAGCTCAACAAAACAATACTATGTTGTGATCCATTGCCTTCCATTTATGCCACGTGTATTAAGTTCCCTAATCAAAAGGGGCTTCCCCAGTGTAAGATTAGATCTCAAGAATATTTTCCTATGGTTGTATTCTAAAGAAAAGACCATGATATAACCTCTGAAGTAATCTGGAGCATTTTATCCGGTGCTTGAATTATTCAATGAATGAACCTCTAGAATAGAAAAAAGAAAAAAAGAAAAAAACAGATCAAAATAATTAAGATCTTGCATCCCTATCTCACTTGACAATTTCTATAGCAGGAACAGCATTCCTATTCATTATCTTATTGGTCTTCACAACATTCCTGTGAGGTCCCCAGAGATATATCATCATCCATATTTTTTATAAGAGGAAAAACTATGGACTGAGAAGTTAAGCAACTTTCCAAAGTAGCCCAGTTAATTAGTCATTGAGTTAGAACCTTCTCCCAGATTTTTTTATCTCTGATGTTCTTTCCACTTCACCACACTGTACTCTGGGGTAAAAAAAGATGGTTTTGACCATGCAAAGCTATACACCAACAACTTAACAGAAAATACTTGTCATAATTTTAAAAGAACTGGAAAATTGGTCCAACAACTAGCACAGTGCCAAACATTTATGAGATGATGATGAAGCCAGTGATAACAATGATGCTGTACCTCTATAAAAATATCTCGATGATTAGAAGTCATTGAAGCTAAATTTAGAATCTCTAAGAGCTGTTTTTATGCACCATTAGAGAAATGCCATTTCCATGAATTGACTTTCTTTTCTCCTAAGCCCTATAGAGATTTTGAGAATCAAATCTGTATTCCTCACCTAACATTCTACTAATTTTCAAGCCTGACAGACAAATATATGCAACCAGCTGTAATTCCTTGTCAGATTGTTAAGACTTTCAAGGTTATAACCATTTTTAAAAGTCTGGGAAAATGCTATAATTAGTGTACTTTGTCTTAAATCAGTAGGAAAAATGCACAATGGAGACATTTTGGATGGTGTTGAAAAAATTGCTTTCTCTATTAGATTTAGGTTGAAAAGGGAGATTTAAAGCCCTTTACAACCTAGTCTCTTTCTACCTTTGCACTCTGCTTACACTACTTTCTTCAACCCTATGATCCAAGCACTTGGACCTATTTGGTGTCAGATACGCCACTCTCCAATTATAACTTAGTCTTTTCACTAACTCATTTCTAGATCTGGGAATGCTCTGTCTCCTCACCTGTCATTCCTCCCTAAAGGTGAAATCAAGTTAATTAGACCATCTTTTGTTTCAATTCTTCCCTAGCCTTCAGTCATTAAATAGCCTTTTTTTTGGTCTTCCACTGAACTTCATGACAGGAAGAGAGATGAGGCTGACAATTTTACTCAGCTCTGTCTTACTTATATCCAGTTCACACACAAATTAAGAAATTACCACCATGACTTTAACAATCCTTTTTGAAAAGGAAGGACAAACAATAATCTGAAAGCTCCTCCTTAAGAAGAAGCCTCAGCTCAAATGCCAACTTTTTCATGAGGCTTTTCCAGATCCCTTCTACTGCTAGTCCTCTGTCTCTGAGATTGCTTTCCATTTGTGCTGCTTTTGGACGTATATAATTATTTACATATTGTCTCTCTCACTAATCAGTGGTCTGTGAAGGCAGAGATTATGTCTAAGCCTTTTTTTTGTCCCTCCTTCCCACCCTTGACCTTACCACAATGCTTAGCATCTAAGAGGAGTTTAATAAATGCTTATTGGCTGCTTGATAAAGACTACAAAGAGGAATTATTTTTACTTCCATTTCAGTCACACACACAAAAATCATTTTTTTGTATCATAATCAATTGAGCACAAAACAAAATTGAATAATAATTATAACAAATAAAACAATATTCCCTACCACTTCGTATTATTTGGATAGGCAATCTGACAAAGTACAGAAAAAGTCAGCTTCCAAATCAGAAAAATCTAATTTCAAATCTCTTCTCTGGGACCTGTTGGCTAAGGGCCTGACTAAATCACTGAAGCTCTCTCCAGGACATTCTCTAAGACTCTAAGACTTTTGTTTCTCCACCAGGAATTTCTCATATCGATGAAATCACAAGTATAGATCAAAAAGTCATTTTGAATGACTCTCATGTCTTTCCTCAAGAAACTCAAGGTCCTTAACAGATACTCATTCCTTTACTGTGGAGGAGGGTGGGGACTAATAAAAGAGACAGTGAAAATAATTTGTTTTCTTTTAGAGCTAAGACATCATAACAGCACACATGACTTTTAAATTTGGGAAGAATATTAGAAATCATCCCCTCCAGTCCTTTCACATTACAAATGGATCAATGGAGGCCCTTAAAAGAGAGATCTTGCTCAAAGAACCCAAGTTCCTGCCTATCCAAATCACTTGTCAGTTAATAATATCATAGGGTTAGAGCTAGAAAGGACCTTCAAATCCAACCCCTCGTTTTGCAGATGAAGAAAATAAATCCCAGAGAAGTTGATTTACCCAATGTCACATAGTTAAAAAAATATCTGAGAAGAGCTTTGTACAGATATCTTCCTGACTCCAAATCCCAGAATTCTATCCCCTGTACCTGGCCTGGAAACAACTTCTGCCCTAAGGCTCTGTGCTAGCTAGGTGTTGGGGATACAAAACAAAAATTAAGTAGCTCCTGCCTTTGAGGAACTTACATAAATATATACACTGTAAACTAGACCAGAACAGGTCTCTAATCTGTGGGTGGCTGGAACCAGCACCATCACCAAAGGCTACAAAGAAGGTTAGAGACAGGAGAGTCAGGACATAAATAGGAATTTTATTTTAAAGTGAAAATGATATTTGCAAACAGAAGTCCCCCACCCCATCCCCTCCTAAGAAGAAGAGCCCAATACGCTGGACCAAAGGCAGGTCTTACGTAACACAAGGCAGCTGGATTATGACATAAATCATTTTTAGATCTTGAGCTACTATTCTCAGGGACCCTGTGGGAACAGTGTAATCCCTAGTTTGGGGGATTATGCCCACCCTGTGGCACAGAAAACCAGAACATGTTAGTGACAAGGGACAGGGATTATAAATATGTGGTGAATGGCCCTAGGCAATAGACTTTGCCAGAAGATGATATTTTCTTGTGTGCAAAGAATTATTGCTATGCCAAGTTCAGGACAGAACCTCCTTGCTAAGATCCAAAACATTTTGACATTTCATCCTTTTGGCCAAAGAGAGCGGAGTTGTAAGAACCCCTACAAGTTTCTTGAGATGGCCTATGGGGAAAAGTGTTCCAGATGCAATTGCTAATGCCTGTTTGAGCAGGATTGGGGGCAAGAATGTCAGAGTGAGAAAATACCAACAATACTTAAATCAAATTCAGTGATTGGTTACATAATAAATGGGGGAAAAGGAAAAAAAACTAGAACAATAGATTCAGCTTTTCATGTGAAATCTTGGGACCAAGAGGGGCTTACTTCAAAATGTAATATGGATTCAAAATGTAATAAAGTTTTTCTCACAATTTTCTCTAATTGCATAATTATATTAAATCATATATAGATCAAATTACTTAGAGGTTTTACAATAGACTAGTTATGAGAAGGGAGATTTATATGTCATCAAAGTAACCAAGAAAATTTAAACATTAACACCAAATCCCATTTAACAGAGGTGCCAGATAACCAAACACTCTCTCAGCCTGTGGAGGAGGCTGAAGTGGAACAGATCAAGAGACCCTAGTCTGTGGAAGCTGGAGCCAAGCGGGCAGGAACAGTTGGTTAGGAAATAGCCTCAGATGCTTCATGCAATTGTCTGCTCTCTATTGTCAGAACAACTCTAACTTATTACCAAAACATATCTAAATCCTGAATTCTCAAGACTGATAAAATTGATAGCCAATCATATACATCTGTGTATAGTTGTTAGAAAAAAACTATCTAATCCTGTTGCTTTTCTCAAATTTATTATTCCATTTAATTAGAAAAGTTTTACATTACAGCTTTATCTTATTATGTCTATTTCTCCTTTTAGAGGGTGTCAAACCTATATTATAAATAGGTTAAAATTATAAAATGTTGATACTTGAATTCTATTATATTAGTTAAGAGATGTATTGTTTAATAGATTTAATATTGTACTTACAAAAATTCTTGATTCTAGATATATCTATATTATAACAAAGGGGAAAACAGCTCTGTTTGATCCCACATATGAATCACATTTGACAGCCAATAATGTAGTCACAGATTGTGAAGGACAAGGCTTAAGATTATCCAGGTGAGGAATTTTCCTTTTCAGCAAGGAAGTAAACACATTAGGGAAATAGAGTCAGGAGGATTCTATCTAGGTCATCTCTACAACATTTCCCAGGCACAAACACCTACCATAACAATACTCAGATTCCTAGTTTTATGATAATTCTGATAAGTATCCCAACAATCAAAGTCCAAAATAACAGTAAATTTATAGTCTCAGGAATTTATATTTAAAATAGCAAAATGTCACTAACCACAATGTAGAAATTGAATATCTTTCCTGATGTTTTCCATTTCTTTCATCCTTTGCTTATAAAACTACATGTATTCTGGGGCTTCAAACATATTCAAGCATATTTAAACATATTCAAGCAATGTATGTCTGAATAATAAGCCCCATCTTTAAACCACCTTGTACTCATTCATGTAAGATTTTTTCAAATGAAAATCTGAAATTATAATAAACATTATTAACAATCCCATTAAATATTTAGGAATTTTCAAATATCCAATTTTTATCACATCCTTTTAAAAGCTAATTCATGTTTGGCAACATCTAGATTAAAGATTGCTATATCTCAAAGCATTTCTGTTTTACAATGGTGACTCAAATTTTACAATATAAGTTTAGAAATACAATATAACTTAGAAATAATAACACAAACAATAAATTTTAAATGACATCAATTGCATTTCCAAATTATCACATATAAAAACCATTGATCTTACTACATTTGGTATTTAAAAACCACTTTATGGAACAATTATATTTAATTAGAGAAATAATAATAATGTTATGTTTAGCATATGCCAGTCACTGTTGTAAGCTTATTATAATCATTATATCATTTTGATCTCATAATAACCATTATATTTTTTCTTTATAAATCATGAAACAGGAGCAAACAGAGATAAAATAACTCATTATAAATTACATGGCTATTACATTTTTGCAACTGGAACAGAGAAGGGTGAACTTACCAAGGGCAGAACTGGCTGGCTCCTCCACCTCATACTGCCATGCTGGGCACTGCCAGAAGTACCCAAATTCTTCCAGGCAGCATCTGGATGGAGGTTGCCAAGGGCTGGAGACACCAATATTCAGGGGAAGAAGTAAAGGGCACTTCCTAGAGGTTGGAGTGGCTAGTACCAGAACCTTCCCATTATTGATAGTTCCTGATGGTAGGGTTCAGGTAATGTTGGTCATGGAGCATGACATATACCCTCCCCAATAAATTCAGGGTCTTGGGTAGAGAGACAGCTGGGTCAGAGTTTGTGGGTCCTCACTGTGGTTTCAGTACCCCTTTCTACCATGCAGGGTAGAATTCAAGTTTCCCTACAATTCTCCAGCATTCTCTTTTCTTAATCTGATGTGAGATGAAAAGTGTTGACAGAGGGACATGGGCTGTATTGGTCTTGTTAGCAGTCCTCAAAACTGAAATACACTCATGACTCCTGGGGCGGGGAGAAGGGCATGTTGAATGATTGAAGTTATAGAGAGGGTTCTACAATACTTTTTTTTAGGGTTCTTTCCTTTTTTTCAGCATCTACCCTAGCCTTTATTTAAAGGGAACCAAATTTCTTTTCCTAATGGCACAAAAAGGACTTGGGGATAAAATAGGAAATTAAGGAAGAGTTAACAAGAGATTGCTATTTTTCTACTTTTTTCTTCATTCTCTCAATTTTGGGGATTTTTTTGCCAACTAACTTTCCTTCACTGCCCTAGAACAATGAAATTATTAATTTTGGCAATTATTTTCAACACATTAAAAAATGTTTATAAGAGTTAATTAATTAAATAAGATTTAAATAATAATTTAATAAGATTAATTAATTTAATTTAATTCTTACTGTTCCTTAAAATAAATTCTACCCCAAAATACTTAAAGAGGGGTACTTCAAAACTTATTTAGATGTTTCAGAAGAGAGTGATTTCCTGAAATTACCCCCAAAGTCTGAGGAGTTTTCTCTTGCAATCTTTAAATGACTAATTGCCAAACTCCTTAATGAGTAATCTCAAAATCTCCAGAATCTGCTAAGATATTTTAGCAGTTCTACAGCTGTAATTATATAACTTTATTTCTGTAGTCCCAACTTGACCAGTGTTGGGACTATAGAAAAAAAAATACTTACAAACTTTTCCTCTTTTCTCCCACAGAAAGCCTATGGAGATGTTAGTAAAGTTAATAAATTTCTAACTATAGCACCTAGAAGTTTTCTGGCTGGTTGCACTTTAATCTAGATCACAACAGAAACATGACACACTTTACATTTTACAAAGATACAGATAAGACAGATACAAACAAAAAAATGAGTATGTATTCCATAGACAGACATGCATTTAAAAGAGAAAATGTCACAATTCATAGATGGACCTGCATTTATCAGTTCAACCATAAGACCTTCAAAAGTGTCTCTCACTAGAAAATTTGTAGTCCATAGCCAGACACACATTTACTGGTTTAACCATGCAGAGAAAAAAAAAGAGAAAAGAAAAGAAAAGGTATGTCTCACCAGAGGGATTTGGGAAGAACTGGGTCAAGAAAAGGACCATAGAGCCTTCCTCACAAAGGAAGTCAAACTCAATCAAGGGAGAACTAAAGGATTTGAGCAAGAGGGGTAGACTCACCAGACAAGTTTAGTTAGACTTCTGTGAAGTAATTTGCCAGTGGTGCTTAGTCCACCCTCACTGACACTGAAAGGTCTCTTTGATTCCTTGGTCCATGTCAGATCCCACTTCTGACAACAATTAGTGCCAAGCAGACCCAAATCAGACTCTACCCTGTGGGTCTCTGGAGCCAAACAAAGAAGGCTAGATAGTGGAGAGTCAGGACACTAATAGAAGTTCACTTCTTTTCAGAGTGAAAAAATGACATTTGCAAACAGAAGTTCCTCTATCTCCTAAAAAGGAGGATTTAACATACTAGACCAAAAGCAGATTTATATGCCACAAGGGGACTAGATTGTGATATAATCATTTTTATGTCTTGAATCATTGTTTCCACAGATCTTGAGGAAATAGTATTGTCTCAAATTTGGGGGAAATACACAAAAATATGTATGAAATTAAAAGGTTAAAAATGGGGTGGTGGCTTATCACACTAGGATCTGGGTTGATAATAATAATAATAATAATAGCATTTATGTAGGGCTTTAAATTTTGCAAAGAACTTTTCAAATATTTCATTTTATCCTCTGAGCAGTCCTGGACATAGGTACTACTATTATCCCTATTTTACAGATGAACCTGAGACTGAGAAGTTAAATGATTTGCCCAAGCTCACACAGCTAAGAATCTAAGTCTATATTTCAGCTCAGTACTTCCTGATTCCACGTCCAAAACTCTATTCATTGCTGATGTGAAGTAGAAAAGGCTCTTTTTAGAAGGCATTGCCTAAGCAAGATTTTATAGGAGACAAGAGACAGAGGTGATGAAAGTGTACATTTCAGGAATAAGAGATAGCTTACCACAACAGATGAAAGAAGAGAAAAGGAAGGAGAGGAAAGAAGGGTAGAACCTTTACGCTATCCATGTTGATAAATTGACAGCTGGGTTCGTGCTCATATATTTGATAGTTCTGGATTGGAACTGATGGGCAGCTAAGCTTTTGTGTTAAGAAACCTCAGTTCTAAATGCACAGTAGCCATCATCTTGGCAAAAGGACTTGGAAATTTTGGAGCATGGAATGTCAGAGCTGGAAGGAACCATATAGTCCAACCACTTCTTTTACAGATAATAGTGAGATCCAATAAGCTGAAATTACGTGCCTAAGATAAGACAGGTAGATAGCCTTTGAACTGGAGTCTACTGATTCCAAAACTAGTTTGTTTGTTTTTTTTTTCTACTTTAGCATGCTACCTCAGGACCAGCCAGAATGATTCAGAGAGAAAATGCTATACTGAATCTGACTTCATGACTTTGTCATTGCTTGCTCTCTTTATTGTCTTATCTTTTTGGGGACCTACATTACTAATACCACTAGGTATATTCTGGACTGACAAACATCCACACGCAAAATAATGTCAATATTATGGGAGGATTTCCAAGAACCATAACATAGACACTCTGAACTTCCCAGTTTCTTAGTCTCTTTTTTCAGCATTTACTCCAATTCTGATCAAATGTTCTCTCCATACCAAATGTCATAATTCTACAGAACACATTCTCTACCCAAATAATAACTCTTCTCTTACCATGGCAGTCAAACACTAGCAGCCATCCTTTCTCTCAACCCTCGAACACTTTGGCAGAAATGCCAACACAATCAGTGTCTTCCTGTGTCAGCTGATCCTACAGTTGGCACTATAATAGAGGGAATTATTATCCTTAATCAGAAACATCAACAGCTGTGCTCTTTCACTGCCTCTAGTCCTACAGAAACTCCAACTTCTGAAATCTTGAAAGGTGGTGCTTTTGAGATTGCCTTCCCTTCAAAATCACTCTGATGCAATGACCTCAAGGAGAACCCTAAAAGTAGAAACCTTTGAGGTACCAGAGAGTTAAATATGATTCCTTAAACCCTCAAAATGTCTTAGAGTTGAGGTCCTCCTTAGGGGAAGAAAGTCCATGAGAATTAAGAGTAAAAAAATAAGCCTTAGAGAAAGAGTAACTGCCCTTAACGTGCACATAAATGATTTTTGTAGTGAGCCACCCTGCTGACAGTGTCTGGTTCTGCTCCCCATCTCCCCTAAGTGCTCTCAGCCTTTCTGAGAAGTTAGGGGGTGGTGACAACCTGTGTTGTGATTGAAGCAGAGTGATATCAAGTGGCAAAGAGTCATCTACATACAATAGCAAGTTGTTTATGTGGTGCCACATGCACAGTATATAGTTAGGGCATGCACAGTATGCTAGAGTTATATAAGGATATTAGGATATATAAGGCTGAGAGAATTTGGAATAAATGGACTTCATGTTTGACCATCCATGTGATTCCTGCCTCTTTACTCCTCTTCTAAGATCAAGGACTCGGGCTAGTACTGTGATCCTCCAGAGAGCTAATTCAGGCATTACAGTTTTTTATATCTACACATAAAAAGATGATGAGAGTGGGGGAGGAGAATGTATATGTATCTGTTCATTTAATAATAGAGCAAAGAGCCCTAGGCTTCTTCTTTCTTACTCTTGTTTCAAAAAGAACCTGTCCCCATTCATCAATTTCTTTCTCCTGATAATAAACTGTATTTTTCTTTAAAAAAAAAAAAATATATATATATATATATATATATAAAATGAAGCAGAAATATCATTTGTAAAATGCTAGCTTTTAGCCTTGAGGATCCAGAAGGTATTCCAATAATGCCTGCAAAGTAGAACATTTCTTGAGGAAAAACAAATTTTGAGAATTTTGTTTTCTGAAACTGGGGTGGGGAGGAATGGGAAGTGAAAATTTGGGATATAATATTTTTATTTAACAGGATGAGTAGAATATTTATTGTAAAGGGCTGAAACTCTTGAGTTCATGCACTGAGATCAGACAATGGAGCACTTAAGGCTAATTACTTATTGGACAATATTCTATTAGCATATTCTTGGAAAAATGGCCCGCCCCATTATTCTGTGCTGGTTCAATCTGTTGGTGTAAACAGAGAATTGAAGGAGGGATTAGAAGGTGGAGTAAGACAAGCCAGGGTGACTTCTGGCCCAGAGATGAAGAGCAGAGATATGGAGATTCCTGTGTCTATTACTCTCACTTCCACCAAGAATAAAGACTAAGGACTTTTGCTTATCCTGACTCCAGCTGATTTTAAAGTATACAGTGTGCTAACTCAGTCCTCACAATTTATGATCAGATTCTCCCTACTCCAATATTATTGTTAAATTATTCAAAAAGAAGATTTTAATATGACTCACTGGTAGTTAGTGCCTCTAATCTGGTAGTACTTATATTGGTCAGTCCTTACACAGCCATCCAATCAGAAATCAACTCATTTTGTAAAAAAAAAAAAAATTATGTTTTGGTCTTCTTTCATGTAGAGAAGAAAAATGAAAAGGAAAACTATGCTAAGACACAAGAATAGTTTTTCTTTATTTTAAAAATAATAGCTTTTTATTTTCTAAAATACATGCAAAGATAATTTTCAACATTCACCCCTGCAAAACCTTTGTGTTCCAACTTTTTCTCTTTCCTTTCCCACCTACTCTCTTCCCTGGACAGCAAGTAATTCAATATAGGTTAAACATGTGCAATTCAAGAATTTTTCTATCAACTAGTTTGTACTTTGGATCTTCTCAGTCCAGGATTAAAGACAGAAATATCAATGATAATAACATAGTTTACTGTACTTCCCTAGACTTTACAAGAAGCATACTATGAGAAAGATTTACAAACTGTTGGATAATAGATGAAGAGATTGAAGGGACCTTAAAGACCCCAGTTTTTGTACTGATGAGGAAACTGAGTACCCAAGAGATTAAATGATTTGCTCAAAGTCACACAGGCTTCAAAGGGAATATTCTTTCTATGGCTGTGTTGTTGCTGGAAAAATAGCATCATCCCAGATTGCAGGTATGTTGTCTATGATTCTACCAAGCTAATCTCACCAAAAGGTTGAAAGCAAAGTCTTTTTACAATATAGCCTGTAAACCTTTTTGCTTCTCACAATGCTCGTATTTCTCTGTCTGAAGGATGAGGCTTCTATAGTTTGAAATGCTTGGTATTAATAAAGAAATAAACACTATATCAAGAAATAACTCAATAAATGTGAAGACAAAGAGATGTGAAACAATTTGAACAAACCTTTTATTTGAGAAAGCCTGTAAAGATAATTAAAATAAAAAAGGCAATGGCAGAAGATATCTGGTGTAGTGGGGAAAATATGAAATTGGGAGTCAGAGTAATTGAGCTTAAATTCTCCTTCTGCTTCTTTCTAGCTGTGCAAACAACATCCCTGATATGCAACTCCTCAAAAGATTGAAGTAGAAATAGATCATCTCAAAGTTCTCTTTTAGACCTAAATCCTATATTTTTTATCCGAACCTGTAATGTTATTGTTGTTCCTCATCAGGAAATATCTTCAACCAACTCATATCAGCTAATTCTTGTCTTAGAGGGTTGCTTGGCATTCAGAAATTAAATGCTTGCCTATAAATGCATAGTTTATATATGTCAAAGGCAGGATTCCTCTGATATTTCTGACTCTAAGAATGGTTCTTTGTCTACTACTCTGTCTACTGTCTCTCTAAATCCTATAAGGAGCTGTTGCTACTGATAGCTCAGAGTATGAGACAATTTAACTGAAGATTCTTAAATGTTTTTGTATCATGGAAGTCATTGGCAATCTGGCGAAACATATGGATACATCCTCCCCTAAGAATAATATTTTTAAATGCATAAAATAAAATACATAAGATTGCCAAAGGAAAATATTTTAAATACAATAATTAGAATTTTAAAAAGTTTACAGCATCCAAGAATCTTATTAAACAAATTCATGGAGCTAAATTTATATTTGATTGACATAAGTGGAAGCAGGTCTTTTCTTTACTGCTCCCAAACTTTTTTATGAACTTGAGAACTTTTTTATTTGCTTAGCACTATAGAAACCATGTAACTATAAAATATATAATTATAACTTTTTAGAATGCTATGCTAGAATGAGTTCTGGGCCAATTCCCCAGAGTTGTCACCTAAAGAATCTCCAAAATAAAGCTTATTTCATGCCCCAGTTTCCCCAAATAATAATCAGATCTCCAACTATCACATTGGCACTCAGTATGCAATATGGATTTAGGGCATGGAACATCCTCACAGAAAAGGTATAAGTTTCAAAGGAGACAGAGGAACTCATAAACATACAGAAAATAAAATAAATTAATCTATTAGATTTCTTCAAGACCCTATCATAACATACTACTTTTCAAACTATACCTTTTTACATAAAAGCTACACTAAGCAATTCATTATATTACCAAGGAGGATTGGTCAGTACTTCAGGCCCATAAATATACCTCTAGTCTTCCAACTTCACAGAATTCTCTTTTTTCTCCACAAAGGACTAGTGTGGAAAGTCTATCTCTGGGAAACTTGAGAGTTACCCATGAGGCATTTTCCATAGTAGGTACTGCCAAAAATTCTCTCTTCTCTATTAGATTCTAGAATTATTCTGCTTAAGAAACTAGAAAGAAAAAACCCTTCTCTCTTATCTGTACAACTGATAGTCCAGAAACAGAATTACTGAACTCCCTTTTCAATCTACATCTAAGCACTTCTCCATTACAAGGTGATTCTGTTCTCATTTACCATTATTGCTCCTGAAAGTGGAAGGTAAGAAGAAACACACACACACACACACACACACACACACACACGATGCTCCCACTGGAACAAAGTTCTACTCTGTGGAATTCCAGTCTGGAATTCTAAGACAAAGAGAGGATAACATGATCAACTTACTTTTATATCACTGGAGCAGGGTGCATCTCTATCTCTATGGATAATCTATAGACTATAATCTATTTCTAGTCATCTTAAATTGCTTATCATCTTGCAGACAGCCATAGTCACTGGGAATTAATCAAACAAGTCCCATGTTTCTTCCCACAAGTATCAGAACATATGTTTACTTTCATGGGAGCTGTCCTTCAAACATGGGTCCATATCCTATAACCTAATCAAGTATTCTATATTATGTCTGTCAATTTAAAAGTAATTTTAAAGAGAGAAATTGATCTGATCGGTTAGTTTCATTGATATAATTATATGAACAATTAACTACTAAGAAACAATAATTTGCCAGTCCCGTCTTCCAGAACATGCCAATTATTTTTTCAAAAATAAGCAATCATATTGCTTTCACATAAAAGCATTAATAATAAATGCTGCATAAAAAAGGTTTTGTGTTCTATAAATAAACTAAAATTATTTTAAGGTATTATTTCATTTTAGCTCACAATTTTGTCTTTTGTGGATGTTTTACAAATTACAAAGAATATTAGTCATTGGACTCCATTAGACCATGAGATCTCTGAAAGCCAAGATAGTCCTTCTATCACTCTTTATATCCACTTAGCAGAATGATTATCAAATAGTTAGCACTTAATAAATGTTTGTTGACCAACTTACTCCACCCTCCACCATCTTCTTCTGGAACTTCATTATTCATACTGATAACTGTTAACATTATAATCTCAAATCAACTCTTCAACTTCATTAACTTTATGAACTTAATTCAATTAAGCAACAATCTGATAAGCATCTACTGTGTTTTTAACTTTGAGCTAGATGTTGGAAACACAAAACCAAAAATTCAATAGTCCCTGCTCTAAAGAAGCTGACATTGTACTGAACCTCCTTTGTCTCCTCCTTCAGTCACACACCCATATAACCATTCCCTCAAATCTCATCTTTCCATCAAATTCTGAATTCTCTGGGGAATCCATTTCGTAAATTTTAAGATTCTACTCACAGACCACAACCATTTTCTACTTCTAGTTCTATTTTTTTCCCTTTCAGAATATCTGCTTTTTCCATCTTGATGCAACCTGACTAGGAATGAGTCATTGGCAGACAGTAGACTTACTTGAAGAAGTCCCCAAATCAGAGGGGAAATGAAGGAAATGTGACTGTGCCACATAAATTAAAAGTTTCTCTGTGAAAGTGCTCCATATGTTATGAAATAATGCTGCATATAAATCAAGTCTTATTGTTAAAATGATATTCTGGTCTTGTACTAATAGTATAATAATTTATAATGGAAGTTTGAAATGAAATTGTAATGTGGTGACAGAAACATTTTCTTTCATAACTAATATCTAAAAATATGTTGTTTAATGTTGCCTAGCTTCTCTGCAGCAAGTTTTAAAGGTTGTTTAAAGGTTATCAATTCAAATGTATGGGGAAGCTTAAAAAAAATTTAGTTACAATGATTACAGAAAATGAGATTACATTTTACTTCATTAATCTTTTCAGCCAAAGAAGTTGACATGTTTTAATAGCATGTTAACACATATATTCTCCAGCTGCCAGCCGTTTTTTTAAATTGTTCACATAGAAATACAAAGCTACTACCTTCAATTTCATGTGATAGTATGATTAATAATACTTGTGAGTTGGTGACAGGGAACTATCACCCCACTTAACCCCTTTGTTGGCTGGAAAAGTAAGTCTGACAAGTCATCTTTCAAGATGAGTTCAATCCTGTTTACATACACTCTTTTTTCTGCACTTTATTATATATGATCCCTTTTTTTACCCCAAATGAAATCCCAATGTCATTGTAGTCCAAGATATTCTCTCTTTTAAAGGTATATCTTGGTTTTTCTGAGTAAAAATATTTATATGGAAGTAGGTTAACACTAATCAAGAAGATGCTCCAGTATTTATTTTTTTTTTCCCAAGAAGCATATGACTCTAAATTATATCCCACAGAAATTAAATAATTTGGATAAGACAAAGTCCAAATCTTAATGTTCAAGGAATTCATACTGATAAAATTTAATATAAATACTCCCTTGGTTGACAGAGTACATTCCTTTATAACTCTACAGATGGCAGAATAATGTAAGGAGTTCATTGCAGTAGGGAGTGTCTAGTCAAAAACTTCATCTACCCATATAGGTTGCCCTATTTAAGGCTCTGGGAGATTAACTGATTTACCAAGAGTAGTCCCACATTATGTGTCAAAGATAGGACTTGAACTCAGGTCTTCCTGGCTCAGGAACTTGGAGTCAAAAAACCTGAGTTCAGATCTCACTTCTGACACTTGCTATTGGATAATCATGGACAAGACACTTTACCTCTATAAACTTAGTTTTCTCACCCTTAAAATGGAGTCAGTGTTGCATCTAATATCTACCACATAGGGTTGTTGTAAGGCTCAAATTAAATAATGTATATAAAAAGCTCTGCAAATATTAAAGGGGTGTGTGTGTTTGTATGTGGGTGTCCACTAATTACGACAGTCTTCAAGTCAAGTTATTATGACAAAAAAAAAGGTCGCTACTCTAAGATCAATTTCTTGAATAACTCTGAATTTGAAAAGGCTGGTCCTCAAAAGGTGGACCTGTATTCCAACTTGGCAGGATCTGCTAGGGCTTACACTCTGCTGACAAAGCTGTCAGGAATCTGATGTAATCTCCTTGCCATGATTAGAGTTAGAAATAATACTATAATGGAGTAAAGACTATAGATATATAGGAATAACCAATTTAAGCTCTCATTCTTCACTGCTCAAAGAAAGACATTTCTATTGTTTTTTAGAGTAAAGAATCAGTCAGTTAAATTGTATTGTACTTCATCCTTGTCACTTTCTGAACCACAGGAAAGACTGCTTTAACTCTTAATTCTACCTAAATAGTAAAGGATTCTACCTAATAGTAAAGGATTCTACCTAAATAGTAAATCATTACCTAATAGGATTCTACATAACAGTAGAATAGGATTCTACCTAATAGTAAAGGATTCTACCTAAATAGTAAATCATTCATATGGTAGCTGAATAGATTGAAGTCTATGCATGTATATTTGTTAGATGATTTTTCATGAAAGACTTTCATATATACATACTTACATAAAATGTGATCAGTTGGTAAACAATACAAGAGAAATAACAAATAACGAATTGGAAGAAAGTAGTGAGAGAGCATGGAGCTGGTTGCCCTTGAAGTATTAAGGCTTGACAAACTATATCCCAGAGTCCTGAAAAAAGCAGCAGATGTGATTGCTGTGACACTTTAAGTTATCTTTGAAGAAAAAAAAATCAACAAACTTAAAGTTTGTTATTAAGTACTGAAAATGTGCCAATCATTGGGAATACAAACACAAAATACAGTCAAAAAAACTAAGCATATGCAAAAAACACACCACAAAATTGGAACAAGATGATTTTGGAAAGAAGGCCCTAGCAGCCTGATGGGGGAAATTGGAGAGAATTAAAATGAAAAAGAGGAAGGAATTTTTAAAAGTTTTGCATAGAACAAGGGTTCTTAAGATTTGGAGTGTCATGGCCTCTTTTGGCAAACCTATGGATCTCTTCTAAGAACAGTACTTGTTACTTGCATTCATAATTGAAGAAAATTCCAAGTTTCAATTAGATGTTGGTCAAATTAAAGATGCAAATCGTTCCCATCTGAATTCAGACCCCCATCTGAAATTTCTCCATGGACCCCAGGCTAGGAATTCCTGTTGTAGAAGATAGTTTTTAAACAAAGACTTGAGGAAAACTAGGGATTTTAAGATATAAACGTGAAGAGGTGAGAGAAAAAGAACAGAAGGAAGAGCTGAAATATAGGGTGGGAATGGTAAGACCAGCTTGAATGGAATCTAGAATACAGGAAAGAAAATAATGTGAAATCCAGCTGGAAAGGTTTTGTGGGGCCATACCTTTTTGTATCATGGCCAGATTACTCAATCCAAAATCTTAAAATAGCACAAGATCAAATAATTATCAAGAACTCCAATTTGAGGATTACCAAGGACAGAACCAAGAAGGCAGAGTAGAGAAAGCTCTCAGCTCACCTTTCTCACCTCCCTAAACCAGTTATATAGAATGGACCCCCATGTTGGACCAACTATAATAGTAACAGAATTTTTCCTTATATTAAGCCAAAATCATCTCTACGTCTTCCACCTATTGGTTCTAATTATGTCACTGGGGCCAGCAAGAACATATCTAATCTCTTTTCCAAATAACAGTCCTTCAAATATGTGAAGACTACTGTTGTATTGTCTATCACTAAATCTTTTTTCTCCAGACTAACCTTTTGTCATCTGGTCCTCACTTGTTAGGATTTTCAGTCTCCTACCTATCCTACTCGTCCTCTTCTATATGCTCTTTATCTTGTCTCTTTCCTTCTGGGCCTAACCTAGTATTCTATATACAGCAAAAGAGGAATTAATTTTTTTTTTTCTATTTGACTCAAGACAACAGAAAGTTGCAAAAGGAAAATTTGGGATTTGTATTTGGAGAAACTAACAGCATTATCTAAAATTAGACGCCACTTTAGACGGTTAGTTAACATTTCTTAAGCATCTACTTTTATTAGGCACTATGTTAAGCATTGAACATATAGCAAAAGGCAAACGACAAACTCTGCAGTCTAATGGGGGAGATAATATGCAAACAACTATATACTATAAGGATAAATTGGAAATAATCAACAGAGGGGAGGTACTAGAATTGAAAGGGAGCATGAAAGGCTCTTGTAGAAGATGAGATTTCAATTGGCACTAGAAGGAAGCCAGGGAAGCCAAGAGACAGAGATGAGAAGGGAGAACATCCAAGCTTGGAGGGCAGCCAGTGAAAATATCGAGTCAGTAAATGGAGCATATTGTTCAAGGAACAGAAGGGAGACCAGTTCTCTGGATCACAGAGTACCCAGAGAGGGTTGGGAGATGGAGTAGTATGAGGCATAAAAAGACTAGAAAAATAGGAAGGAGATAATTTATGAAGGGTTTTGAAAGCCAAACAGAGGGTTTATATTTGATTCTAAGGGTAATATGGAGCCACTAGACTTTGTTGAATGAGTGACATGATCTGACTTGTATTTTAAGAAGATCGGTTTGACAGTTGAGTGGAGGACTAGGATGGGGAGAGACAGGACAAACAGACCAATGAGGAAGCTTTGAAATATTCCAGGTGTGAAGTGATGATGAAGTGGTTGAAGTATTAGGAGAGAAGAGGGTATACAGTAATGACTTCTTCACTTAAGCAAAAGCTTAATGACCACACTTTGGTCATACTATAGGGCCTTTTGTTCAGATTGAACCTGAAGGTCTCTGAGGTCCCTTCCAATTCAGAGATTCTCTTCTGCAACATTTATCAATCTGTCACAAAATCATACTTTTAAAACTGAAGAGAAGTTTAGAGATCATTTCATCCAAAAACTTTCTTTTCCCCTCCCCTGCCTCCTCCATGAACGAAAAAAAATAGGCTCAGAAAGTTGAAGTGACTTGTTCATAAACATACAGAATTAGGGACAGAGTCATGTATGAATCTTGGGTCTCCGAACATCCAATCCAATGCACTAGTATGATGTCTATTGGATTCTGGCTATCCCTAGGTTGCGCACAAGTAGGAGGCAGAGACTATTTGCAGATTCTATGCAATGATGTGGTTGTCCTCAGAGAAGACCAAATAGCACCAGGGTAAGTGGCAGAATCTGGTTCTGGCACAAGATGGCATTTGGGCTTGGGGTCTGAAGAAAAGTGTCATACATAACCCTTCACTGTTCACGTGCCCCATGGTGACTGTTGATTCTAGTCAGAAGTTACTCAATGACATGATCCTTAAAGTCTCTTCCTACTCAAATTTATGATATCAAGCCTGGCTCAAAGTGGACCAAATAAATGTTTGTTGAATAACAACATTCAGCAACACTTATTAAATATTTACTGAATTATTTTAAATTTTGGAAGGTATTTCAGCAATCATCTGGTCTAATTAATAACTGAAAAGCAATCCCCATTACAACATGCTTGACAAGCAGTCACCCAAACCTTCTACTTGAATACTGGCACTGATGGGTAACTCACTACCTCCGAAGACAATCCAATGCACTTAGAATAGCTGTAGTCTTGGGCAGCCTTTTCAAACACTGATTTTCCCTTTTTACAACTTCTACCTATGGCTCTTAGTTTTTCTTTATAGTGTCACAGAGAACAAGTCTAATTTATTTTCCACGTGACAGTTCTTTTTATGGAACGAACTCTCAGATACTTGCCCATTTTGGATGCTCTCCTCTAAACGCTATCCATATTATCATGTCATTTATGTTGCTCAAGAGCAGAAACTATGCTTATGGGACTGCATAACTGCTAGTAGACAACCAACTTAGTAGTAGTAAACAGGTAACATCCATTTATTTAGCACCTACTATTTGTTAGACATTACTAAACATTAGGTATAATACAAATAACAAGAAGAAAAATAAAAGGTAATCCCTACCCTCAAGAAGCTTACTTTCTAGTTGGAGAAGGAACTCTATCAGAGGAAGCTGAAAAGTCAGGGATGGAGGATGGTAGAGAAAGCCCAGAGCACAGCCTGCAGAGGAATGCTGGCCTGGGCCACATCCTAAAATGGGGCAGCCATCCATTAAGAGGATGAGACCACAAGGGCAGGGACTTCTTCCTATGCATGAAAATTTCAAGACTGGAATACGCTTCCAGATTGAAGAGGCTTCTGGGGTATAGTAGAAAATCTTCACTGTTCAATTTGGAGAAGAATGAAAACCATTCTTCCTTGAGAGCAGAGACAGATTCATATTTGCCTTTGTATCCATAGCACCTAGCACCATATTTAGCACATGGACAATATAATATGACATAATGATATAGTATAACATAATATAGTACACTATCTATGTTGGTTGAGTTGAACTGAAAGTAGCAAAGCCAGGAATAAACCCCAGACTTTTCTAATTTCCTGCCAACGCTGTAAGATTATTAGCCTTTGTGCTTTCTCCTCTTATTTGTCCTATGACTTTTCTTCTACTATAATATATATGCATACCACTAAAGGCCATTCAGATCAAAAGATTGCTGGGAAGAACATATTCTAAAAGTCTAAGATACTGTTTTTGAGTAATTTGAACTAGGTCCATTAAGTTCCTAATTATCTTTGCCAATATCTCTACCCACAAACTTGTCTCTTATTCATGCAGCTCTGTATTCAGATAAAACTCACTTTGTTTTATCCCCTCCTGGACTTAGATTTCCTTCTTTGGCACAATTCCTATTCCACTTGGATCAGTCAATTTTTCCTTAGTTGAAAACTTGCTCCCTGAGAACCGTCCCAAGCAAGCCAATTTCTTCCATATTTATTCCTCATCATTGCCCTTCCTGGATCAAATGATCCAAAGAAGGAGAAATTTAGATTTAGATTCCCATTGACTTTTTACTGGAGGACATTGCAATTATGTCAGTGATTACAATATGGAATAAAAGTTGACCAAATGAGAGGCAGGAACTGGACAGCTGTTTTCTTCTTGCTAAATGTTAACTGAATATAAATGTGCCACTTACTGGGTGTCCTCCCATTTGAATTAAACTGAATTCGATTTCTACCCATCAAAATAATTAAGTTTAATGATGAACACATTCCAGCTGGGACTGCAAAAAAGCTAAAAGGATCTCTGAGTTAGATGTTTTTGAATATATAGAGAGACGGTCAAGGCCAGTCCTCTAATTTGACAGATGAGGATCTCAGATAATAGATAGAGACATAGATAGATGGATATATGGATATAAAATGACTCGTCTAAGGTCATACAGTTGCTTAAAGGGAGACTGTAGACTAAAACTTTGTCTACTACCAGTGCCAGGACTGGGATAGGAACTCCTTGAGTTAAGATACCATATTGTAATCTTCCTTTGTATCTCCAGCACTGAGCACAGTGCTTGCCACATAGTAAACACTTACTAAATGTGTATTGACTGATTTGTGGTAGACAACACATATAGGTAAGTAGCTAGGACACAAGAAACATTTTTTTTTTACTATAAATACATTTAAATTGAATTAGCTCTTATTTTGGATTGATACAATGTGTCATGTTGTGACACATTGAGTTGATGGTTCATTTCTACTAGATACACACTAGATAGGATGCTGGACCTGGAATCAGGAGGACTTGAATTCAAATGCTAGTTATTATTGTTGTTATTATTACCATAAATCTCAGATATTTTCACATAAGCTGTCTTCATTCTTCACTTTTGAAGCTGTTTTTTAAGCTAGGTTTAGGATTTTTCACTTATCTACATTACTTCTGGATTTGATCAGTCATTTCTTAGCTATCTGTGTGTTCATGTCTTATCCCTTTACTGAACCATAAACTCCATAAAAGCAAGGATCCTTTCTTAGCATTCTATTATCTGTAATAAGTTAAGCTGAATATGTAATAGGAAAGGCTCTAAGTCCTCAGTCAACAGAAATACACAGAAGATAAAATTTTCCAATCTTCTCTGGGATACACAAATTACATATACCAACTCTGACTTCCATTCCCAGGCTTTGCATTACCACACGCTACATTGGAATTCACCTTGGCTAAAGATGTTCAGAAAGATGTTAATAATCTTCTTCTTATCACATTATGGTTTATGACGCTTGTTATTGGTCCCAGAAGATGAGGAGTCACCCTGACAAATCAGTCTGAGGTTTCAGTGACTTTGTTCTCTAACTTTCCTTTTTTTAAAATATACATGTTCAAGTTCAGGATTGAATAAGGACTGAGGATGGCAAAGAAAAATTGACAAAAAGATGATTTAGATATGCTAATTTCTTTTGCTCAACTCAGAAAGCATTCATCAAGTATCTACTAAACCAAAGCACTGTGTGGGTGCTGTGGGGCAGACAACAATGAAAAATATATCCGAAAAGGTGATTTCACAAAGGGGAAAATGCTGTGCTCAGTTAAGAGACCAGCTTTTGAATTCTACTTCTGACACTTATATGAGCACAGAAAAAGAATAGAACCTCAATTTCCTCATCTTTAAATATAAGGAAATCATTTTCTAAATTTTCAAAGGCAATAGGGAACATTTTTTTCTCACTACAACATAGTACCTATCATGAAGGAATAAACAATCTACTACATGGCCAAAAACATATACTTACATACCTTATGCAAGGCAGGATGGGAAAAGCATAAAATGCTGAATTAGAGGGTAGAGAGAAAGTTTTTCTGTCAGAGGGCATTATAGAAAGCTTTTGGATTCAGAGTGGCCTAAATTTTTCTTGATGTTCTGTCATATTACATAGTTCATTCATATTGACCTTCCAGTTTACTAAGACCTCAAGGTCTCTGTTGTTGTCCAGCCACATGCATACACATCCTATGTTGTGCTCATGAAGCTGATTTTTTTTTTATCAAACATAATATTTTACCTTTATGGGACAGTATTTGAAGAAGTCTTTGAGTTGTGGAAATAATTTTGAAAGGTAGAGATAAGGATAGGGACATTCTAGGTTGATGGAATACCCAAAGGAGGAATCAACTGTTCTCTTAAGGAGAATATTAATCCTTGATAATGCATCAGTATTTGAAAATATCAAATGAATTCTTGAGTTGATTATTGGTATTGCAATCTGTCTTGATGAGACCAAATCTCAAGTATTATGTTCAATTATGGGCACCAATTGTAGATATATTTGTTCTTTCATATCTTAAGAAGTAAATGTTGCTGTTTAGTCACTTTTCAGTCATATACAACTGTTTATGAGCCCATTTGGGGTTTTCTGACAAAGATACTAGAGTGGTTTGCTATTTCCTTCACGAATTCATTTTTACAGATGAAAAAACTGATGATGCAAACAAGGTTAAATGAAACGTCTGAGGCCAGATTTGAACTCAAAAAGTTGACGCCTGACTCCAGGCCCAGCATTCCATCCACTTAGCTACTTAGCTGATGTTAAGTGTTTAAATGGAACTGATGTGATCATCACTGGTCTCTAACAATGGGGGAAATCCAACTGGTTGGGGCTTGAATCAATGGCAATAGAGAAGAAACAACTCCACAAACCTCTCAGAATAAATGTATCTAGATCTAGGACAAAAGGTGGAGTGCAACTGACACAACTGGAGGTTCATCTGGAATAAAATTGGACCTTTATATTTGTGGAGACCTATGGATGTATTCTTTATTTAAGACTTTCATTTGTGGAGACCTTCATTTGTGGGAACCTAAAGAAACTGGCAAAATTCTTTTAGATTATAATAGTACGGGAAGATTATCCAGTATATATGTTTTTTGCCAGTCAGTTCCCTCTCAGATGATTTCACAAACTTTTTCATCAATGACTGCTCAAAATATTAATATTGATATTATAACAATGAATAATTATTGAGATTGTGTCTCATATGAGAAGTATGGAGTTTTCATTAATAAAGTGATAATGCTCAATTGATTGTTCGTATTTTCATGTTGCATTTAAATAGACCTCAATTGTTTCCTTCATTGTAAAATCCTTATGCCTTGCAAGTTAAGAAGATAAAGTTTTCTTATCTATATAGGAATCCTAAGTACTCAACCTTCAGTACTTGGTTCCTTTCCTTGGGAACTTCTTCCATATTCTGGGCTTATTTGACTTTGTTTTGCGATTTTATCTAACTGATTTCCATTTGTCCTATTACTGGGTGAGTCTGGGGTTCTATTTGCATTAGCTGGGATCCACTTGAGGCAGAAGGGGAGGAGTGGGAATATTAAGTAGCCTTTTGAATAAGTATGTAGAGGAAAGGTGCCTTGACCTCCAAGGGGATTCCCTCTGGTACAGGTAGAAAAGTTATCCATCCTCTATCCAGTTAGATGGTCCTTTGCACTGAGGAATTATGGGAGTTGTTTTTGTTTTTGTTTTTGTTTTTTGTTTTTTTTATCCAGGACAGCTGGTTTTTTAGTCAAAGGGTAATTGAATGATTTCCTTCTACCTTAGGTCCTTTAATCTGTGAGGGATCAGCTTTTCTGAGATGGAAAGCTTCATTTTCTTTTTCTTTGGGATTGAATGACTGAATTCATTTTGTGAGTATGGGTACAGAGGAGATACAGGGGTCCTATTGAAAAAAAGAGACAATAAAGTACCTGAACTTAATAGGACCCAGAGCTACTTTGCAAGCACCAAACTAAATCAATTTGGTTTCTTGCCTGAGAGTAAAAGGGAAACTTCTAGTTGTCCCTATCACTTAAGTCCCTTCAGGGAAAACTCCACATGGTCTAGGAAACTTTATAGTGATTAGATTTCCTTCTAAATGACAATTTTTTAGCCCTTTATTTTATTTTTTGAATTTGGGTCGGACACTGAGTACTAAGCTAGGAGTGAGCTTTGGAAAATTTTGTAAAATCTGCATAAATTTGAAATTGTGGATATTTATGATTTTAAACCCTACAAATCTGTCATATTGACTGTTGTGAATTTCTTTACTATAAGGCATTGGGAAGCAAGTGAAAGAATGTTTATGCCTCCCCAGACACTGTTCTGGATTGAGGTCAAAAAGATGCATTCAAAATGCACCCCTGCCTATTTACTGAGTACAAAAAAAATTTTTAAACAAGGGGAAACCTGGGAGCCTACTTCTGGAAAAGTTGTGATGTTTAAGGGATTTATGTACCTTAAAGAAATATTAGAATTTATGTAGATTATTTTATGAAGTGATGCTGGTCTGCCAGTTTCTTTATTTGGCTGTGAGGACACTTAAGAGACCTTAATCAATTTCTGTCATCATTTTTAAAAAAATTATTTTATTAAAAATATAAGAAAAAAGAAAAATTAAAAAAGAATACAAAACAAAATAAAACAAGAGAATATTGTCATGTGCCCAACAGAACATCAGGGAGGATTCAAAATATAAAACAAATTGGAGTTTAAGAAATTACCAGAAATTTGGTAAGAAATTACCAAATTACTTATGTTAATGAGTCTCCATCTTTTCTTTACTTCCTTGTAAATTGTTCTTTTGTTCTCTGCTGCACACCTTTTTTGCTTTATTTTGTCCCCCCAGTTTTATTCCCCCACCCCCAAGCAAGGATATATTTATGTATACATATGTAGATATGTACATACACATATCTACACACACACACATACACACACACACACATGCATATTTCCTATACCTGCTGTCTTTTTGCTTTAATTTTGCTGCTAACTTGCCTTGCTATTACTTAACCTCATCCCACCCATGGATTCATCCCTTGTTTTCTTCCCTCACTCTTTGCTTCCCTGTCTGACCATCCTTCCCCCCTTATTTCTTAGATTTTGGATGGTGCTGTACTCTTTATTGTGTATATATATATATATATATATATATATATATATATATATAGTGTTGCCTATTTAACCCATCTATGAGTAAGTTTTCAGAACTATGAACCTCCTCCCCCCTCTAATGTCTCTGTGTCTGTTATTCTTTTGCAGCTCATTTGTATGACATAGTTACAGTTTTTACCTTAGCTCTTCCCCAATTTTTCTTTTGAGTTGCCCTATTGTTGATGTCAATCTTAAACTTATGGTATTCATTTCCCATATAAAAAAAAATCAAACACATAAATAATTTGAACATGTTGAGTCCTTGAAATTGATCTTTAATATAAGCTTTTATATGATAAATTTTCTATTAAATTCTGGTTTGGTTTATAGAAAGTCCTGAAAATCTGCAAGTTTGTTGAATGTCCATTTTTTCTTGTTCAATACTATAAATAATCTTGCTAGATATGACATTTTTGGCTGTAGGCTTAGTTCTTTTGATTGTTAGTAGATATGATTCCAGGATCAGTGGTCTTTTATTGTGGCTGCTTCTAAGTCATTGTAACTCCAGCGTATTTGAATTGTTTTTTTTTACTTGCTTCTTGCAAAAATTCTCTTTGATATGAGGGTTTTGAAATTTGGCAATAATATTCCTATGTGTTTTCCACAAAGGAGTTCATTGAGATGGTGATTGGTGGATTTGTTTTTTCTATTTCTACTTTTCCCTCATGTTCTATCGCTCCAGGACAACTTTCTTGGATTATTTCTTGCATTATTTTGTCATTTCTTTTTTTTTTTTTTCGGTCACAGCTTTCAAACAGCCAAATTATTCTTATATTTTCTCTTCTTGATTTGTTCTCCAGATCTGTCATTTTTAAAATAAGATGTTTCACATTCTGTTCTATTTTTTTCATTCTTGATAATCTATTTTGTTCTTAGTCTCTCATAATTTCACTGGCCTTTTCTTACCCAATTCTAATTTTCAAAGAATTATTTTCATCTTTGAAACTGTATTTCCTTTTCTAGTTGTTTGACTTTTTTCATAATCTTGTTTTTCTTGGATTTTGTTTTGTTTTGTTTTTTGTTGTTGTTATTGGGGGTTTTTTGGCTTATTTGCTTTTCCTCAATGTCTCTCATTTGATTTTTAAATTCTTTTTTAAGTTCTTCCATAAATTCTGGAGCCATTTCACATTACTCTTTGTGGTGGAAGAATATTTTTTTACTTCAGTGTCCTCCTTTGAAGTTGAACCCTGGTCTTCTTTGTTCCCATAGTAAGTTTCTATGGTGGGATTCTTTCTTCTTTGTTAGCTCATTTTTAAAAATAAGAGATATTAGTGTAAGTACTTCTAACCATGGGGAGTGGGGGGGGGGGTTGGTGCCTCTAATTTCCCTTTAGCTCTCCCCTCTGACTAAGAACCCCAAACGAAGAACTCCCCTTTCTGCAAGTGCCTCCAGCCAACAGAATCCCTGCCCCCACTGCTTCTGCACTCACCAGATGTGCTGGTTTCTTCTTGCCCAGGGCTGTGTTCCTGCAGCATCTCTGGGCCTAGAATTTGTAATCAGTAGAGATTCCCTCAGTTTTCTTGGACTCAGACCCCAACTCCACAGTCTGGAAGGAGAAAGTCTCTATGATTCCTTCTGAGGCTCCAGCCATACCCAGCTCACCCCTGTGGGTCCCCACTTGAGTTTCTACAGGAGCTAGCCCAGAGATGTTTGCATTTTCCTGGCCTGGAGTCTTTCTTCAGATCTTCTTGGGTTATATTTGGAGGACTCCTGTTCTGTGTCAAGTGTTCTTGATTTTTCACCAGTTTTCATTAGCCCGGTGGTATAACTTTGTCCTATTTGAGGGGGAACTCTGGAGAGCTAGGAATTTACCAACCTACTCCACCATCTGTCATCATTCTTGTACCAGTCATTTTTTGTATTCCTCATTCTATGACTCCTCCACCCATGCTGTCTACTGACAGACCATCTAAGACCAATAAGAAGAATGAGCTTGGTGGTTCTCTCCTCTAAGACCAAATGGCCTTTTAAAATGGATGTCAATCCTTGGCCTGTTTTTTTCTTTTCTACTTTAGTTTGAGAGATTGGAAACTTGGGGGTTTTTTGAGGTTTTTTTTTAAGTTTTGAAAGACTAACAGGTTGCTCCGGTGTCTCAACCCCGCAGCATAAGTTTTAAAGCCAATTATCACTATCAATAGTGCAAGAAACAAAAAGTGGCCTTCTGGATGACTCAGCTCAATGGTAGCTAAAACAAGTACTTATCTAGCAAAGATATTATCTTTGGACATGAATTTAGTGAAACTAATGTTCAGGAACTAAACTAAAGCTTACTGCTTATCCCCACTCAGTTGGTGTAAGAGAATGTATTAGGTAAAATGTCTATACATTTGTTCTTGCAATATCTTTTAAGTAAATATCCCTTCTTTAAAACTAATTAATGTTAAGTAAATGGATCTGAGGTACCAGTCACTAATTCCTAACAATAGAAGAAACACAGATAGTGGGGGCCTGAGCTGATGACAAGAGAGAAAAGAAGTTCCATGCTAAAGGACAGCCTCGTCGTGGCTCTAGGAGAGAGAACAGAGTGTCCTTAATCTATATGTAGGATCCCAGTTATGGATTTATGCTTGATTTAGAAATATAAGTGGAGTACATTATCTTACTTTATTCCACAAGTTGCTACACTTTTGAAGATTTTCTTAACATGAGCTGAACAAAGTTCTGAAATTTTTTTTTTTAAGTTGGGGAATAAAATCATCATGCTTAATTTAAAGGCATGCGTATGACAACGGAGTTATACTTAGCTGCTTCGGAAACAAGAAAATTTGCAATCAGCACACACAAGGAAAAATATGCATGCATGTGCATATGTGTCTGTGTATACACACACACATATATATATATATATATATATATACACCATACAAATATATGTGTACATATGCATATAAGTGTGCATGTATATGTGTGCATCTGTATGTATATTGTGTACATATGTATGTACATGTACACATGCACACACACAGCACTATGTGCATGTATGTATATGTCACCATGTGTACTTACACAGAGACACAGATTCACATGCATATGTGTGTTGCATACATATTTATGCTTATACATGTAGTGTGCACATGTGTGTGTATTTGGTTTATATACATGTGTGTGCACATGCAGAGGTCTGATAGAGAGGTATGGTACAGTGGAAGGGTGTTGGATTTGGAGTCTGAGAGATTGAGTTCAAATCTTCCTCTTCACCTAGGAATTACTACTACCTTGAATGCTTGGAAAAGTTATTTAATTTTTCTGGACAATGAGTTCTCATCTATAAAATGAGGGAGTTGAACTAGATGGCCTCTAAAGTAATTTCCAGCTTCAATATCTATAATTCTATGGCACTGTGACCTAGAAAGAACATGGGATAGAAGGAAGAAAAAATGCTGTACACAGAAGCAAGACATGGTTTGGATCAACTCTCTACCACTTGCCATCTATGGGACTGTCAGCAAATTACTTACTCTTTTATCTCAGTTTCCTGACTATAAAATGAAAGTTTTGATTCTGTGAGTTGCCAGCCACAGAGGCCTGTTGTGGGGAAAGTACTTTTAAATGGAGCCATCATTGAAGCTGACCTCAATTTTTAAACCAGTTAGAAAATTAGATCAATTAGCTGGGCGATTCAGATGATTCTGCCTGAATTATTAGAGAAAATCTCTGACTTCTCACCTTTGTTCTGGCTGCGAAGAAAGATTCAGTTTATAAAAGATGGGATTGAGAAGTAGGATAGAATTTGGAGTTAAAGCCATTAACAGCTTTGAGTGAGTAAAAACAACAACAACAAAATCCAGAGATGTGGAGCACCAGAAAATATGGATATAGTAGAAGAAACATTGGATTCAGTAATCAGAAAGCTGATTTCTTTTTTTTTTTAATCATCTTGATCACTAGCTGTGTGATCTTAGATAAGATTTAGTCTTTTTGGACCTTAGTTTCCTCATGTGCAAATTAAGGGGTTTGGATTGAATAAGCTTAGATTCCTTCCTAGGGACAACATTTATTTTAATGGGAGAGAAAACATGAAATGGAAGGTAGAGTGTTAGACTTGAGGGTAAGAAGACCTGGTTTCAAGTCTTGTCTCTGATACTTATCTATCTTCCCATGGAGGAGTCATTTAAGCTCTTGCTGAGTTTCTCATTTAAAATGGGGATCATATTATCTACATCATAGATTCAGATTCAAAGATGATACAATTGTGTTCTTCAGTTCCTTTCAGGCTTTCCTGATTCTTGTGACCCCAGTAGGGATTTTCTTGGTAGAGATTCTGGAGTGGTTTTCCAATTCCTTCTCCAGTTCATTTTTCAGATGAGGAAACTGAGGCAAACAGGATTAAGTGACTTGCCCACCTAGTAACCCGTCTGATATTAGGAAGTCTTCCTGACTCCAAGCTCTACACTCTGTGCACTATGGCGCCACCTAGCTGCCCACGACATGTATAAAAAATTATACTTGATATTGGGGGCTGGAGGATAGGACCTTTTAAAATTACACAGGATATAAGGTGTTCTCAAGGAGTTTACAGTTTAGTGGGATCTGTCATTCTTTGACAAGATTCAGAAAGAAGGGAAATGCATTTCTCAAGAGCAAAGGAACTTGGATGATGATTGTTACTCCCAGCTGGGACAGATGGAAAGTGAGAATTTTTTAAGTTTGTAAACTATTCAGCACTAGAGGAGGATGGTCAGACAGTAGCCAAAGAAATGTTTCAAGGGCACAAGAAGGCACTGTTGGAAGTGATGGAACAAGAGCTATATCAGCAGCTGAGAACTGCAGAGAGACTGGACCAATGGAAAGAATCCACTCAGAGAAAACATAAACCAAAAGAAAATGGTCTCTTCTAGCTAGAAGCAGCTTCCATCTTGGGGACTCTGAGCCCATCCCCACTAGAATGTTACAAAGGTAAACTGTCCTGTCTTTTCCTGATCCCACAGAACTCAGTTTGATTTCTAGATATGTACAATACCTCACTGCTCTTTTGAGTCTCAATTTCCTCAGCTACAAAATAAAGGGTTTAGAAAAGAAAATCCAGCAGGTCCTTCATAGCATTCCTTGATTCTTGGAAGTCACACTGAGAATGGGGATGTCCAATTTTGAAGATGAGTTATTTGTGCTGTTAATCGTGTCATTGGGTGTATTCAGTCTGAAACTTTAATTGTTGTCTTCCATTATATCCCAAAAGAAAACAAAATGATCATAGAGATAGGGAGTAAATATAGGGTTAGTAAGAGGAGATTTGAAAGACTGCATCTATCTTCTGTCCCTGTAGGATGTGTCTTCACATTTAATGGAACTCTAACATTCATTATTACCCAGATTCATACTCAATATTATGGACTGATCCAGTCACATTAGTGTGTATATCAAGGTAACAGCATAACTGCATTGGCTTGAAACAGCAGGCATCTCACTGTACTCTCTGCTCATGGAATTTCTTCTGTCATCACTTTATAAATTAGGACATTTGGCAACTAAATTCACTTGTATAGATCTAGCAGCCATTTTTATGCAAAATTGCCTGACAGAGAACATCTATTCAAGTATTTGGAGAAGGGAGTGTCATAGGAGAAATTAATTCTGCTTAGCTCCAAAAGGGCACAATCAAGATCATCAGATGTAAGGGGCAATTTTAGGCTTTATCTTTCCATCTCTTCCCCTTCTATCTCTTGTTTACTCTGGAAACCATAATAAAATCAATATAACCATTGCCTTTAGAAAGAGTAAATTATCCAAATTCCCTATTAATTTCACTCATAGCCCACTGACTTTTCAGAGCAAAATACCCCTTCCCTGGCAACCACTCTCCTATGTTTTCAAATGTATTTCCTTGAGAGCAGGGGAAGTCTACTTGTACCTCCAGTGTTTAACATAGTGTTTGGCATATAATAAGCATTTAATTTTTTTATTCAGTCACTGATGTCAGGAAAACTTCCCAATACTTAGAGCTATCCAAAAGTGGAGAGTGCTACCTCAGAAATCATTCAGTAAAATGTATTAAGTGCAAACTATATGACAGACATAGTGCATAGTTTTGGGGATAAAAAAGGAGACAAAAATAATGTCTGCCCTCAAGAAGTTCACCATCTAACAGGAGAGATAGCATGCAAATAACTGTGTATAAACAAGGCAATTTATATTTCTATTATCTTGGAGATAACCAATAGAGGAAATGCACTGGAATTAAGTCAGAATCAGAAGGTGGGGGTTTTATCCAGGACTTGAAAAAGTCAGGGAAACCAGGAGGTAGAGATGATGAGGGACTGGGGTAAAACCAATGGCATGAATGCCTGAAATTAGATGATGGAGTGAAAAAATACACTGGATCACAGAGTATGTGAGTGGAAAGAGGGAATGAAGTATAAGAAGACTGAAAAGGTGAGAGTGGGGAGGAAGGTTGTGAAGGGCTTTGAATGCCAGAGGATTTAATGTTTGGTCTTATGGTGACAGGAAGCCACAGAAGTTTATTGAATGGGGAATGTAGGGATGACACAGTTGGAGTCATATTTTAGAAAAATCAGAAGGATGGACTGAATTGGGGAGAAACTTGGGGGGAGAAACCAACTAACAGGCTATTGCAATGATACAAATAAGAGGTAGTGAGGGCCTGTACCAATGTGATAGCCACATCAGAGGAAAGAAGGGAATATATATTGGATATGTAATGAAAAGTAAAATTGACAATTCTGTCAATACACTGGATATGGGGAGGGAGAAAAAGAGTGAAGAGTTTAGGATGATATCTATGGTGATACCCACAGAGTAGTGGAAAAATTAGGAAAAGGGGAAGATTTGGGGAAAAGATAATAGGTTCAGTCTGGGGTATGTTGAGTTCTGTTCCATCAATCTGTCTTTTCTGGAGGCTGTGGAAGACCAGAGCTGAGAAATGTTGGCTGGGGAGCAAAGGGAAAGGCTTATGTCAGCAGAAAACCCTGGTTCTCCACAGCTAATGTATCACTCTTGAGCAGATGTATTTCCAAACTCCAAAAAGTAGACATCTTACTAGATTATAAAAAGTCCCAGACTGGAAGAAAGAAAAGATGATAAGAAAACCGAGCAAGATAAGATTAATCTTCAGTATATTCATGGATTGGTTCCATAAACAAAGAATCAGGCAATCAACCATTTCCCAAACTGGCAAAATATGTTGAGCAATCTCTAGGAATTTATACAATGAGAGACATGCAAATTCAAAGGCCATTGCTTCAAAAACAGTTGTTCCTTGCTTTTTTGTAGTCCATCTTCATAACTGGGACAGATTGAAAACATCATGACTCCATTTTGTATTTCAAAGAATGCTAGGGTAAGATATACATATAAAAACCTCTCTTAGGTGAACAACATATTTATTGAAAGGAATAGGGGAAAGGATGTAGTGTGAATCAGAGAAAACCAGTTTGAAAACTACAACTATTCTAAGAGAATAAGAAGACTTAAATAAAAGTGTTTGAGAAGACATGCAGAGAGTTCTGAGAGGACCAGAATAAAAGCAGGCACTCAAAGGCACAATTGGGTAGGGATGAAAGGAGTGCAATATTTTCCAGTGGCTAATTTTAATATGATTTTTTCAAAACTTTGGAATATGTTGCTGGGAAATACATTACAGTATTATGTGGAGATCATTGTATAATCACTACTTGTGTCATATCTCACAGAAATATGGATTTGAGGTTTCTCAATCTAAGCTAGAAATGGAGTTCTAGATATGAGATGAAACTCTGATTTGAGGCATGAGAAGCAAAATACTGTCAGATCAAGTCAGGAAACAAGAAGCCAAGTTTAAGAGAAAAATCAGATAAGTTCAGAGGGAAGCTATTAAGAGAAGCCAAGATATCAGAAGTCAAAACATAGAACACAGATCATAAAACACACAGGATAGTAAATCTGAAATGCTGACAGAAGCTAAAACCTCCCCGCCAGAAGCTATTGATTAACATAGAGGGGAGATCTAATCAAATTGAGGAAAAACTCTATTATTTGAAAGAGTTGATCACTGAAAAAAAGATTGGCAGTGGAGCAAGAGCTGGTTGAGGGAAAGGTCGCCTTGTTTTTTATTCACTATATGCAATTTAAGAGAAAAGAAACCCCTCAAAGGTTTATCCATGTTGCCATTTACTCCATCTATAACTTAATGGAACAAAAATCTTAAAGCTCATAGAAAAGGAAAGTTGAATAACTTTACAGATTCAAGATTAAAATGTACTGCTTCTTAACAAAAGAATAATGTTGCCTCAATGCGTAGTCAAGGAAACAAGCTCTTTAGATCCCAGACTTGGGTTTCTGTTCTCTAAAAGAGATTAACATCTGTCAGTAGCCCAAGAACACAGAAAAGTGGCTTCCTCAATCAAGGGAGCAGAGAAGCTTAGAGAAAGACAGTTAATATCTGGTACAGCTATTTCCTAGAGTCCACAAACATACAGGCCCATAGTCCAAAGTCAAGTTGCTCCAGACACATAGATTTCTCTATTCATGTCCCTTGCTTCTATTTCTGAATGTGCTCCTTCCCTTGCTCCCACCTCTTTGGATACTTTGTACCGTGGTGGGAGAGTATAATGCAAGTCTATAGGTTCTCTGCTGTTTTGGTTATTGCTACTTTTTCCTTCAATTAATTAAGTTATATTCTGTTTACTTTTGCTTTGTTGCTTTATTGTTTAGGAAATGTTTTATGTGTAAGAGTTAATGATGTCATTGTAACAGATGTATTTAAATGTACACTGGTGGGGATCCAAAAGCTACAGTCAGGAATAAAATTGTGTTTTTCCCCAAAACCAGAATTACTCTTGAGTGAATTATAACAGCATAACCACTCCTCTGAGGAACCCCCCAAATCTGAAATGTTATAGTTGGAGTGGTTTGAAAGCCAGATGGAGGGAAAGGTGACCCCATCTGTCTAAATTTTACTAGGTGAGTTAATTTCTTCTTTTTTTTTATTTGCTGCATAATTGCTTTAAATGACTTGATCCAATATTGTTGGGCATTAAATTCTTATAAAGAAAACAGTATTTTGAATAAAATTAGAAAATTATTATTATTCCTACCTGCCATGATATTAAATTAATTTTAAATTAACTATTAAATTAAAAGAAACTAGAACATTAGAAGAAATGGCTCCAAAGTCTAAAAATCTAGAGATTCTCTAATGTTATAGAAGATATTCTTGTTAAATATGATGTTAGACTAGACAAACTCTGAGACTCTTTTTAAGATTCTGTGAATTTGGATAACTAAAAGTACTCATCTTGATAGCAATTCAAAATAACGCACTAGTTGTCCATTTTTTTTAAGCAGTAAGAGGCTCAGTGTTGTGCCCTGTTAACAAAGTATGTACATTGTCTTTTAATTATTTCTGTAATTTCCTGTGATACTCAGGGGATTTACCCAGCTTAAACTTGGAGCTGATTTAATTGATGGGAGGGTACAGGAAAAGAGCACTAAAGTAATATATGGACAATTAATTCCCAAAGTATGAATAGGCTGTTTGGAACTCTAATGCATTTTCCAATAGAAACTATGTGATTAATGATGATTAGATACCCAGGCTAGCCTATAAAAGTGTACTTAATATATAACATACTTGAAGTATAGTACCATTAATGGTACCACAGAACTTAACTTGCAATCATATCTATTGCAGTTCAAATTTCTTGGATCTTAGCAGCATGCATCCCCCACTATAGTGTGATAAAAGGCCTTGCTTTAGTATTATGCCTTGGTAGGACCAATCACTTGTGGTATTAAAAACCCTATTCTTTTGATTGAAGGAACTGTGATTGTTTTTACAATCTATAAAGGTAGCTCCAATATTATGGGTACTAATAAAGAATGGGGGATAGATATGGAATCAAAAAGGGAAAGAAGGAACTGTGGAATTCCTGTTAATATTACTTGTCTCCCATTTCCTCTTGAGATTGCTGGAATTTGGAAACGCCAATTATGATGCTACCAAGGTCAGAGTCAAAAGTTAGAAGTCTAAACCCTTCAAAGATCCCAGGACACAGCAGGATGCTAAAGATAAAAATAAAAAAATAAGCATAAGAAAACATGAGTTTGAAATTCAACTCTGCCACATATTAGCAATGTGATCTTGGATACAACATTCAACAAACATTTCTCATGCATCTCTTATGTTCAAGGCACTGGGAATACAAAGACAAAAATGGAGCTTACATTTTATTGAGAGACTATAAACTATACAAGATTATATCAAGTATATACTATACAAAGTAATTCAAATTAATTTATAGAGTAAGAACTTATTATTTGAGTGGAGCATCCGAAAAAGCTTCAAGTAATGGGCATCACTTTAGGTATATTTTTTAAGCAGATATTTTAAAGCAAAAGAAAGGAGTATGGAAGGACAACTTGTACAAAGGTAAAAATGGGGAATGAAATAGTATGTACAGGTTATAGATCTAGCTTGATTCAAATAAAGTGTACGTGCAAGAGACAAATATGAAATAACACTAAAAAAGGAGTCAGAATAGAGAAGGTGTTAAATATTAAATCAAGGAATTTGTATGGAAACTCATTCACCTCCCCTTTTTGGGCCTGTTTCTTCAGTTGAACAATGTTTTCAAGTCTGAACTAAAAGAACTAAAAGATCCCTTTCAGCTCTAAATCTAAAATTCTGTGACCTTAGGAGTAACTGATTATTACTTCATGTTCTGTTTCCAAAAGCTATTACAATCCAAGAATACTTTTTTTGCAATTATGGTCAAGAAAAGAAGGCTTCAAATTTTTTTTAAACTTTAACTCCAAATCCCTTCCTTCCTCTTGAATTTGTAATTTGGTCACATAATTTGGCCACATAAGAAAAAGGAAAGATAGAAGTGGGAAAACTCGTCCTTGATTGCATTGCTGTCAATAACCATCATTAAAAAGGTGGCTATTCTCAAGTAAATGTTTTCTGGATGATCATGATGAGGATTCACAAAACCATTCAATACCAAAGCTAAATAGGACCACAAAGGATATCTAGCCCAACTAGGACCTTTTAAATAAGACTCTCGTCTACTATATACCAGATCATTTCACTTACATAATTGAGAAATCTTCCCTTATAAGAAACTTACTCCATCCCCAAAGGACCCCTTTCCACTTTTGAATAGCTCTTATTATTAGGGAATTTCATCTTACATTGAACTTAGTTCTGTGTTTGCAATTCTTATCCTTTATTCCAAATTTTTCTCTTCAGGGATATGCAGGAAAATTCTAGCCCTTATTTAATATAATAGACCTTCAAACACTTACATTAGTTACTATGGCTTTTTGTCTTCTCCAAGCTAAAGATTGTTTCATTCGTTCTGTTGTTCATTGTAAATCATGGCCCTCAGTCTTTTCAACAAAGATTAACTTCAGAATAAGCCCCAGTTTTTGAATGCTTTTACCAAAATGTGGTGGGTATCCAAAATTGGAAAAAGATTTTTTCCAATCAAGACAAAGGATGGAAGATCATTCATCATCTTTTTTATGAAAGTTATTTTTCTCTTCATGTAGCCTAGGAAAAAATAGATCTGTTGGCTCTGATATCATACTGTCAAACTCATTTTGAACTTTATAGAATGTGAGTCATGTGTACAGTAATCTATTATTTTCCCTATTCTTTGTGCAGTTGTTAATTTGAACCTATGTATAATATTACATTTAGCCCTGTAAAGTTCCATCTTACTAGATTCTTCCAATTTAACTTCTTGTCAAAATCTTTCTGAGATCCCAGTTCTATAATCCAAGATTTTAGCTGTAAGAGGCAATAGAACTTGGTAGAAAAAAATTACTGAATTTGGGTCAGAAAGACTCGCATATAAATCCTGCCTCTCCTATCAGACATGATTCAAGACCAGGGAATGTCACTTAAAGTCCTCAAAACCACATTTCTTCATCTATAAGATGGAGATACTAATAATTCCTACCTGATGGGGTTATTGTGAAGACCAAATGAGATAGTATATGTAAAGTGCTTTACAAAATTTAAGGCAACTATAAATAGCAGTTGTTAGTAATTTTCCTTCCTAGATTTTTTATCATGTGAAAATGTATTGATTATGTTATCATCTAAGTCACTGTTTAAAATATTACATAGCAAGATGCAAGGATATAACTCTGAAGCACCCCAGTAGATATCTCCCTTCAAGTTGACCTCAAACCAATAATAATTACTCTTTGGACACAGTCATTCTAATCCCTCAGAGAACTACTGAATCATCTAATGCAATTTCTTTATTCTGTCTATACAAAAAGCATAAGAAATTTGGTCAAATATTTTGCTGATATCTAGACATACATTCTATGGCATTCTTCTCACCTACAATCTAATTACCCTGTCATAAAAAGAAATTAAGTTAATCTGTCAGGTTCTGTTCTCCATGATGTTATATTTTCTGTCAGTGAATGTTATTTCCCTTTCTAGGTATTCCAAAGTATTCCATTAATAATACATTGTAGAATTTTGACAGGAATGGAAGGTAATCTTGCTTGTCTATAGTTTATAAAATTTACCTCTTTTGAAAATCAAGACTTTTCCTATTCCAGTATGTCAAAATTTAGTTTTAGCACAGTGCCTGGTATGTAGTAAGCACTATATAAATATTAGTTATCATCATCATCATCATCATTAGAAGCTAGGTATTGAGGATAGATCACAAGACTTTGAATTAAGATTTCAGTTCAAATCCTGTCCTGTACATTAGTTATATGATTCTGTATATGTCATTTGTTCTCTCTCATCAATTTTTTCATTTATTAAAAGTGGAAACATTAATAATACCTACCTCACACAATTGTTGTGAAGATTATATGAGAAGAACCCCCCAAAAATAGTTCTCTTTGTATCTATTATCCATTATTATTGTGCTATCTATTTGACATCAAACTAGCATCTGTAGTATTCATCTGGACATCATCATACTCCCAGGAACCTCAACATTGGGGAATTTCAAGATGGAAGCATCTTACGTACTTACACCAAGATAATTGTATGCTATCTTTAAAGCCCATGAAATACAGATTATTTAGAATGAGGGGATGATCTCCAGTATTAAATGACTCAAGGATATCAAGGATAATAAAGACTAAAAATAAATAAATAAAAAAGCTATTGGATTTGGAGGTTATTGATGATCTTTGAGAGAGAAAGATCTTCATTCAATCCTTCATAAGATTGTATTCTTTTTATTCTGGCTTCCAACCAAAGTGTGTCACCTGGCTTTAATAAAATTGTCATATAAATAAGGTATGCCATATGCTACTTTCAATGGCTTCAAATAAGCACACTAACATTCCCCATGTAAATTTGGTTTGTGCCTAAAAGAAACCAATAAAGTTCATTCAAAAAATGTTTTAAGATAAAACTTTTTCCTGCTCTCTTTTCAATTTTTTTATGTCCCATATTTATGGAATAGCTAAGTATAGTTAAAGGCCAAACTTTATCTTATTTAAATTAAAACAATTAGAGAGAGGTGGGATGCAATAGTTCTGGATATTGTGATTTGCCCTAAAACACATATAAAGCTGGTATTCTAAGATCCCCTCCATCTTATAGTTGTACCCCCAAGTTATTCATCTATCTTTACCATATAGTCTGAACCAGTGTGCATGTTAAAGAAACAGCCTTGATTGGAGCAATAATCGATTCTATCCTGCATTTCAGTTCTATGCCAAGATAAACCAAAGATGTAGAGTTTGAGAAATAAAGATTTTGAGAACAAATCCAGATGACGACTCCATTCCAGGATCAAACTAGCAAAAGTCATCAACTCTTTGCTCACTGGTATCACTACATCTATACCTTAATATCCCACCAGTACCTCCAAACTAAATATGTCCCAAACGAAGTTGTTTCCTTCAAAACTTCTGCCTCCTTCTGAATTCACCCTTTCTCTCAAGGCATCCCCATTCAACTACACTTTGCATGTTTCTATGTAAGATTGCAGTCTTAACTCAGAATATCTTACCTTAAGGTTGAAATCATAACAGTTTGCCCAATCTACTTTGTAGAGCCTATCTCAGACCCACATTTAGATACCTTTTTTTCTTAGTAGCCAAGAGAATCTGGACTTTTTAAAATTAAAAATAACCATTTTTATTGCTATTCATTTTATTTACCTTGCTATATTTTCTTCTCTACTTTCTCTCTCCCAAAGAATCATTCCTTATAAATCATACTTTTTTAATGAAGAGAAATTTTTAAAAATCAGCAAAGATAATTAATAAATAAAAAAGTTTGAATCAAATTCAATGTGTCATATAGTTGCTTGCCATTTGGAGGTGAGGAGAGGGGTCAACATGAAGAAAGAGTTAACTATTTAACTCCATATCTGTTCTAAAACTTAATGTGCTCCTAATGACAACATTCATAGCTTATGTTACCAGGCCTACAAATTAAGCCAGCTTTGGATAAGCTATGGATGAGATGATTACTGCACAATGAATACATAAAAAATTTTCCCAAAGTTGGAACTAATTAAGAGCCAATTAATTGCTCTTTAGTAATTGTTCTTCTCCTGAACTAGAGGAAGCATTTTCTAATGTTTGGGATTTTTTTTTTGTAGGAATAGAAGGATGGTACCAATCAGAATAAAACCAGATGAGGAGAAAACCTCACCATGGAAGAGCCAACCCCAATGCCTGTGCAAGTTGATGTGGACAAAGGATTGACTTTGGCCTGTTTTGTCTTCCTTTGCCTCTTTCTCATTTTTATGATTATTCGCTGTGCCAAAGTCATAGTGGACCCATATAGTGCCATCCCCACGTCTACCTGGGAAGAGCAGCATCTGGATGACTGAAAACACCTCACCTTCTTCAGGGAAGCTAGATGAGAATCTCTATCCTGGAGCCTCAAGACCAAAGGTCTCTTCTTTCCAAAAAAGCCATGGGAGAGTTTCAGCTCTTTGCCAAAGTAATAGATATTTGAGCAAAGAAAATAATGCAAACATTTGCAAGTAGCAGCTTTCAAGACGGCAAGTCACGAATCAGATGAAGTATGGAAACAAGAATGGTCACTTAAAAATTATTTTGTTTTTCATGTACCTCCTGGCAAGTGGGTAGCCCAAAGGAGCATTGATGTGGACTGGTAAAATCTTTGTACTTATTTGCAATCTGTATTAAGAGATTTTAGAGATCTTTTTTGTTGATAGTTCCCAAGTCCACTCTGGCTACTGTTACACAAAGCTGGAGTTTAGAGAAGTAGATCACTTGGTCAGCCATTGGAGGTTGCATTGGAGGTATCTCTTAGGCTGGTATTCCCCTTGACATCTGCTTCTCTTTCTCAGATGGGGTGAGGACTCTCTCTGTGAAAACAGACAAGAAGTATCACAACTAAATGATAATCGAGGGATGTGGACTTTCTTCAGTCAATGAGTTAGGTCTTTCAAGGGAGCATAATTTATTGAAAGAAGTATCAGTGTAAGAGATTGATGTACTATATGATTTAATATATAATTTATTGATTTACTATGTGAGCTTGGGCAGGTCATTTCAGGTTCTGGTGCCTCAGTTTCCTCATCTGTAAAATGGGGACAATAAACTGTGCCCTCTCATCTCATAAGAATGTGAGAATAAAATTAAATCATAAGTGTGGAAATGCTTTAGAATTAAAGGCAATACAGCAGAAGAAGGGATATGTCATTGGTAATTGATATGCTCAGATTCCCCACCCACCAAAATAGATTCTAACATCCTTACCTATCCCCACATAGGGGTGGCCAGAAGCCTGAGTGAGGAGAAGGTGAGTGTTTATCAAGAGCCTCCTCTGTCCTTAGTACCAAGAGCAATGAGTCTTTTTTCATCACCGGAATGACACAGGACTTTATTGACCTTGACTATTCCTTCCAAATGTAAAGTTGGAAGAGACCTGAGAGGTTATTAAATTCAAACTTCTCATTTTACAGATGAGGAAATTGAGGCACAGAGAGATTAAATGACTTGCCTACACTGTGTAACTACACAGTTAGGGGTCTATGGCCCCTGTCTATTCTGAGGAACTAGCCTGTGATTAAGCAGGTATAATCACAGCCACAGTCTAGGCCCTAAACTAGTGATAGTACAATGATAGCTGTCATTCTAGGGATCCATGGTGTTAACAATATGATTCATTTTGGAGCAGGACAAAAAAATACAACTATTCTGGACACCTTTTCTTTAACAAGGAAGGGTCATAGATTGAATCCCTCAGCGATCTAGGGTCCGTTCATCAATGATTACCCATCCCTTTAGGGATTGTCTGAAGCAGAAGATCATGATATCATAGCCTTATAGCTTCTCACCTGCTTGAAAAGGTGCGTTCTAGCTATCCTAGCTTTCATAAACCAATCTGAGGGTCTTGGTTCAAGGAGGAAGCAGCCTCCCAGAGCACCATCACCTCTTGGAGGCAGCTGTCAAAAGCTGCCAGTGCACAGCTGCATACACAGTGGTTGTAGGGCACACACTTGTCTATTCACCATTCATATGGGAAGCACAAACAAACAAGGCAGTCAATCAAGCTGCAAAGATCCCAGGGAATGTTCCAGATCTAAGACTCCATGTACAGATTAAATCCCTCAGTGATCTAGGATCCCTTCCTCAATGATCACTCATACCTTTAGGGATTGTCTGAAGCAGAAGATCATGACACCATAGCTCCAAAGCTTCTCACCTGCTTGAAAAGATACATTCTAGCCCTCCTAGGTTTTATAGACCAATCTGAAGGTCTTGGTTCAAGGGAGAAGCAGCCTCCTAGAGCACCATCACCTCTTGGAGACAGCTGTCAACAGCTGCCGGGTGTGCAGCTGCATGCACAGTGGTTCTAGGCCACACATCTGTCTATTCACCATTCATATGGGAAGCACAAACAAATAGAAAGCAGTCAACCAAGCTGCAAAGATCCCAGGGAATGTTTGAGATCTGAGACTCCATGCACAGAAGGAGAAGTTCCTTAGTGGGGAGAGGGGGAAGAAACCTTCTCTTCTGCTACTGGATAAATACTTGTATTTAGCCAGTGCAGCAGCCTTCAAGTTTGCAGTCTACCTCGGAGAAATAAAGCACCTTCTAAGAAAAATAAAGCCCATTTTTGTGATATTTGTTTTGCAAATAAATATCTTCTCATGATTGGAAGAGAGAAGAGAGCAAAGGAGAGCAGAACCTTTAAAATTCATTCTGCCCACCCACATATAGTTTTGCCTGATCTAGGATGAGTTTCCCCTGCAGCTTTTCCAATGGGGCTCCATTTGGGAACTTTAGAGAGAGGTGGAAGCTGTAAATTGGTTATTAAATCCTAGCTCTATGTGCTTCAGAGAAAAGGAAATACCTGCCAAGTTCTCTGTTGGGTAGCTTTCTGCTGGGAAAGAGTGGCTTAATTGTTTCACTTTTTTCTTTATTTTTTGCCAGGGTGATCTGTATACAAAAGTGCAGTAAATGAGACTAAGAAAAAGAGTAAACACAGGTGGGGATCTATGTCTTGCCCATTATCTCCTATGTTGGAAAGAAGACAACATAGAGCAGCCTTTAACATCCTCACAATTAGAATGCCTTGTGGATATTTCCCTGCAGACTTTTCCATGCACATTATAGGGAACTTTAGTGAGGGTGGAAGTAAATTTGCAGTGATAAATCTTTATGTTAGAAAGGAAAACTACATATGTTCTCCTTTGTAGCATGTCATGAGAGCAAGAAATGGAGGTAAAGCCTGTTTCGTTTATTTTTGCACTAGTACCTCCATACAGAGTTGTAATGAGAAGAAAAAGAGGCAGAACTTTAAGTATTCTGCCTCCTATTGTCCTGGTTTAAAATAGATTCTGTCTTACCATCCACATGCATTGTGGACTTAACTGAATCAATTTGAGAATTTCAGTGAGAATGAAGCACTAAGAGAAAGACATATTTCCTAGACACTCTATGTCTCAGAGAATACTTCAAGAATAGAAATTGAGAGAAAAGAAGGGTAAGCACTAGTCCATATTTTGCGAGTGAATGGATGAAGGAAGGCAAGAATGGAAGGAAGGAAGAATGGTGCACTAGTCTGCATAGCTTATGTGAAGGAATGAAGCAAGAAGGATCATGAATGAAGACAGAGGGAAGAGGAGGAGAGTCAAGGCACTAGCATGGTAATGGAGAAGGAAGGTGACTGAGGGGAAGAAGGAGGAGGAGCTGAAGGAAGGAAGGAAGGAAAGAGTCGATTGGGACGGATGGAAGAAGAGATGGGAGGAAGGAAGAAGAACGGTAGAAGGTCCAGGAAGTGAAGGAAAGGGAGGGAGGAGGAAGTAAGCGGAAGGAGAGGGAGGACGGTGAAAGGTAAGTGGAGAGGGAGGAAGGAAGGGAGGAGAGGGAGGGAGTGATGAGAAGGAAGGAGAGGGAGTGAAGGAGTGAAGTTGAAGGGGATGACGGGAGGGAGGGAGGAAGAAGGAGGAAGGAAGGAAGGAAGGAGAGGGAAGGGAAGGAAGGAAGGAAGAGAGGAGAGGGAGTGAGGGAGGAAGGAGGAAGGAAGGAAGGAAGTGAGGGAGGAAGAAGGAAGGAGGAAGGAGAGGAAGGAAGGAGGGAGGAGGGAGGAAGAAGGAAGGAAGGAAGGAAGGGAGAGAGGGAGAAGGAAGGAGGGAGGAAGGAAGGAAGGAAGGAGGGAGGGAGGGAGGAAGAAGGAGAGGGAAGGAGGAAGAGGGAAGGAGAGAAGGAGGAGGAGGAAGGAGGGAGGAGGAGGAAGGAAGGAGAGGAGAGGAAGGGAGGAGGAAGGGAAGGAAGGAGGAGGGAGAGGAAGGAAGGAGGGAGGGAGGGAGGGAAGGAAGGAAGGAAGGAGAGAGGGAGGGAGGGAGGGAGGAAGGAAGGAAGGAGAGGAGGGAGGGAAAAAGGAGAAGGGGAGAGGGAGGAGGAAGGAGGGAGGGAAGAAGGAAGGAAGGAAGGAAGGAGAGAGGGAGGAAGGAAAGAGGGAAGGAGGAAGGAAGGAAGGAAAGGAGGGAGGGAGGAGGGAGGAAGGAAGGAAGGAAGGAGAGGAGGAGGGAGGGAGGAAGGAAGGAAGGAAGGAGAGGAGGGAGGGAGGAGAGGAAGGAAGGAAGGGAGGAGGGAGGGAGGGAGAGGAGGGAAGGAAGGAAGGAAGGGAGGGAGGAGGAGGAAGGAAGGAAGGAAGGAGGGAGGGAGGGAGGAAGGAGGGAAGGAGGAGGAGAGGAGGGAGAGTGAAGGAAGGAAGGAAGGGAGGAGGAGGAGGGAGGAAGGAAGGGAGGAAGGAGGAGGAGGAGGGAGGAGGAGGAGGAAGGGAAGGAAGGAGAAGGAGGAGGAAGGAAGGAAGGAGGAGGGAGGGAGGGAGGAGGAGAGGAAGGAAGCGGAGGAGAGGAGGAGGGAGGAGGAGAGGAAGGAAGGAAGGAAGGAGGGAAGGGAGGGGGAGGGAGAGGAGGAGGAAGGAAGGAAGGAGGGAGAGGAGAGAAGGAAGGAAGGAGGAGGGAGGGAGGGAGAGAGGAAGGAGGAGAGGGGAGGGAGGAGGGAGGGAGGAGGAAGAGGGAAGGAGGGAGGGAGGAGAGGGGAAGGAGGGAGGGAGAGGAAGGAAGGAAGGAAGGAAGGAGGGAGAGAGGGAGGGAGGGAGGGAGGAAGGAAGGAAGGGAGGAGGGGAGGGAGGAAGGAAGGAAGAGAAGAGGAGAGAGGGAGGAGGGAGGAAGGAGAAGGAGGAGGAGAAGGAGAGAGAGAGGGAAGGAGGGAGGAAGGAAGAGAAGGGAAGAAGAAGGGAGGGAGGGGAGGAAGGGAGGAGATAGAGAGAAGGAGAGGAGAGAAAGAGAAGGAAAGGAGAGAGAAAGAAAGAGAGAGAGAAGGATGAAAGAAGGGAAGAAAAGAGAGAGAGAAGAGAGAAGAAAGAGAGAGAGAGAGAGAGAGAGAGAGAGAGAGAGAGAGAGAGAGAGAGAGAGAGAGAAAGAAAGGACTTATTAGGCCATCTTCAAGTATTTCCTAGGAACAAGACCTAATAAATGACAATAAAATGAGCTTCTTAGAGTCAGTACAACCTCCTGTTCTAGGGGCATCAAGGAGTACATCCATAGGCCTAAGTATCTCCCAGTTGAGTAAAAGATAACTGACAACAGGTGAGGCTTTAGGAACAGACGCTTACAACAACTCCCCCACCTGCTGGTCATTCCCTGAAATTCTACCATTACAGCTTGATCCTTTTAGAAATGACTTTGAGTCCTGAAATTGTGCAAATTTCCAGGGACAGTGTTACTACAATATCCTGGTGGGGACATTATATGAGGAAAAGAAACTAGGGATGATCATGAGAATATGAGGGTTAGGGAAAAGATCTCCCAAAGTGGAAAGGAGGAAGTGAAACAGCAGTCTGGAGACTCTAAAGATGAACAGAGTTCAAAATTTCACTTCCCAGTTTAAGTGTTTGGGAATTCACTAAAAGGAGTTTCTGTTTAAAAAAAAAAAAGTATCTCTATGGGTACTGGAGGAGAGCAGAATTCTACTTGTAGGCCCAACATTTAAATATATTTAACAACATTTAAACTGTAATGCTACTAAATACTTCCTTGTTTTAAATACAGAATAAACCTCCCTCCTTCCTAAAGATTATAGTCCAGATGAGTGAATTTTTCCTTGATTAAAAAAAAAAGTTAACATCTTGCAAATTCCTTCTCTTGCCCATGCCTTCACTGCAGACTTTTCTCATGTTAAACTCTTTCCTAATGGGAAGTGTATCTGATTTTCAAGTTCCTGTTTTACCTTGAATTATCCTAATCCAAATCTTTCTCCAGTATTTCCTTTTCCAAAATCCACCAAGATGGGTTTTCTGTGATGACAGGAAAAATTAAAAAGAAAAAAATTCTTCCTTTCCTGCTTCTGATGTTTGACCATGAACTCTCATCCATCCATAGCCAACAGAGATACTAATTTTCTACAATTCAGTGGACCACTGACCTACCTCACAGGGTTGTTGTGAGGAAAGCACTTTGTAAACCTTGAAATATGATATAAATGTGAGCTGTTGTTTTTTTGCTGTTCTTTTCAGAGCATGTAGCAAGTGCCTCTGCTGAGTCATCGTTTTGGTTTTCAATAGTTATTCTATTCTGAAGAAAGATGCACTCTGACAAACTCATTTAAAGGAATAGCAAATTTACTATCTCATAATAAAATTAATTACTTCACCTGGAAAAAAATGTAGTCTTGTCAATGCCCACTCTTAAGCATGAGTCTCCATCACCCCTTTTTTTTTTCAGTTGAGTTCCGACTTATGGATTCCTCCATGATTTAATCTTCTTTAAATTCAATAGTCATTTGTCAAATGTCTACAAGGTACCAAGCACTGTGCTAGGTAGGCTGTGGGGATATAAAGTCAACCAGTTCCTATCTTCAAGAAGTTTATATCCTGCATGAGAACTGGGCATAGGGGCTGTGGGATAGGAAGAGTTGAGAATTATGTATATATATATCTACATATATATATATATATCTACATATATATATTTAAAACAAATCCTATATGACAAGAAATTCCAAGATATTTTGTGTGTGTGTATATATATATACACGTATAGATGTTATATATATAGTATATTAATTATATATATAACATATATAATATATATAGTATATATTATATTAAATATAGTATATATACTATACACATATATGTATATATACATATATAAAGATTGATATATATACACACAAAATATCTTGGAATTTCTTGTCATATAGGATTTGTTGTTATTGAAGAAATTTGTTCTGTGAGCACTGTTTTGGATCCAATTTGGCATATATAGAGTGATTGCTAGGGTTAATTAGGTGACACAGTGGATAGAGTATCAGGCCTGGAGTCAGAAAGACTCATCTTCCAGAGTTCGAATCCAGCCTCAGATGCTTACTAAGCTGTGTGACCCTGGGCAAGTCATATAACCCTGTTTGTCTCAGTTCTTGATCTGAAAAAATGAGCTGGAGAAAAAAATGGCAAAACCACTCCAGAGTGTTTGCCAAGAAATTCCCAAATGGGATCACAAATAGTTGGTCATAAAGGATACAACTCAAAAACAACAAAAGAACACCTGCCACTTTATTGCTGGATATTCAATTACTCTCATTGCTCAGATGCAAGCAGCAGGGAGAGCATTGGTTCAAAGAATGTCCTTTCACGGCTGCCCGAAAGCCCATATAGGTGTTCTCTTGAGAAATCATGTTTCTGAAATACAGCTTCTTCTTCATACGTCCTGATTGTCCTGTTCATCTGCCCAGTCACCCTCATGCATTCATTCATTTATCCAATATTAGCAATAGCCTGATTTTGAGTTGGGGCCTATAAAGAACAGAATGATGGCTTCAGAGGCTTCCAGACTTGGTAGTGGAGTAATGAGGAGAGACAAAGGCAAGCCCACTGGATCTGGAGTTGGATTCAAATCCTGCCTTTGCTTCTCACTCCCTGTGTGACTTCTGTGGCCCAAAGAATCCTCATTGTTATGCACGATGGACTCTGCTACAAGGGGAAAGTCTGAATATCAAATTTATAAAAAATAAACAGATAAGCTTCAAGTCACACAGATCCTGTTTTCAAAATTATCTGAGTAATTGCCTCACCAATTCACCCAGCGTTTGGGTTTAAAAAGCAATTGTTAGGAGAGGGGCTGTGGTTTCTTTGTCCTGCTGAAACCCTCACCTTGAGCAGGAGCTTGCACTGTGACATAGGAATCAGGAACAAACCTCGCTGTGCAGGAATAAAGAAGGGCATGGGGAGCATGACCACTGATGGTAAACGTTTTCAGGTCTGATTCTGCTTCATGTATCCTCGTTCTGGGTTGGACAATTATTCTACCTTTACCAGGTAAGAATTTCCTTTTGCAAAAAAAAAAAAAAAAAAAAAGCATGTGTGTGTGTGTGTATACACATTTATATGTATGCATGTACAAATATATATACATGTATCACAGTACTACATATATATAGCACGTATACCACACATATCACATATTTTATGTAATACATTATATAATTTATATTATATAAAATGTTATGTTAATTGTCTCCTGTATGTAGCATATACACAGTTAGCAATTCATATGTAGTATGTGCATAAATAATATATACACATAATTTATGTTCACACATGATTTTATTATCATGTGTGTAGTATTGCAATGGTTGTGTGCACATGTACATATAATATACACAGATAGTGTGTGCATATGTAGCATGTGCATATATAGCATGTACATATATAGTATTTATGTATACATATATGATATTATTATTATTGTGTGTGTGTGTGTGTGTAGTACTTCAGTACTTCTCTCCTTGCAAAGAAAGTTTCGATTCCCCCGGGGACAGTGAGATCAAACTTTCAAGCAGTCACTTGGGGTGTTCTACCTGTGAAAAATAGTACATAGTACTCAAAAGTCAAACTGTGTCAATTCATTTCAAACTGTGTGTGTGTGAAACCACAGTCATTAAGGCTTTTCAAATATCTTGGAACTCAGTATAGAGTCTAGAATAATAGATAACCTTAAAAAAAAAAACTCATAATTTTCTTGGATTATGGCTCCGCCCATTTGGATCCCCAATCTTCTCAGCAAATTCCCAAAGAAACCACCCATTTGACCTATTGGGCAAATGGATTTGCTATAGTGAAAACACAAGGAAGAAGGTACCAAAAACTTGAAAGGGCCTGAGCATAGATTCCATGAGGAAGTCATATCTTCACTTCCCTGACATATTTCTTTTCTGTTCTGTTCTCCACTTTTGCCATAGGAACAAAAGCCTCTTCAGTGAGCATTCTGAAATTAGAAGAGGAAAAAGACTCACTCCAATCACCTTGTACTCTTTCATACATGATTGGTGTGATTACTATGATTCCTGTACCTGAAGAACCTGAATCCATTTCTGGCCAATCGGTTGGTACTTTCATTAATGGACTCCAGAAAAATTCCCCTTCCCCCCCTGCAGCTAATAAAATCATCTTCTGCTTCTTCTCTAAATGTCTTGGATGTGCTCTGGAGAGTCCAGAAAGTTAGTATCATAAAGCTTTGCATATCCCATTGGAAAGGTCTCACCATGACCTGCTCAACTCACCACTGCCCTTTACTATGGTCCTCCTTGGGATGATTAGGCTTTTGGCTTCCTTCTCTCTCTGATGCCTTACAAAGGGAACCTGCTGCATAAGGTTTCATACAAATGTTATAAGAAAAAAGGAGGGGGTTGTGTTAAATGACTTCCAAGAGCCTTCTAGCTCTTAACTTATAATTCTCTTATCTTCTGAAATCTGAATGAGAAAAAATAAAGATGAAAACAGCTCACTTCACATTAACAGCAGGGGATACCTGGATAATCTATCAGCAAGAATTTACTCCATTCTAATATATAGGGGTTAGTACTCTAGTCGTGATTTTTATTAAAACACAGCAAAACCATAAATAACATGGAATGACTATTCAAGCATTTTTAAGCATCTTCTTTATGTACGGTACCATGCAGGCACTACAGATACAAAGGTTTTTGTTTTGTTTTGTTTTGATTTGATTTTTTTAATGACAGTCTTTGTCCTCAAGTTACTTACAGACTAAAAGTGGAGATATAATATGACCATAGGCTATAATATAAGTTCCAGGGATCCTCAAACTTTTTAAATAGGGGGCCAGTTCACTGTCCCTCAGACTGTTGGAGGGCCGGACTATAGTAAAAACAAAAACTTTGTTTTGTGGGCCTTTAAATAAAGAAACTTCACAGCCCTGGGTGAGGGGGATAATCGTCCTCAGCTGCCGCATTTGGCCTGCCAGCCATAGTTTGAGGACCCCTGAATTATAAACCAAGAGTGGAGGGAAATAATATGTATAAATATAGATATAAGACACATAAATAGACACAAGATGACCTTGGAAAGTAGAACTCATAGGAATCATAGGGATTCCTTCAAGAACATGAGTTCAGTCCTCACTGTAGCCACACCACACTAGGAAAATTCTTTCCTCATTCATCCCAAATGAGCTGAGTTGTGGATTTACTGATTAACTCTACCATCTCAGGATGCTATCATCACTTTCACAATGGTTCCTCCAGAGAGCAGTGTAGAAGTATAAAATTAGAGATATCATTTCCAGGTCAGTGTTAAAGAAGGACGTTATCTGGGAGGGGAGGGAAAGCTGTGAATGAAGTAGTTTGGACTTTTACTTTAGGGTAAGGGAGAACAAAAGCATACGCTAAATTCTATATAGCATGTTTGCATAAAATAGTTATACCAGGTTACCAAACTGTCACTGAAAAATCTAAAAGCAAAACCCAAGTCAAAATGAGACATGATATAAATTTTGTTTTGGAGTCCAAGTGGCACATGTCCTGAATGCCAAGGAGGACAAACCAGAATGAACTGCTATAATAGGACTTGGAAGCACAGGATATCAGAGGGTACTTTGCAGGATGGAATGAAAAGGAAAGATTCCAAAGATAAATTGCACCTACTTAACACATCCCCCTTCCTTATCAGATTTTTTTCTCTTTGTAGCTTCAGAATTTTATTCTTGAGAGTTTCCCATTTTTCCTAAGCAGACTCAACATATAAAATTTAGTCCATGAGCTCCCACCTGCCTTTTTTTATGAACTCTTTAATAGACTTTTCTCCCCAAATCTCTGAGATATGGCATATGAAGTTCAGCTTTCCTCTCATTTATCACAAATTCTTTGATGGAGTGATCACTTCCCCCAAGTTTCCCAACATTTCTCCTTCAGCAGCTTCATTGTGGATGACAATCAGGTCTAGACTTGTAACTCCTTTCTCTCCTTCCTCCACAGTTTAAAGAATGAAGTCATCATTAAAGCAAGCCAAGAATTTGTTAGCATGTCTGCTTTTGGCAGAGAGAGAAGTCAAACAGATGTCCAGATGACTGAAGTCCCCCAACAGATGACCAGATAATTGAAGAGCGACTGTGTCATTAGCAGCATTTTTTGTGAATATCTTGTAAATGTAACTGAGTCTGCAAGTCTGGGGAGAGTGAATTACTAATTATTTCCCATCTATTTAAAAATAAAAAAAGACCTCAATTTCCTGTAGATAAGACCTTATAGGGTCCAATATGAGAGAAGTAAAGGAAATGGAAATTTGAAAATATTATCCCTATGTTGAATAGTCCAGCTATGGTGCTAAATCCATCGGTTCAAATTCCATGTAGATCATTTAGTTTTACCCTCTTCTCATAGTTTATTTGCCTCATTCCAGTTAGCCAATGAACAAATTCTTGTTTTAAGTAACAAATAAGTTACTATTATCACCATTATGATAACAAAAAACAATACCTTGGAGTCAGAGTATCATCTTGGTAACTGGAGGGAGATACATTATGAGTTAAGCAATAATAGCACATGAATCTAAGGATTCTGATGACAAATATCTTGCCCCCTTGCTCAACAGTATCAAGATAAACATAATAACTTAGCTTCATGAGGATACTTGTCCCCCATATTTGAAATGAGTAGAGATGGAGATTGGTCTCTTTCACAGGCCAGCTTAGTCAGTTTGAATTAGTCTGTATCATCTTGGAGGGTTTAGAGTTCTAAGACAAATATCAATCAATTAACTTTTGTTAAATGCCTATCATGTGCTGGCACACTATGTTAAGAGCTCAGAATACAAAAAGAAGCAAAACACAGTCCTTATCCTCAAGGAGCTTACAGTCTAATGATTAGATATAATTTAATTGCAGATGTTCTTAATATTTCAAAATGTATTTTAATACAGATAATTATATAATATATTACTATATTATATATGTTATATAATATATAATTATATATAATATAATACAATAATTAATACTATTTCTATGTATTTTACTTTATGCATTTGAAAATATTATTCTGAGACAGGGTTCAGAGGCTTCATTTGATTGCCAAAGGAGCCTATAACAACAAAAATAAAAACAGAGAGTAAGAATCCTTGATTCTAATATAACCCCTCCTCCCTCTCCCTCATTTTAAAATGAGACAATTAGACAAACTAATCCCTAAGATTCCCCCGTAATTTAAATTCTATGATTCTGCTTTCCTTTTCCTTGTATGTTTGACAGGTCCTTCCCCTATTAGGTATCCTTGTTTGGGGAATTGAAGAAGAAGGGAAGATAATATGTTATAGTAGAAAGAACATGGGCCTGAGTCAGCAGATCTAGGTTTAATTCTCCAATTGTTTACTACTTGAGTGAGTATGAGCAAATTGCCTAAATCTTCTTAGACCTCAATTTCCTTATTTGTAAGATAAGGATATTCAATATGATGGCCTCTGGGGTCCCTTCAAGCTCTAAATCTATGACCACATAAAGGAATTTCTCCTAAGTATCTCAGATAGTGTCTACTATGTGTCATCTGCATTAGAAGTTGTGTTGGTTATTCATCATTGACATTTCTAGAAGTCAGAAAATGAATTCTCTAATGAAAAAATAAATAAAAACTAAATGTTTACATCTCTCATGCTGTCAGCCAACCTGACCTCCCAAACAAGCTTTAACTTCTGTAAAAGAATAAATGCATTTGGTTTTGCCTAATTTTGAAATTTTATAGATTTTTATCTGTCATAGATATCTTCTAATACTTGTAAAATATAATTAGTCCACATGTAATCAGGTCAGTCCCCATTAATAACTGAGCAATAGCTAGCAAATGCCTTCTACTCAATTCTCCAGACACTAACCTTGTCCAGGGAGCGGACTGGGCTGAGGGCCAGCCTGACAAGCAGAGATTTAGTTAGAGCTCTCAGTGTGAGATCTGCAGCAAGTTTTAAGAAAAAAGAACATGGAGGAAGGTAATCTAGCTTATAAATACCTCCAATTAACCAGTCAACCAAGAATTTTCCAGTCTACCTGGTTAGGAGATTTACTTTGAATTTTGGTGCAATTTGAAGCTGAGATAGAATTCATATGACTTAACCTTTTCGGAACAAATACTTTTTTTCCCCACTACCCAAAACAAATCTAGCACATAAAGGGAGAATGATGGTTGTCATCGAATGGAGAACAAAGAAACCTTCCATACTTCTTAATTTATAGTTTAAAAAATACATTCATAAAATCAAATGTGTCCCATTTTGAACCAGTTGCCTTCATCATTTATAATCGGTTTATATCAATAAACGTGTAGGCAGTCCTAGCTGTAAGAAAGAAGTTCCTGGATTTGAGATGGAGATTTTGAAAGACCTAGAGTCCAAAAAGCATCATTTGAAATGTAGATTTCAAAAATCAAAGCATGAGAGGCACTAGTAAAATACAAATCAGCTAAGATCATCAAAGATTTATCATCAATGTATTTTAAGAAATGATTGAGTCTAGATCCTGCTATACTGTTAAGATTTTTCCCCTTTATTTAACAGATAGTAGTAGTACATTATGGAATGCCAAATGGATAATTTTGATTATATTAAGTTAAAAAGTTTTTGTACAAACAAAACCAATGCAGACAATATTAGAAGGGAAGCAATAAACTGGGATTTTTTTTTTACATCCAAGAGTTCTGATAAAGGTCTCATTTTTAAAATATTTAGAGAACTGACTCAAATTTATAAGAATACAAGACACTCCCAACAAATAGTCAAAGGATGTGAACAGACACTTTTCAGATGAAGAAATTAAAATCATTTCTAGCCATATGAAAAAATGCTCTAAATCACTATTGGTCAGAGAAATGCAAATTAAGACAACTCTGAACTACCATCACATCCCTCTCCGATTGGCTAAGATGATAGAAAAATATAATAATGAATGTTGGAAGGGATGTGAGAAAACTGGGACATAAACATTGTTGGTGGAGCTGTGAACTGATTCAATCATTCTGGAGAGTAATATGGAACTATGCCCAAAGGGATATCAAACTGTTCATACCCTTTGATCCAGCAGTGTGTCTACTTGGCCTGTATCCAAAAGAGGTCCTAAAAAAAGATAAAAGGACCCATGTGTGCAAAAATGTTTGCAACAGCCCTTTTAATAGTGGCAAGGAACTGGAAATTGAGTGGATGCCCATCAGTTGGAGAACGGCTGAATAAGTTATGGTATATGATTGTTTTGGAATATTATTGTTCCATAAGAAACAATAAGCAGGGTCAACTAGGTGACTCTGGTTAGAACACCAGCCCTGAAGTCAGGAGGACCTGAGTTCAAATCTGGCCTCAGACACTTAACACTTCCTAGCTGGATGACCCTGGGCAAGTCACTTAACCCTAATTGCCTCAGGGGAAAAAAAGGAAAAAGAAACAATCAGTAGGATGATTTCAGAGAGGCTTTGAGAGACTTACATGAACTGTTGCTAAGTGAAATTAGTAGACCCAAGAGAACATGTACACAGCAACAGCAAAATTATACGATGATCAGTTCAGATGGACATGGCTCTTTTCTTTTTCTGATTCAGGCCCATTCTAATGGTCTATTCTAATGGAGGCAATTATCTGTACCCAGAGAGAGAACTGTGGGGACTGAGTGTGGAACACAACATAGTATTTTCACTTTTTTATTGTTGTTTGCTTGCATTGTTTTCTTTCTCATTTTTTCCCTTCTATATTTGATTTTTCTTGTGCAGCAAGATAATTGTATAAATATGTATAAAGAATTACACATGTTTAACATATATTGGATTACTTGCTGTCTAGAAGAGGGAGGGGGAAAGAGAGGGGAAAAAATTGGAGCACAAAGTTTTACAAGGGTAAATGTTGAAAACTATGTATATGTTTTGAAAATAAAAAGATTTAAAAATATTATTTACTTATAACATTATTTTTCTTTGTAAATTTTGAGCTCTCACCCTTTCCTTTAATTACTGACAAAATAAGCAATATATCAAATTACACGTGTGAAATTATACAAATGCAAATAGCTATTTTTTTAAAAACAAGAAAAATAAGTGAGAAAATTATACTTCATCTTGACTATACTGCATCAGTTCTCTCTCTGAAAGTAGATAGTATTTTTTTATCATGAGTCCTTTGAAATTGTTTTGAATTATTTTATTGATCAGAGTAGCCAAGACTTTCATAGCTGATCCATATTACAACATTGCTGTTAATGGTGAACAATGATCTCCCAGTTCTTTTCACTTTACTTTGCATAAGTTGATACAGGTCTTGCCATGTTACTGCTAAGATTCTTGCTGAATTGTCAATTTGGTATAGATAGTCTATAGTTAAACCTAGTTCAGAGACTGAGTCAGGCTCTAGGAGGTCCCAAAGTACCTTGGAATATGAAAAATGGAAACATGTGCAATATTAAAACAACCACTGCCACAGCAACATCATTTCTTCAATCGTTATGCAGACCAGAGAGGTCTCTCAGTCCTGCAGTGCTGAGAGCAGAGGGCATTTTTTGTGTCAGCTAGGTGGCAAAGTGGATGGAAAACTGGGCCTGTAGTCAGGAGTTTGGTCTCAGATATTTATGAGCTCTATGACTCTATTTGCCTCAGTTGTAAAATAGAAATAATAATAGCACCCACCTTGGTAGGATGGATGTGAGGATCAAATGAGATAAGATTTGCAAAAAACAAAACAAAACAAAACAAAACACTAGCACAATACCTGGCATATAAACACTTATCCTCTTCAGCCATAATGGAACAAGCCCAGAATTTGTTATCAAAGTTTCCAGTTTAAATCCTGACTGCTACTTATTCCCTTTCTGGCCTTGAGAAAATTATTCTGCTATATGGGCCTCAGTTTCTTATCTGTAAAGTGAAGGGGTGGGATGAGATCACTTTTGACTATCTAGCTATGATTTCATAATTCAAGACATATGCTAACACTTTGAAATAATACCTGAAGGAAGTGAAACCCTAATGAAAAGGGAGAAGCTTGAGCCCTTGAAATGCTCAGTTAAGCTGCTGATTCAACTGGAATAGGTAATCAGAAGGTCAAAAAACTTAAGTCCAAATACCTGCTCAGGTACTTGTTACCTTTGTGACTTCAAACAACTCTCTTCTCTGTGACCTGGTTTCCTCATTTATAAAACAAGGGGATAATGGCCTCTAAAGGCCATTAGAATGCCAGGCCTGGAGTCAGAAAGACTGGAATTCAAATCCAATCTCAAACACTGGCTCTGTGACCCGGAGCCCAGTTTTTGCCTTATTTGCCCAGTTTGCCTTAACCTCATCCTCATGGCAACCTCTTCAGTATCTCCAGTATTTTTGCCAAGAAAACCCCCAAATGAGATCACAAAGAGTCAGACGTGAACAAAATGACTGAACAACAAAGATCTGTTCCACCTTCAAATCTCTGATTCTAAGGGAAGAGAGCTTGAAAATTAATAGTGGAGATTTTCTTCCTTCAGAGGTTACAATGCAGCTCTACTTCAAGAGGGAGAATGTGTGTCTCAAGGTCCTTTATACCATTATGATTCTATCAGCAGTTTGTTGTTCTTGTGAGAAAGATATTAAATAAATCAAGGCTCTTGTCAAGGGCAATGGCTGATTATCAGATTTTCCAAATCGGGATCGTTGTAACTGCGTCAGGCAGGCGCTCAGTAGGCACATTGTCAATATCATGGCAGACAGGAGTAAAATCGGGGATTCTTCTAAGACACTCAGAAAAAGGAACACAATGGGTGATATTTCTGTTTTACAGGTTGTACTTGGATGAACTTTAAAATTTGATTACAAGTGTCATGTCATTGGTTTCCTTACAATATCTCAGGCATCTCTCTTTTCCTTTCCATTTCTATAATTACCTTTATGCAGACCCTTAACTCATGTCTGAACTATTGCCTTACCTCTCTCTCTATTCATTCCCTTCTTAAAATCCCGCACTGATTTCTATTCTAGTCATTTAATTGACACTATTCATTTGAAGGTCACTACTTCCATATTGCTAAAAACCAAAGGTCTTTTAAACACTTCATTTTTTTTCTTAACCTTAAACTTTATTTGTTTCCTTAACAGTTGCACAGTACCTCAAACTGTTGACTGTCTTGAGTGATGGTAGGCAGGAAAAAGCACCCAATTTTGAGTCACAAAACCCCAGTTCAAATCCCAGATCATACCTGTATGACCTTTGCAGGTGATTTAACCTCTGTGGACCTCAGGTTTTTGTTTTTGTTTTTTTCCATCTGTAAAATGATGACAATGGGTTTGATAGCCTTAGTGGTTCCTTTATTCTCTATATCTGTAATCTTGTGATTCCTTCCCTAGGACTCAGTTCCCTTGGCTTCTATGGCACTGCATTGTCCCAGTACTCTTTCTGTTTCAACTACTTTTTCTTTTTCTATCACTGATGCCAGTTCTTACTGTCTTTGACTGTAGCCATGTACCAAGGCTCAATGTTTGATGCTCTATCTTCCTTCCTTCCTTCCTTCCTTCCTCTTTCTCTCTCTTTCTCCTTTCTCTCTCCCTTTCACATTCTTTTTTCTTTCTCCCTTTATCCCTTTCTCTTTCTCTTTCTTTCTCTTTTCTTGCTCTCTCTTTCTCTCTCTGTCTCTCTCCATCTCTGTCTCTGTCTCTGTCTCTGTCTCTGTCTCTGTCTCTCTCTCTCTCTCTCTCTCTTGCTCTCTGTGAATATTCTCCATATTCCCTTCCATCCAGTAGGAAATACTAAGTAGCAGCTACATCACCCAATCTAGATACTCCTGGACCCATCATTTAGAAGACATTAAAAATACAAGTTCCATTAGCCTATATAAAACAAGGTAGAGATACCAGTATGTAAAGTACATGAGGGGAAAAAATGTCTCTGCCTCCCAGAAAAATCTCTTGTGTTTGATGCCCTTTCTCATGTCCTAAATATGGCATCTTCATTTGGTCCTCAAAATTTAAAGTATAAGTTAAAACAGATTCCAATGGGCCACATAAGAAATTCTCTCTATCTAGCTATCTCATCAATCAAATCAGACTCACTAGTGCTCCTCATTAAGTTCTTCTTAGTCCTTTCCAGATGCTAATCAGTGTCTTATTAACAAGAAAGATAGAAGAAAAACCACACTCACAGTCAACTTGGGTCATATTTGCTGAGATCACGACTGCATTCAAGTTGCAGCTCAGTTTCCAATCTGCTGCATAATAAATCATCATTTGACTTTATTCTATTTTATTGCTGTCATTTTCTGCATTTGGCTCTGTAGTGAGCAATAAACTCTTATTGGTGGGTTCTGGCATTAACTCACATCACTAAATCAGTCAGTGGCCCAATAGAACATCGAGTCTGACCTTTACTTAGGATGACTTGTCAAAATATCATTATTTATTATCCCAACTTGGCTAGGAGGAAAGACCAAATTAACCTTTCTTCTCAGTCCTCCCCACTATACTAATCAATATTTTATTAATGAGATAGTTGTTCAGGGATGGCCAACTTTTTTTTTTTTTTTTGCTTTTTTTTGGGGTAAGGCCCATTAAAACAGAAGGGGAAACACAAAGATTGTATGTTTTTTCAAAAAAAATGTTTTTCTTGGTTATGCATTAGGCAATATAAACACTAACTAAATACTGAAATACTGTGAACAGAATACTGGATTTTGAGTGAGAGGTCACAGGTTTGACACGTAGTTTTGTAACTTGGGCAAATCACTTGGCTTCCCCGAGACTCAATTCTCTCAAGCAAAAAAAAAAAAAAAAAAAAAAAAAAAAAAAAATAGAGGTTAGTAATAATAGATCCTTTCTAGCTCTAAATGTATGGTATTATGAATTAATCATAAAAATAAATTATTTAATTCCATGTTATGAAGAAAAAATGATAGATATTCAGAGGAAGAAGCCAGAGACATAAAGAATAGAAAGGGAAGAGATATAATGAGAGAAAGAAAAATTAACAACCTTTCCCCAATTACTACTTGGTCTCTCCATGCCATAAAGTCCTCTACTGCCTCTAATTTTTACTTCTCCTGCCCCACCAAAGGAAATAATTGCCTTTCTCAGGCTCCTAGTTCCTAAAAACCCCCATTATCTAGTTCTTTCCTATACAAACCGTGTACTTTCTTATGATATAATATGGGGAGATAGCAATGATTTTGAGGTCACCTGATCTAGGGGAAGAGGGGAGGGCTTCTGTTCTAACAACAAGTCAGTAATCCTAAATCTTCTGGGTTTGGAGTCTCCAGAATTTGGTTCTCACTGACCAACAGATTACCACTATTGTCTCACTATCCTGGCCAGAAGCTATCCAACTCAAGTGATCTATTCAGAATCAGACAGCTTAGATTGGGTGTGGGAGTTTCCTGAGGCAGACTCATCTCCTCCCCCCACCCCCAGTCTTTCTTTGGGTGGGGTTCCTGCCTATTGTCCCTACTAACCTCTATACCAACTCCACTTTTAATTAATCTTTTTTTTTTTTTTTGGCTCATATTTGTCCCCTGCATTTTTAACTTATTTGTGAGATGTTTCTTTCAAACTCCAAACTATGAACTTCCAACTATTTGTTCACCCTGAATCCCATCGCCATCGATTAACTGATTCTGACATTCAGCACCCCTCTGAATGCTGCTGCTGCCATCTTCAAGTCACGTGCCTCCCCTCTTCAACTTGGACCCCACTAGGCAGGGACAACTCTACTCCCTTATCAGCATGAAGCAGCTCCTGAAGATGAGATTCCTGTCCCTTTGTCCCAAATGAATTTGGGGTGCAACTGCTTGAGAGGGGTAAAATGATGTATGAGACAGCAATGATTTCGAGGTCCCTTGATCTTAGTGGGAAGGCTTCTGTTCTAACAACAAGTCAATAATCCTAAATCTTCTGGTTTTGGAGCCTGCCTCAGGAAATTCTCATATTCAATCTAAACTGTTTGATTCTGAGTAAATCACTCAGTCAGATAGCTTCTGGCCTCAGATCATACCTGAGGCAATAGTGATAATCTGTTGGTCAGTGAGAACCAAATTCTGGAGACCCCTCCCTGACTCTACCCCTGGGTCATAAAATTAGCATGTCAATAACAGAAAGCTGGCTAAAGGTGTCTTCTCTCTTTTAGCACCTTTGCTAATCTCTTTTTGGAATTTAGACTGCTTCAATTGGCTACTATAATTACAATAAACTTTGCCCCTTGACTAGGAAATGGATCAAGCCTGCAAATTCTTTTGAGATAACTGTGACCCCAGAAGTTTGGGGTCTTCCCAACCTCAACACTTATGTCTCTTTTTCATCTCCAAGCACATACCTTGCATAAATTCTAGTAGAACTGCTTTTTTTTCCTCTCAAATGGATTTTCAGAAACTCCTGTTTTGCATTTTAGAATCCCTTGTCAATCATTTCTCAAAGATTTTTGGCCTACCTGATTAGCATCAAATGAGTTTATACCAACTTCTCCTTACCTGGCCTGTTTTTCCATTTTTTCCAAGATACATTTTTCCTGCAATAGTCTCTTTGTCATTGCCAATTAGCTATACTGGGTATTTTTGTTTTATCTTGTAAGCATTTCTGAAATTCTCAACATAATCAATCTTGAACTTCTAACATGATATATACACACATACATGTGTGTGCATATGTATATAAAGTCTCTAGGCTTCTAGAATGATACATATTTATAGTTTCTTTATACACACATATGTATATGTACACACAAAAAAGAGATATATGTTTATACACACACACATGCATATATATATATGCATGTGTGTGTGTATACATATGTATGCATTTATAGTCTCTAGGCTTCCAAAGGGCAACAGACTTTTAAAACTACTTTTCCATTCTCCTCCATCTTTTGGCCCCTGCTTAACTATTGCTTTATAGCTTATTTTCCTTTTCTAAAACTGACCAACTATGATGAATTTCTTTGATCTTCCCTTTCCTAGCAGAACATTGAATTTAATTATGGCTTTCCCATAGAATATATTTTGCCTATTCCACAATTGTCTCTCTTCTCTCTTCAACTTTCCCTATTTATTGGTTCCTTACCTTCTGCCTAAAAAAATACCCATATTTCTTCTAACCTTAAAACTCCTGTATTTCCCTACCTTCCTGGCTAGCTATCATCCCATATCTTTCCTCATCTCCTCAGCTAAACTCCACTTCTTCTGTCATTCACACCTTAACCCTCTACTCTAACTTTAAGCTACATCATTTAAGTTAAATCACTTGAAAAATTACAAATGACCTCTCAGTTGCCAAATCTAATGGCCTTTTTTTAATTCTCACCTTGACTTGTCTGCAACATTTGACACTTGATCATCTTTTCCTCCAGTTAACTTTAAATTACTTGAGGTCAGAGACTGTTCTTTGCCTCTTTTTATAATCCCTTAGAACAATGCCCAGCACATAAGTGTTTAATGTTTATTGATTGATTGAATACTTAAATTTGCTGGGTCTTTATCCCAGTTATGCTCACTATAAATATGGGCATATTTATGTCCTGGTTCCTTTTCTCTTTTGTTTCATTACCATTTCACTTAGTAATCTCATCAGCTCATATGGTTTCAGTGATCACTGGATGATTTCCAAATCTCCATATTGGGTCCTAGCTTTTATTTTGAACTCTAGTCCCCATCTTACCAACTCCTTTTTGACCATTTTGAATGGGATGTCTTCTAGACATCTCAATTTCAACATGTCCAAAACAGAACTTATTGTCTTTCCTCTTAAACTAAACTCTATTCAAAATTTCACTATTGGAGTTGAAGTAACTATCACCTTCCCAAGTACCTAGCCATACAAGTTTAGTGTCATTCTTGACTTATCACTCTCCCACCACATTATCTATTTCATTGCTGTGTCTTGCCATGCAATGCCAGAGAAACTGAGGCAAGATAGAGATTAGAGGTTCTTAATATTTTAATAGAGGGCGAGTTTGGACTGGCTAAGTCATCGCAGCCAGTTAGATGGATGCGACTCTTGTCTCAAAGCATCCAACAATGAGTGAGGGATCCTAGAGACTCTTAAGGGCTCCAGCGATCAGGGAAACAAAGGCAAGAGGGGGTAAAGCACTGGTGTACAGGAACTTCAGGAAAGGTTCATAAATTCAGTTCTGACAGGTTGGGGGTCAGGAAGAAGGATCATAAATTCTGAGGGAAGAAGCTGAGAGACACTAAGTCTGAGACCAGAAAGATATGCCCAAACATCTGAGATAAGCTATCTGGAGTTTTATGACTCTTTGGAATGCTAGTACTCACGGTTCCCAGTCTTAATGATCTCAGTCCTAATGGCCAGGAAGGGGGTTGCCACCAAGTAGACTGAGGCAGAACAATTCAGGGAAACTGAGGCAGAACAATTCAGGGAAACTGAGGTAGAACAGCCATTTCTACCTTCTTAATTATATAAGCAATGTTTGTACACATATATACATACATATATGATGTGGGCGACGTCGACACCAGATGATGGCAGGCACCAAAAGCTGGGGTTCGGTCATGTGAAGGATTCACAGTGGCCATTCTCTTTGGCACAAGGTAGACTTATTTAGGAGAAAGGAACTTAGCATTGTAAAGGAGTGATAGCTATAAGGTGGGACTGAGAAGCATAGTAGGGTCAAGTGAGACACCATGTGGCATGAGGCAGGGTGAGGAGAAAGGCTCTGTGAGGCAGAGGGTCACGGTGGTGACCCAAAGGAGGGCCGCAGTGAAGCCATGGTGTACAAGGAGATTTTATAGGGAAAATTTATCCTCAGGGACACGACTGGGATTTCTGACTGGGAATGGCAAGGTGAGGCTGTGTAGAGGAGAACCTCAGGGGTTGCCATAACTTGGATTTTTTACTGGATGACCTCCCTAGAGGGGAGCTAAACTGATCTTTATCAGTGCCTGCCTGCCTGTCTCAGGGACTGATTTTTATCAGTTCTTTAATTTCTCTCTACTAACCACACTTAACATTAAAGACCTCATTACACACTCTCTCTCTCTCTCTCTCTCTCTCTCTCTCTCTCTCTCTCTCTCTTTCTTTCTCTCTCTCTTTCTCTCAATATTCGCTACCTCGTATGGGGGTCACAAAGAGTTGGACACAACTGAAACAACTAAACAATGGTAAAAAGTGTTCCTTTTCTCTTCACCATCACCTCCAAGTTCATGCTTTTGTCATCCATCACCTGGACTGTTACAACATCTTTCTAACTGGTGTCTCCCCATCCCAGTCCATCATCCTCCACTCAGCTTTTATCCTTCAAGTATAGATCTGACCCAGTTTCACTTAATATGTTCTTAATATGTTCTAGTGGAACTGCAAACTCCTATGCTTCTGATCTAATCTTGATGAGTTGGCCCTTTTCAACCTTTCTCATCTACTGGTCCTCCCTCCTTCTACACACTTCAGATTGATGACATCGGCTTCCTATTGTCTTTCATATAGGAAACTCCAACATTTACCTCTATTTTTTGTTGTTTTGTTGTTGTTGTTGTTGTCGTTTGGTTTTTTTGGCCAGCTCTTCTCCATGTCTAGAATGCACTCTCTCCTCTCTTCCATTTCTCAGTTTAATTGGCTTCCTTTAAGACCCAGCTCAACTCCCACATTTTACAAAAAGCTTTAACTGGTTCCTCCCCATCACACAGCTGCTAGTGACATTCTCTGAGATTACAGTTCATATATACTGTGTGTTTCATTTTTTTTTGAAAGCAGGAAAATTATATTTGCTTAAGAATGAAGTGTTTTTCCTCCTCTTCTGAGATCTATATATTCAGATATAAACTGCCATCAATTCAGGTATACTTCGGATGTCTAGGAGAGAATTTAATTCAGCAAGTATTTATTGAGTGCCAACTATCTACTTATCAAACCAAATGGAATTAAATGCCAATTTAGTGAGAAAAATATAGAGATATGTCCCCAAATCTGTACTTTACTTAGGTTTAAAAGAATTAATCACAATACTCAAGACCCTAAAAGACATCTCATCTTTTTTTAAAGGTAGTTTCCAAAATTAATAAAATCCTTTCAAGGAGTGAACTACTTAAAAGTATTTGAACAGAAAAAGTTAATAGGAAAATTGAAAACTACATGATTATATGATTTATTAATTAAATTAGTCAAAAAATAAAAAAAGAAATTGAGATAAAATGTTTTCAATATTAATAACGTATGCACACCTAGCATCATGGCCTGATCCTCACTAATGGGCACATCTTCAATAGGGAAAGGGGCCTGGAAGTAATTCATGTGATATAATTCAGATGGCTCTAGACTGGATCTGGCCACAGGATCATAACTTACTCCTCCAATTCTGTAGTGGGTTACTTCTGAATCATAGAGGAGCATGAATCACACCCCGGGGCTAACAAAGCTACCCAGAAATACTGTCTCCTATTCCTCACAATGGAGACACAAAAAGGAAAACTCTAGGCACCAAGAGGCCAGGTGCTCCAGCTGCATTGCTCTTGTCATTCCCTCAGCATACAACCTGCTTAACAACAAAATGGGTGTTTGATCCCTATCCCATCACTTGGCTCCCTGACTATCCAGAAGAGGTATTGATGCGATGCTTCTGTTCCATTCAGTGGTCCCCAACGCAAGGAAGTTGTAGTCTTGGAAAGGAAATCTGCTGTGTGTGGAACAAGGTACCATAAGTGTCCTTTTCTGTCCCCACATTTGGTAAAACTTTCTTTTTATCATACTAATACCAGGCTTTCAAGTGTAAGGAAGAGTTATGGTAAAGCAGTGATGGCATTGTATTTAAATAGTGACTTGAAACTTGAATCCATAAACAACAGGTTTTTTTAGATAGTAAAATGCAAAAGTAAGACCAGTTACACCATTGGAGGATAGACTGGAATTCTATTTATTTCATCTTTAGGTCACATGTGAGGCTTTTATAATACTGACGGGGCTGGAAGGACCTTTCCAGTACACTGGCCAAATCCAACCCTGTAACCGTTACCGAGGCAGTATCCTACAAAAGAAAACAGCAAAAGCTCATTAATGATGAGTTTGCTACTGCAACCAACCACAAAGAAAGTTAGGCTGTAGTAAATAAGTAAACAGGAAGATGACATGTGTTGGAAAACTAAATTATTTAAGAGACCGAAGGACCCTATGAACTCTTCAGATTAAAACTATTATTTAAATGCATGACACATAACAAATATCATATGACAGATATCTGGGAGATGTTGAAAGCACATGAAATAGTTTTTCTGCCTTCTAAATCCCCATAATACTTACCACAAGCTTCATTGTATTAGGGTTCTATAATTTGTCCATATCCTATCTCCTTCACTCAACTGGGATTATGTTTTATTCATCTTTGTATTTTCCCAGTATTTACTATAGTACCTTGTAAATTGTAAGTGCTTAGTAAATGTTAATATATTGACCATTAACAGGAAGCCTTGTGTGGATTCAATCTATTGAGTCTAATTCAGAAGAGCCTCTGAGGTTTTAGAAAGATGGGAATTTGTGCGAAGCTTCCTAACCAAGATAGGTATTTCTATGTGGTTATCTGTTGATATATTAACCCTTGGGAAGGCAGCTAGAGGATCTATCTGAGTTTACAAGAGCTCATTAGCCTTCAAAACCTAGGTCTACTTCCTTTCCCTTCAAGTTTCCCTTCTTACTTGAAAAAGTATGATTGATACCTTTTTTTCATTAGGGTATGATTCAGACTAGATAGCAGATCTCTCTTTTCTTGAGTGTACTGTGGATTGTATCTATACTTGGTATAATCTGTTGACTAGGGGTAAATCTTCCAGCATAGATGAAAATCTAATGATAAGGCCTTTGTGATATGGCAATCTTCTGAGACTACTCTCTCACATCCAGAATATTTGCAAGCCCCAGACCTAACACAAGGATGAAACTTAGTGCTATCAAAAACTGAAGAAAATGTTAGACACACACACGACCCTCACAGAGTTTATAATCTAGTAGGAGAATTAAGACCAATATTCAAATAATTATACATGAAGGATGTGATGTGTCATAAGAAAAGAATTCAGTATTATGTGAATTATGAGGAAGGAATTGTTTTTGGTTGGGGATGATGTGGAAATTAGGAAAGACTCTCTGGAAGAAGGTGCCATTTGAGTGCAGCCACAAAGACCTCATCTATGTCTAATCTGAGCCAAACTCTAATGAAGAAGGTATCATCATGCTTTTTGAAGTAAAGGAGGATCTAGTTTTCAAAGACTTAGAAAGAATCATACTAAATAAACTCTTATAAACTCTGATCCCCTTTTCACAACTGACAGTAAAAGAAACAGTGACCTATAGTGGCTCATAGCTGTCATTAATTGGCAGAGTTGGAGATACATGTGTGTATGTGTATTATTATTATTATTATTATTATTACAACCTTGAATCTTATTGTTAATTGAGTTCCACAACATTTAGGTAAAATATTGCAAGTCAATTTTGGGAAGGTAGGGAAAAAAAGAGAAATTTAAGAACAGTGAAAAACAAATCTAGAAGTAAAAATAGGATAAAAGAATTTGAAACTGAAACCTACTCCAGAGCTATAAAATCTAATCCTTCAGTTTCACACACAGATAAGGAAACTGTAGCAAAGAGAAGTTAAGTAAATAATCCAAAACTACATAGTTAATAAGTAGGAGAATTAAGACTCAAGTCCAGATTCTTGGACTCCAAATTCTGTGCTCTTTCCCAATCATTCTAAAATTCCAAAATGAGCCATCTAAGATAGACCTAAAGATTTATCTTTCCTTCCTTCCTTGACCCTTCTTTCTTTTATAAAAATAGTCACAAAAGAAATGTAAAGTCAGAGACACAGATGATCAGCCACTTGCCTATAATTTCTCAGTTGGCACTAAATTGATTAGGAAACTCCTTGAATGGTCACCATTTGATCAGGCAAGGGATGAAAAAAAAATCACTTTTATGAACATGAATTCTATACTCTCAACTTTGGATTATTTTTCAAGACATATGTTAACAATAGTAAAAGAACAAAGAATACATGGAAGATTAATTGGTTACATTTGAAAAGAAACATGGAATTATGCCAATAAAGTGACTAAAATATCCATACCTTCTGACTCAGAAATTCTATTAGACATAGGGGTCAGTAATAAAAAGAAAGTCCTTGCAATCATCAAAATATTTAAAGCATCATTTTTTGTAAAAGCAAAGAACCTTTCGGTTCTAAAGTAGGTGCCACTGTTGGGAGAATGGTTAGTTAACTAAACTGTGGTTCATGATTGTTACTATAATATTACTATGGCATTAAAAAAAAAGATAAATGATGACTATAGGAAAGATCTACAAGAACATATGCAAACTGAAGTAAGCAGAGTCAGAAAAACAATATGTACATACTACAACAATGGAAACAGAAAGAACAATCACCACAAAACAGTTGAAATTTAATGCTGCAACATTATAAAAACAAAACAAAAACAAGATTAGACCTAATGAGGAAATAAGAAGACTCTTCTTAACCTCCCTATCACCCCATCTTGCTCCATTGTGGTAAGAGTATGTGGATCCAATAGTGTGGAACACTACATATGACATCAGATTTATTCAGTGTATTGATGATTGATTTTGTTGGAATTTTTTCTCTCTTTTTTTAAGAAAACTTCATCAGCTATAAAACCTAATCCTTCAATTTCACACACAGATAAGGAAACTGCAGCAAAGAGAAGTTAAGTAAATAATCCAAAACTACATAGTTAATAAGTAGGAGAATTTGGACTCAAGTCCAGATTCTTGGACTCCAAATTCTGTGCTCTTTCCCAATCATTCTAAAATTCCAAAATGAGCCATCTAAGATAGACCTAAAGATTTATCTTTCCTTCCCTCCTTGACCCTTCTTTCTTTTATAAAAATAGTCACAAAAGAAATGTAAAGTCAGAGACACAGATGATCAGCCACTTGCCTATAATTTCTCTTCTATAAATTTAAGAAAAAGAAACATTTATAAAGCACTTATTATATACTAAGCACTGGTGATACAAACATAAACACAAAACAGATCCTTTTCTCAAGTTTACACTCTATTGGAGGGGGAATATTTATTAAGCACCAATTATGTGCCAGGTAGTTAAGTGATGCAGTGGATAGAGAGCTAAATCTGAAGTCAAGAAGATTCTTCTCCCTGGGTTCAAATTTGGCCTCAGACATTTACTAGCTGGGTAACACTGGGCAAGTCACTTTAACCAGTTAACCTCAGTTTTCTCATCTTAAAATGAACTGGAAAAGGAAATGGCAAATGAATCCAGCCTCATTGCCAAGAAAATTCCAAATTGGGTCATGAAGAGTCAAACACTACTGAACAATGACAACATATGCCAGGCACTGTGCTAAGTATTTTCACAAATATTATCTCATTTGATCCTTACTACAATACTCTGAAATAAGTATTATTATTATTAATGCCATTTTACAGATGAGGAAACTGAGAAAGCAGAGGTTAAGTGACTTGCCCAGGATCACACAGTTAGTAAGTTTCTGAGACTAGATTGCAATTCAAGTCTTCTTGACTCTAGGTTCAGTCCCCTAATTCACTATGCCATTTAGCTGCCTTTAAAGAGACAATACACATAATGATTAGGAAGCCAGGGAAGGGAGTTAAGCTCCGGTTTAGCAATTTCCCTCCTAAAATGTCATGTTTCAGATCTAAGATAATATTCTAAATGAGATCTGATCAATACATACACTGTCGAGCTGATTTGTTTTCCAGTTGTGTCTGACTCTTTGGGGTTTTCTTGGTACAGATACTGGAATGGCTAGCCATGTCTTTTTTCCAAATCATTTTACATATGAGGAAACTGAGGCAAACAAGGTTAAGTGACTTGTGTAGCATATCATAGTTTGTAAGTGTCTGAGGTCAGATTTGAACTCAGGAGGGTGAGTCTTCCTGCCGCCAGGCCCAGCACTCTGTCTACTGTGTCACCTGGCTGCCTACATAATAGCAGGGGACTATTATTTCCTTGGTTCTAGATATTATGTTCCTATGAATCACTTACATTTTATACTAGCTTTGCTGGTAACATAGACTGTTGGTTCATGTTGAGTCTTTAGCCAAATAATTTCCTAAAGTCTTTTTTTAGAAAGACCTCATATATGTTTGATATAAACCATTAACCTACCAAAAGACCAACAGCGTGATATAATGTGAAGAGCAGTGAATCTGAAGTCAAAAGACTGGGACTTGACAACTTTTCTGAGCTTCAATTTTCCCATATAAAAGTATCCTGATGAGCTCTGAAATCCTTTTCAGCACTAAAAAATCTGTGATTCTATGATTTTGAGTAACTACTATACTCAAATAAACTGGGAAGTGAAAAGGTTGCTTTGGGCAACATTTATTTTGCTAAACAAACTATAGAATAATTTATGTGGTATGACTGAAAATCTATTAGTGAAAAACATATTAACCAAATCTTTCTTTTTTAAAAAATATTTTATTTACTTCATTAAATATTTCCCGATTACATGAAAAAAAAGTTTTAACATTTTTTCAAATTTTAAATTCTAAATTCTCTTGCTCCTTGCGCCTTTCCCTCCTTCTTGAGAAGGCAAACATTTTAATATCCATTATACATGAATACATGAACATTATTTGTTTGAAACACATTAATAATCTATCAAAATGACTTAGAACAGCAGTTTTCTAAAAGACAAGGGGAAGATCCTAAGAAAAACTTTTCTCTCAATACTTTATAAATCCTCCTGTATAGGGGCAGTTAGGGGGCACAGTGGATAGAGCACCCACCCTGAAGTCAGGAGGACCTGAGTTCAAATCTGATCTCAGACACTTAATTCTCCCTAGCTGTGTGACCCTGGGCAAGTCACTTAGCCCTAATTGCCTCAGCAAAAATAAAATAAATCCTCCTGTATAATGTTAACTCCTGGAGTATTAAACCAATATCTCACAATATCTCAATCACTATTGAGTTCCTGATACCCTAGCTTAAATGAGAAAATAATAAATCATTTAAAGTTAGTAGAAACTCTATCACAAATGATAATAGTTCTCTGGGTTATTCCAAGACAGGAAAAATATTGAACAAGACAGACTGGCCAACAGATCATTTTCTTAAAAGACTGAAACAGTACACACCAGTGACTCTAGTGCCCTCAGCTTTATAACCTGGCCTATAGCAATTCTCTATAACCAATGCAAACTATGCCATTCAAGAGGCAGTCTCTAAAACATACATTTTCTGTCATCAAAAATATTCATCTCTCTTTCAAAATCAATATCACATTTTGATTCCTTATCCTCCCAGATCCTTCTTCATTTCAGCCTGATACCAAGATCTGTCATCGATCACTTTGGTTTAAATCTAATGTACCAAGACATAATTTGTCAAGAGACAAAGTTCTTTCTTGTTCTCTTGTTCAGTTTCATTATTTTTATGTCAGTCATTGGTTGAATTACAATGTTCAGAAAACTCATTCCCGGGAAAATCCTATCAAGTAAAGAAGGGTTTTTTTTTTGTTTGTTTGTTTATTTGTTTGAAACACATTAATAATCTATCAAAATGACTTAGAACAGCAGTTTTCTAAAAGACAAGGGGAAGATCCTAAGAAAAACTTTTCTCTCAATACTTTATAAATCCTCCTGTATAGGGGCAGTTAGGGGGCACAGTGGATAGAGCACCCACCCTGAAGTCAGGAGGACCTGAGTTCAAATCTGATCTCAGACACTTAATTCTCCCTAGCTGTGTGACCCTGGGCAAGTCACTTAGCCCTAATTGCCTCAGCAAAAATAAAATAAATCCTCCTGTATAATGTTAACTCCTGGAGTATTAAACCAAGTATTTTGAGAGAGCACTGATTCCTTCAGATCACTGAGGCATTAGGAAGAAAATCATTAAACTGTGAGACATATGGATTGAAAAAATAACCCTACTTTTTGCAGGAGGATATGGAATGCAATGATAATAAAATATATTTGTCTTGAGTTTATATAGAAAGTCAATTGTAATGCCAAATCTGTTGTCACTTAATGACACAGAAAAGGAGATAAGAGGTACACTGCCTCGATGAGTTGAGCTCTCTTAACCAGCTAAATGGCATAGCAGATAGAGAGCTGGACTTGAACCTGAGCCCAAACCCCATCTCAGATACCAGCTGTGGGACAGAACCAGTCATTTAACTTCTCTCAGCTTCAGATTTTTATTTATAAAATGGAAATAATATTATCACTCTACATCCCAGCATTATTAGCAAGGATTAAATGAGAAAATATGTAAAATGCTTTACAAAATTTAAATTTAAAACATTATACAAAATGTTGTTCAGTCATTTCAGTCACATCCAACTCTCTGTCACCCTATTTGGGGTTTTCTTGTCAAAGATACTAGAGTGGGTTGTCATTTCCTTCTCTAGCTCATTTTATAGATGAGGGAACTGAAGCAAACAGGGTTAAGTGACTTGTCAGGATCACACAACTAGTTAGTATCTGAAGCTGGATTTGAACTCAGGAAGATACAAATATTAGCTATTATTATTAACCAAAGATAGAAATAAAATTTAAAACATCATTCTGTTATTCTGGAACATACTCATGTTTCCTTTGGCTGGAGGAGGGGGAGAAGAGAAGCTAGTGGGAAGAGTCACTAACATTGATATTTAAAGAATTAAAAAAACCTAAAAACCATAAAACATTTTTTTAAAGATTCTCAGGTTTATGTTTTGCTCAAGGTCACACTGCTCATTAGTTGCAGAGTTAGGATAAGACTAAAGTCCCCTTCTCTTTTTATGCAGTGTTCTGGGGTTTTTGGCAGGGAGGAGAAGGGCAAAATTGTTGATTTGTTTTTCATTATAACCCAAACAGCACCATGACCCAGAAGGATGAAGCCTTTGTGAAGAGGCATAAATAGTCCATTAAAAATAATATGGCTAGCTTAGTCTTCAAGGACTTCTGTCTCCATATGGGATTTTCATCAACTGTTTCCTCAAGAAAAAAATGTAAACTTGAGGGTGGAGACTACTGACTTGTCTTTGTATTCCCAAGGCACAGTGCAAAGTAGGTGCTCATTAAATAAGCCAATGGCAGCTGGCCTACAAATGAGTCCCACTTAGGTTGGCAAAAGGGAGCTGCACTGATTTGAAGAGATGTGAGTTCTAATTTTGCCAGTGACACCAATTAGTTGTATGATCTTGAAAAAGTCACTTAGGAGGGTTTCAGTATCTATCTGTAAAAGGGGGAGCTGAAATTAGATCACCTCAAAGGTCACTTCTGACTCAAATAAGCTATAAGGCTACAAACTAGTAATAAGATTGCCTGGCCACTACTGTCAGTTCCCTAGCCTACTCTTTCAGGGAATTAATGAGTGGTGAAAGGCCCAAAGGCAATAAGGCAACATGGAAGAAAAAAAAGAATGAAAGGACATGGAAAATCCCCAAATTGGATAATAAGCTTCTGAATAGTCAAAGTTGATGTTTTGTAGAATCATAGAAATGTAATGTCAAAGGGGACATAATCTATAATAAACATGTCAAAAACAAAAACTTCATTATGCTGCTATGACATAGAAAAGAGAATTATAAAACCAATAGGATTTTAGATGTGAAAGAAGCATAAATTCATGCAAATGAAGCTTTCTTTGAGGCCCTAAAATTTTATGCTTTTGCAGTTCTGTCCTCTGTCAAAACAATATAATGAGCTCTTTATTTTTAGTCTACTAATTAGTTACTCTTACCTTGTCTACAAGAAAACCTTTCCTGTGGGTATAGAAAGGCTACCACAATGACAAACCGCAGCAAAAACCTATTTTTTATAAAATCCTCTTTGAATAGAAATGCTGGTTTTACAAGATGAAAAATGAAAAGGAATAGAAAAAAAGGGTATGATAGCCAAAATTCTCTTTCTTCCACAACATGGTTGTTTTTTCCCTAAAAGCTGATAAAGCTGTCCTTAGGACTTGATTAATCAAGCCTCAAGATGTATCAGTATAGACAGAGATTTTGGGGAGCCTTTGTCCATAACAATATAGATTTTCAGGGAATTAAAAAACTTGCCCATATGGGGTCAAGACCCTTTAAATTTGGCAAATACACTGAGATGGAATAAAGTACCATATCCTGCCCTGCTGATAATTTCCACATAGAGATGAGGAGGGCTGAGTCTTCCAGAGCTAAGTGCTTGAGTACTGTTGATGAATATCCTTCCTCTGCTCTGGCTAAGTAAATATCTTTTGTTCATTGTTGAATAACCTATGAATGCTTCATTTTATTCTAACATCCATCCTGGACTCAACAGGTACCAACCTGATATTATTATGATATGATAAGATATGATAATTATGAGAGCATAATGAGAGATACAATGAAAATGAAAGACCTCAATTCATTTTTATTGAATTTCTAGATAGTCCTATTATTAATAAGAAAAAAGAAAGAACTTTATTTTTCTTATTAAAAATAGAATTTATTTTAGCAAAATCCTTAATATTATTTAGAAATTATATGATTTAGTAGGTTAATAGCTTTGAACACCAATCACTTGGCTACCTTATTCTTATAGGATATAGATGTGTCCCTAATAATCTTAACTTCTTTTTAATATTTCACCAATTTAACTAAAGCCCTCTAAATTTAACTTTTATGTATTTATTTTCCCTTAGACATCATTTTGATAGAAAGAAACTGAAAAAGTTATTTAAGTGGAAGAATTTTGAATTAAAAGGAAACCTAAGGGTCAGTAAACTATAGCCTATGAGTCAAACCCAGCCTGCTGTCTATTTTTATAAGAATTGTTTTGACATTTTTACTTTAAACTGTAATTTTTAATTTAATTTAATTTAAATGTGATTTGCCAACCCCTGGATTAGAGATTATCTGATCCAATTCCTTTATGGGACTACCAGATGAGAAAAATGAGACCTAGCAATGTGAAGTCACTTGTATAAAGTCACCATAAATTAATGGCAGAGCAAGGACTGAGACCCAGGCCTCCTGAAAGCAGGGTCAATCATCTTTCCACATTATGGCATACAGTGTTCTACAGGAAAAACATAGTAGGAAGGGAAAACATTTCCAAACCATTCAGAATTTCTTTAGAATCAAAGGATAAATGTGAGATAAGCAACATAAGGCATCTCTTTCCTGTTCAAATATTACTGCAGATACTGTATCATTGTAATGATTATTTAGCCATTGTTTTAAAAAATTGTTCCTCAGGTACATATACAGTGGAAAGAAAACAAAACATGAAATTTGCCCAAAAAGTCAATAATGAAATGTTGGGTGGAGAATGGGAAAGAGTAGAACTTTTGCAGGTATAAGAATGATCATACATGACAAAGGACCTGGCATTAATAAATACTTGTTGACTCAACTTGGCAACATTTGAAAGGATCAGGGAGTTCTTACCTGTTATAATGACTTCATCTCCATCTTGAAGAAATTTTCGGGTCTGCCCATTCCCAAGATCAATGGCTTTAGTTCCCCGCCATGATAATTCCAACATGGATCCAAAGTTTTCAGGATTCTTAACAATGGAAATTGGGAACAGAAAGAAAAATATCATTTATTAGGCAGAGTGACTTACATTCAAAAGTTTAATAAAATCTAGCTGGATAGAATTGAGAAGTTTTTTATTAATAATAAAAAATCACAGGTATGGTTTACAGTAATGGGTCATGGGACATCCTACAAATTGAAGTCGCTGATTTGCCCTAGAAAGGGAATCCCTCTCAAGACATCACAGAGTCAAAGACCTGATCACCAGAACATCCTGTGTTCACTTATTCCTTAAGGATGGAGAAGTAAGTGTTCTTACTTGTTGTTCTCTTATTTTTAGATGGCTGGTATATCACTAATCAATTTTCTCAGAAGGTTGCTATATAGATCACATGAAATAATGAGCACAGAAGCACTCTGTAACTGGAAAATATTATATATCTCTTTCTTTTTTTTTTTTTAAGAAAAAGTGCAATCTTTGGCCATTATCACAAGTAATAACAACAATAACTAAGCTTTATGTAGCATTTAATATCTGCTAAGCCCTTTACAATTATTATTTCATTTGATTTTTACAACAACTCTGGGAAGTTATCCAGGGTCATTTAGCTAGTAAGTACCCAAGGCCAAATTTGAATTCAGTTCTTCCAGAATGCAGACCCAGTGTTTTAACCATTGTGCCTCCTACCTACCCCACATAAAAACATTTAAATCCCAAGTTTACAGATGAGGAAACTGAGGCTGAGAAATAAAGCAACTCGTCCAAGTGAGCAGAGCTAGAATTAGAACTAATGTTCTTCAGTTTCTAATCTGGTGTTTTATCTCCTTAGCATATTCTCTTCCATTTTACTCTAGAGGTTGAAATTAACCAAATACATGATGTTTAATATTTTTCAGCATGCAAAATACCAGAACAAACACAGAAGAACGTGAATTACAGGGGGGAAAATCCTAAATTTGGAGTGCAAAGATCTGGATTCAAATTCTGGCTGTTCTCCTTTCTTCCCTGTGTGACCTTGAATAAGTATCTGAATAAAGGCAAGTCACTCAAACTCTCTGAGCTTCAATGTCCTCATTTGTAAAATGAAGTGTTGAATGAGATGACTTTCTCAGTTCTAAATATATAATCTTTTATCACCTAACTTTGTTAAACTTCTGTTTCTACATTTGCCACCTGGAATTAGACTACATAGAAGAAAAAGGGGTGTGGGGGGACACAGCTAGATGGAGCAATGGATAGAGTCTTTCTGGGCCTTGAGTTGAGAATACATCTTTGTGAGTCTGGCTTCAGACACTTACTAGCTGTGTGACCCTTGGCAAGTCACTTAACACTGTTCATCTCAGTTTCCTCATTTGTAAAATGAGCCAGGGAGGAAAATGGCAAACCAATCCAGTATCTGCTGAGAAAACCCTAACTGGGGTCACGAAGAGTCAGACACCACTGAGAACAACATTAGACAATATATGCCTAAGTCACTTCCAGGTTAAATTATATGATCCTCTTTAATAAAAGACTCTCATCTTGATGGGAGTGTATCCAAATATAAGTGTTATCAGACAAATGCTAGCATTTTTAAGAGCCCGTGACTCTTCAGGAAGTTCAAAATCTGACCTATCAATGCATCTCAAAGTCCCAGGACTGTGTCATCTCCCCTATTGAAGCAGAACCACTGGGCCCTTCCTTTTACTTGGTATTTGAACCACCTTGTAAGTGCTATATCCTCCAATGAGAATGTGATCTTTTTGAAAGCTGAGATTTTCTTGCTTTCTATTTGTATTTCTAGGACTTGGCGCATAGTAAGCTCTTAAAATATGCTTTTTCATTTATTTACTTAGAGGCACAAAGATAGAGAAGGAAGAAAATCTATGGCAAGTACAGCAACGCCATTCTTGCTCTGTTTCTTCCTACCTCATCTGCTGCAACCTGGGAGATAGGGATAAGAGCATCATAGTACAGATTCTCTCATTGCCTGATGATACTTCTCTTTAAACCACTAATCTATCTTATATCATCATACCATCTTTTTTTCTCTAGTCATTTAGATATAAAACCATATTCTAGACTCAAAGGTGCACTGAAGCAGATCATACTGGTTTCTAAAAGCCAATTGTTAAACTTTCAGTGTGAACATCTGGAACTCAGAAATCAGCAAATGTTACAAATCTGGGCTTGATTTAATTTTCTGTTAATTGGCTAGATTGAAGGAAGCAATAAGAAAAATGTGAATAATGCAAATAAACTTTAAAATGTGTTATGCATACATTTATTTTTCTGAAGAGTTGATTGTTAAGTATTTACTAGTTTATCCCATCCTAGACTCTAAGTGTTTAACACATTGTTATTCATGCTTGGGAATCTTTTGCATGTCTTTTTTTGGTATGTACACAATTTTTGTATGTACACAAATATTAGAACTAATATAACAATATTAGGGCTAGAAAGAGTCTCAGAGATTGAATAGCTTGATATCTTCATTGTTCAAATGAAAAAACAGGAACCTAGAGAGATTAAGAAGTCTCACATATCTGGGAACAGGGCCAAGAGTAGAACCCAAGATTCCTGACTACAGCTCAAAGAGTCCTTCTACTACAACTCTTGTTTATAGATCACGAGAAAGAAGGACTTAAGTAATCTGTAAAATGAGGAGATTGAACTAAATAATCCCCAAAATTCTTTTCAGTTCTAATCTAAGGATTTATGATTGGTGTACTGATCAGGCTTAAAATATCAGCTGCATTGCCATAGTATGATAGATGAGTACCATTCATTTAGTCAGGCATCATTCAAGTTCCACCATTAAATAAATGTCTAAAAGAGGGGACTCATGAAAGGGAATCAATAAATCATGAAGCATATTGCAAGAGGGTAGTTGTTATTATTAAGTATAGATAAGCTACATTCCAAGTAATATGGAATCTGAACTCTGGCTGAATTCAAATGAAAAGCAGGATTTAAGCCCTGAAATGATTCTCTAAGCATATAGCAAACCACTACAAATGGAGCCTAAAGTAATGGAAAGACATCATGTGCTTCTTAGACAGGATAGTGGACGTGATTAAGAAGGAAATAAAACATAGCCTGAATTCTGAAATTATAAAATCAAAGTAACCTTTCAGTGCACTCAGTCTCCACAAGAAAAGATTATGCCCTAGGTCAAGGCTATCAAGATATGAACAACTGTTCAATGAAAATCTTTTGAAAAGTTCACAAATATAAAAGGTTGCATAATGTATTCTCCAAATCTCTATTTACAAAGAGTAAATACAAAACATAATGATTTTCCTCTAATTGATCTGAATCCTTGGAACTAATTCTAAGAGTATGGTATCTTTATAGCAAATAGGAGAAAATGAACAAATAATGTCCATATTCTTAACACTCCTTGAGGAGGCAAACAGCCTCCAAGGCCGATGGACACAGGATGCATGATCAACACTAAAAATAACCTTACAAAGAAATATAAAATACGTGCTCTAAATTAGCATGTTAGTGGCTCATCTCAAAATAACAACATTGGAATGACTCAACATTTTTTCTTCTTGCCCATCATCATCTAATAATACTCATCCCTCACATCTGCATAACTTTTTTTAGTTTTCAAAGTACTCCAATACATATCATCTCAGTCTTCACAATCACCCTGTGACATGTGGCAGGGATAATAAAGGTCTCCATTGCATAGATGAAGAAACTTGGGCTCAAAGAGATTAAGAAGTGCTCAGCAAAGCTGCCCATGGTATTTGGATTTTCCAACCTTTAGTTCTATACTCTATTATACCCTATTACTAAAAAGGCAGATTAAAGACAATGCTTAGGAAAAGCTCCTCTTTGTATATTGGTTTAAATATTCAAAATTGTTTATTTATTATTGAGTCTTTTTTAAAGGTGCAAAAAAGAAAGAAAGAATTTTTCTCTTCATGGATAGTTTAAAATTTTTTTATTATTGAACCTTTTTTGAAGGTACAAAAAAGAAAGATTGGTTTTTTCCCAGTTTTCATATCAAATAGAACTCTATACTTATTATACCAGAAATAAAACAGAGACCACTGAGACAAGTCAGTGAGGTCATGGAAGGAGAGAGTCAAATGAGATAACAGATATATAAAGTGCTTTGAAAACTTCAAAGCACTCTATGAATGATGACTGTTATTATTACCATTTGAAACTACAGGAAAACTATAGAGAACCAGTAAGAATGACATGTAAGGAAATAAAGAATGGTAAAGATTATAGAAGCATCATTTTGATGGCGAGTCCAAAACTTGTCAAATCTCTCAGGTAGAGTTGTTCAATAGACAATTGTCATGGCCACCTAATACTTACAGGCCCACTGATGGTCCCAGATGCCAAGAGATCCCCAGGTTGGAGGTTGCAGCCATTGATGGTATGGTGAGCAAGCTGTTGCTTCATTGTCCAGTACATGTGCTGAGATGAAAAGGAGAGAGATGTAAGTCAGGAAGGGATTTACTTAATCTTCACCCATTACTTTACATTTTTCTCAACAATGCAAGTTTGATAAGGCTGACAAGGCCTGAGGAAATCAAAACTGCATCAAGATCAAGTGAACAAAGAAACTCAACCAGGAGGGAGTTCCCCAATAGGTCATTTTCCAATCTGAAGGTTTCATAGGCTCGTTTCTATTCAAGCAGATATTTTTTAAAAGTATTGTGATAACTATTTCAATGAAACCTGTTTTTTTTCCTGAACTGATACATTTTATTCTTTGTAGTTAAAATTATTTTGAGAAGGGTTCCATTTGCATCACTAGACCACAGGGCTCCATAACACAAAATAACTTAAGCAATTCTATCCTAAGGGTGCACTCTCTGGAGGAAAGGCAATATAATCCAAAATCTTACAGTCATTGAGTATGATTTACATAACCATTTACTTTCCTTGGAGGGGAAATCAATGAAACTATAACTATGCAATACACACTCCTCCAGGAGGAGCAAAAAGAGAAAAGCCATTTTAAGAGCTAGAGGGCAAATCAGCCCTTTTGGTGTAGAGCCTAGGGCAGTTTAAGTATAAAATAGAGGCATGTCTGGTTATGTCTAGACACTCCATCTCTAGCTACCACATTTGCCCATGGGGCTTGTCAATCTAATTCAGATACCAATTAAACTGGTGGGCCACTCTTGGGCAGGAAAGTAAAAGCCTCTTTTTCTAGGAGATACCTAGGAGATAGTGCTTCTCTATCTTTCCAGCATCTAAAATTATTTCATGGTTTCCTTTGCAATGCACAACTGGGTTAAATGTTACGGTTTTCCTGCTGGAGCTATCTGATTTTTTAGTCTTTCCTCACATCATTCCCTCTTCATCTTAACCCATTATTCCTTTCCCACAATCTTTTCCTTTTGAAATGCGACCCATCCTTCAATACCAAGGTCATAAGACACCTCTTTTAGGAAGTTAGAAATGATCTTTCTTACCTTCTATATCGCAAAGCATTTTGAAACTGTCTTGGCCTTTTGCTATACATACAATTCTGAAAAGTAGTTATTGTTTAGTTTTTACTAAACCGCCTATTTGTATATCTATTGCTAGATTTCAAGTAAGATGAGGGCACAGAATGTATTCTAATTATTTTTGTATCCTATTCAGGGCTTAACCCATTGCTTTGCATAGTCTTAATAATTGCTATTACTTTGCTTAGTTCTTTATAAATACCTGTTGATGGAATGAGATTACAATATAGAAATGCGGGTATGGTCCAAAACCTTACCTTAAAATTAGATCTACATATTGTAGCTGGTTGGCTCATTCCTTCCCCTGTTTAAAAAAAAAAAAAGAGAGAGAGAGAAATATCATTGGTAAATTGTCTTGGAGCACCTAAACATTGCACAGAGTGCTAGTCTTTGAGTTAGGAAGACTAATCTTCCAAAGTTCAAATCTGCCTATCCAGTCTAGGTGACCCTAGGCTTAAGGCACTTAAACCTATTTTCCTCAGTTTCCTCATCTAAAAAATGAGCTAGAGAAAGAAATGGCAAATTTCTCCAGTATCTTTGCCAAGAAAATCCCAAATGGGGTCTGAATAAGATGAAACACATCTGGTAGAAAATTGACTTGCTTTCATAAACAGTGGTTGTAGTGTGTGTGTATATATTTCATTCACTATATCATTGGTCTTCTTAGAACAAAGTATCCTTTTTCAAACTCTGGAAAATCTTTGGAAAGTTAATTAACCTTTCAGAAAGAGCATCATGGCACAGCAGGAAAAATACTGGATTGGGAAGCAGTGACCCTGAATCCAATTTTGACACTATTTGTGTGTTTTTGGACTGAATCTCTATGGACTTCATTTTTCTCATTTTTAAAAATGAGAAGTTAGGACTTGACACCCTCTGAGGTCCCTTCAGGCTCTGGAGTTATGAACACTTTCCTCAACTTTAAAGTGAGCTGATTAGACTAGCAGGTCTCTATGGACCCTTGTCTCCTTCCCCTTTTCCTCCCCCATCTTCCAGATGTGGCCAGAGTAATATTCCTACAACAAAGATCAGATCACAACATTCCCCTGCTCAATTAACTTCACTGACTCCCTACTACCTTTAGACTCAAATACAAACTTCTCTGCACTTATTGCCTTTCACAGGGCTAATGTTCTACTTTTGTTACGTATTACTCCCTTTTACATATTCTTTAGCCAAACCAAGCCAGCCTACTTGCTGTTCCTCACACAGGACATTCATTCCATCTTCTCTTTCTATACCTGTGATCCTCATCTTTGCCTTTCTGAATCTCTAGTTTCCTTAAAAGTTCAATTCAAGCACCATCTCCTACATGAGTTTCTTCCTGGTAGTCCCTCCCCTCTAAACGACTTTTCATTTATTTTGTATATAATTACCTGTGTACATACTGTCTTCCCTGATAGAATGTAAACTTCTCAAGAACAGGAATTATTTCACTTTTTACAACTGTATCTTCAATGCCCAGCACAATCTAACATATAATAGATACTTACAAAATGGTTCCTTATTGATTTCTTCTCTAAAAATCAGTGACTGATTAAATACATTCTTCCAGCTGATAATACAACATAATATGGAGGAATGCCTACTACTGAAATTAGTGTGCAGTTTTCTGATGGTAAAATTCAATTACTTAATATGTAAAAATCTGAATTTCATGAATTCAGAAAATTGGGGAGAGGAAAGGATGTTAACAAAAGGATGGTTGAATGAGGAAAATGCAGCTGCAAATGACAGTAGATTCAATAGTTCGTCCTGATTCTGCTATACTGAAATATTATAGAAGGGCTAAGGATTGCCTGAAAGCTATTGAGTTGAACCTAGTATAGTGCCACACACTGAGAAGACATTTTTTATATGTACACTGAGCTGAATTTAATTGAATTTGTGGACAGTTTTAATTTCAGAGGGAGGCCTAAATAACGATTCTAATGGCCTCCCAAAGTTAGCTTTTCACTGTAGAGCAGATTCAACTACCCTTTCCTTGGTTTAATCAGCATATCTGGGGGATGTCCTCCTGCCAACAGCTTTGTACGTGGGAAGAGGCCAAAACCTTTGAATTGAGAACCACAAGGGACAAAAGGAGGAGGAAAAGACAAAAATACAGGGAGTCTGCAAAGTATTAAAAACAGGGTAGCCAGGGAAACAGGTAATGATGTAAGAGAAAGGAAAAAAATGAAAGAGGAAGAAATACAGGCTTTTGGCACTGAAAATGGCTCTAGACTTTTTATTTATAAGTTTTCTACTAAATAGAAACCTTTAAGCAGCAGAAAGTTCTGAGTTGCACCGCCTTCCTTTGCCAAATCCTGCATTACAGAAAAAGCATTAAGCTTTGAACCACAAGACCTGGGTTCAAACCTCATCTCTTCAACCTACTATCTATGTGACTTTGGACAAGCCAATTAATTTCTCTGGACCTCAGTTTCTTCATTTACTAAATAAAGAGGCTATAGGATGAAATAACCTCAGTTCTAGATCTATGATAGGAGAAATAAAGGGGTAAGGATTTTCTATACTTTAAAATTCTGGCTATTATAAATAACTTAGCTGTGCCATGTCATTCTATCATCTCTACAACTTCCACCATTGGGAGCAGACAACTTAATTCTATATGCCATAGTTAATCTCATTTGTGGAGGCAGTCGACCCATCTCCTCTGTGTATAATGCTCTGTGCCAGAGGAGATTAACACTTTCCAAACTTGGCTTCCATCCAACATAAGTATATACGGTACCTTTCAGGGCAACAAAGAGGTTGATATCAAATGTATAGGGCTCTTCGTGACAGAGATAAGGCAGAGGTTTAGGATCCTGTAAGGGAAGAAAACACATAAAATAAGTTTTTGTTCATGACAAATTACTCTGCCTTATCATCATCATAGTAACCTTAAATGTTTATATAATATATACATATAAAACCTTAAAGTTTGCCAACCAATATTATCTCAACTCACTTTATCCTCATATATATCCTGGAAAGTTAGTACTATTATTCCCTCTATTTTTTATAGATGAGGAAACAGAGGCAGAGGTTAAATGACATTCTCAGGACCACACAATGAATAAGTCTCGAGCCCGATTTGAACTCAAGTTTTCTGACTTCTGGACTGATGTTCTATTCCCTGGGCTGTTCTTAATTCAGTAATTAAGTGTCTATATTCTGTGCAAGGCATGGGGCCCTAGAAACTGGGTATATAATTTATAGACAAAAATTAAAATAATTCCTGCCTTCAAGAAGCTTTATATATATAGTAGGTATGTATACACAAAGATACAAAGATAATTTTTTCCAACATCATGCCCAGGAATATCCTTAACTTAGAAAATTAACAGGAAATTGTCATCAATAACAAACTCCAGGATTTATTGTACCCAGGACATGGGGCTAGGTACTGAGAAGGCAAAGAAATCAAATAAGACAAGTTCTCCACTCCATAGATTTACAATATATATGCAATTTATAGTCTGAGTGTGGTTTTAATTCAACAAATATTCATTTAAACCTTATATATATAAAGCACTGTGATTACCACAGGAAATAAAAACATAAGTCACTATCTCTGAAGGGATATGTACAAAGATAATGGCACCATACTACGTTATGTATATATATATGAACTCTAAATGATGGATCTCTATAAATGATGGATAATGCTCTAAAATAAACAGATTAGAATTCAAGAAGGGAAGATGTTACAGAAACCTAGTATAGCCTGAGGAAAGAAAAAGAAATGATAAAGTACAAAGGGCATGGTTGTGTGTGTGTGTGTGTGTGTGTGTGTGTGTGTGTGTGTATGTGTAACAAAATAATGCATTCTTCCTGAAGCACAGTGTATGTGGCAGAGAGTAATATTGAACAGAGCTGAAAAGGTACCAGACTGTAGAAAAGCCTGAATATAAGACCAAAAAAAGCCTGACCCCTATTCAGAAGGCAATAGATAATTAATGCTATCTGGTGGAAAGAATTAGGAAATCTGCTTCAAATTCCTACTCTAATATTTAGGAGCCAAGTGACCAGAGGTAAGTTACTCTGTGGTTATTTCTGTCTCAGTTTTTCAATCCAGAAAATAGGGACGATAATCAATTTCCTATCTCACCAGGTTGCTGTAGGAAAAGTAGTTTTCACACCTTAAGATACTACATAAATGTGAACTATTACAGTTCTGGAGAGGAAACATAGTATAGAGGAAGTTTGTCACCAGAGCGCCTTATCTTAAATAAAGTGTTTAAAGAAAATAAAAAAGGAAGAGAGACATGAGAAGTGATATGCATGTACAAGAGTAGTTTGACATCAGTATGAAGGACAGATTAGTGAGGGGGAAGAGAAGAGTCTGATAGATGTTGGTGAGGGTTTATATTAGGATGGTGGTAGGAATTCAGGAAAATAGAGATGGGAAGGGAGTATCTTTCAATAGAGTCAAATGCTACAGAGAGATCAAGATAAATGAGGATGGAGCCATTTGTGATTTTTAAGAGAATAGTTTTAGTAAAATGGCATAAACAAACACAACAGTATAAGGGGGATGGGTAGATGGTTTTAAAAAAGTGAAGTCAATGGGAGTAGAATACTCTGGGCCTTAGAATGGAAAGCTGCCTTTTCTAACAAAAGTCAGAGTAGGTTTTTCCTTTCATATTCTGGAAGATTATTAAGTTTCCATTTATAAACAGCTGTTTTGTTTTACTTTGTTCTCCCAAAGAGGTGCCCTAGTCATTAATTGAAACTACAGAATAAAACAGTACTTGGCCACAGTCTGATAACCAGTGGACCAAGCTAACAAATGCTTTTCAAAAAATTATTCAGAAAAGAGTAGACATTGCAGGTTCATTGCTTCCACTAGAAATGTTAGTGAAATAAAATAGCCTTAGATTCCTTTTCTTTGTTTCCAGTCCTTTAAAGAGGGACCAAATTGCTACTATTACTACACAAGGAGTTAAAGTTTCTAAGTTGCTTAAATTACTGAAGGTGTCCCAAATACATTGGGACCGCAGTAAGATTTACCAGAGGAGGTCTTATCAAAGGCAGAGAATTTAATTCAGGTATTCACAACTTTCTCAACTTCTGAGGAGATACACAATTTTTATTAAGAGGTTTTAGCCTTTTGCTTAGCTCCAACAAGGGCCACTGAGATAATGCAGTAGCTAAAGCTGGGCCTGGCAATTCCAATGGACTTGGGAAAGAAAATGCTACCTTCATCCAAAGAGAGAGAAAACTATGGAGATAGGATATGGATCAAAGCATACATAGTATTTTCACCTTTTTGTTTATTTTTTTTTTCTCTTTTGACCTGATTTTTCTTGCACAATATGACAAATATGGAAATATGTTTCAAAGAATTGCACATATTTAACATATATCAGATTGCTTGCTGTCTTAGGGAGGAGTAAGACAAGAGAGGAAGGGGGAAAAAATTGGGAACACAAAATCTTACAAAAATGAATGTTGAAAACTATCTTTATATGTATTTGTAAAAATAAAATATTGTTGAAAATTTCAAAAAAATAAAGAATAAAGCTGGCTCTGGAATCAGAAAGACCTAGTTCAAATTCAGTCTCTTTATTTATTAGGAGATCCAGACCAAGTCATTAAAATTCTGTTTGCTTCAGTTTTCTCAATTGAAAAATGGAGGTAATAATAGAATTTATCTCCCAAGATTGTTGTAAGGATCAAATGATATAATACTTGTAAAGCCCTTAGCACACAGTACCTAGGACATAATAGAAGCTTAATAAGTACTTTTTTTGTTCCTTCCATAAGTACATCAAGTCAAGAAGAATTTTTAAAATCTTACTATATGACAGGAATTGTGTTATTTATTTATTTAGGGTTTTTTTTTTGTTTGTTTTTTTGGTAAGGAAATTGGGTTACATAACTAATAAGTGTCAAGTGTCTCAAGAGGGATTTGAACTCAGATCTTTCTGGCTTCAGGATCAGTGCTCTACCCATTGCATCATCTAGCTACCCCATTTGCATTTAGTCAGTAAAATATGTATTTATTCAGTAAAATATTTAGTAAAAAAAAAAGTATGTAAATAAAAATAGATGGCTGGTGATGTGTTACTCTAATAGCCTATTTGAATAGAGGTGAAAAAAGCACTTTATAAATCTTTAAACATTATATAAATAGGAGCTATTCTTGTTCTTTGAAATATGAAAGTTCAGAAGAATCTTGCCTCTGAAACATATTAGCAGCATGTCCCAAAGCATGCTCGGTCTTTAGGCAAATTCTAAGAATCCTGTAATGGAGAAGGTGCCTGTCTCTTACATCTCCTCCTCCTTAAATTACAGGAGTAATTGTCTCCCTCATCTCTTCCCTCATCCCCTTTCTGCTGCGAATCTAGGCTACATCTCCTTTTCCCACAGCCAGAGTTAATTTCTTCAAAGACGGGGCTCATTTCGTACTCAGGCCTTGCTCTGATGGCTTGCTGTAGCATAAATGTGACTCCTAGCTCTGAAGACCCAGGCTTTGGAAGATGCTACCAAACTACAAAGGCTTCAGGTGTATCTCCCATGAGCCGACTAATGGATTCTGAGAAGTCCATCATCAAACTGGGGATGGATTCTTCAGTCATGGAAATAAGGACAATAGCCTTCTAAGGCAGAGAAGGAGGCAATAAGCATTAATTGAGGGAATATCCATACCAATGAAATATAGAAATATAAGTGAATGTTACTAGATTTGATAGCATCTGTACAGAGAGGTAGTGGGAATGTGGTAACCAGAGAACCAGCCTTGCTGTCAGGAAAAATCGATTCAAATCTCAGCTTGGACACACACTGACTGACCATGGGCAAATAAATCCCTCACATTCTCAGTGCTTCCAGGTAACTCTCTAAGATTAAATAGTTGTTGACCTGCATTGGCAAAGGAAGTTCATACTGGAAGTTCCTCATGTCACTGAAACCAAGACCCAGGCCCAAAATAAAAAAAAGTAAAGAAATTTGTGCTGAGAAAACACATAGGAGGCCCAGGTGCATTTTTGGAGGTGGTGAAAAAGGGGGAAAGTAGGTGATGAGTAAAAGGAAGCTTTTGGAGAAATTGGATGAGATATCAAGATAATTCTACATTCAAAGGGGCCTCTGATACCAAAAAGCCAGAATACAAAAGAAAAATGGAGCAATGCCCAGATACCACCCACAGGCTGTGGGCGCAGAAAAGAATAAGAAGTCATGTCAGGGAGATTTATGAGAGAGACAGAGAGAGACACACAGAGAGAAAGACAAATACAGAAATACACACAGAGATGGAGAGAGGAACAGAGAAAAGAAAGTATTACAATTCAGAATACCAGTGGATTGCTTGGATTTATATCTAGGCTAAATCTGAAGGCAGAAAGAGACTTGCTTCTTCAGTATCAGAAAAAGATCAGACAAAAAGTAAGGGGACCTCTTAAGAATAAAGGACTTCCTCTCGTTCCCTTCTTTACCACCTCCACTGCCACTACATACATACATGGAGTAAAAGTAGAAATGACTGGAAACACAATGGGTTAATCTGAGGTTAAACCTTTAATGCATTGTTTGGGGCCCCAAAACACTGAAATGTCAGAAAAGGATGCTCCCATCAGAAAGAGTTGTTTTGTCATTGATTACTTGCTGCAACCGATGTTATTTCTTTAAGCTTGGGCCTGAGTATTTCATTCTCCCATATCCTTAAATGGCTACCATATGGAATTTATATATATTTTAAACATTTTAAAAACAGTCCCTGTCTTTCAACACCAGATGAGTAAAACTTGTTATGATCCAATTCAACCACATTCCAAAACCAAAATACATATATATTAATGAAAAAAAATGTTTTTGTTTTTTTTTTATTTTTGGGTAAACTTCATTGGATTTGTTTTTTCATTATAGCATATGATTACATACTGTACTTCCCTATAAAGTGATCCAGGAAAAAAATAGGGGAAAAGATAATTCTTCCCCCACTGGAACATACCAGTGAAAAGAGTCCCTTTCACCAGGTGCTTACCTGAACTGGATTTGGCAATGTGAAGGGCATGAGTGCTTCCATGGGCACCACCCATGGGGAGATGGTTGTTCCAAAGCTCTTCCCAAGGAATGGCCCCAGAGGAATGTATTCCCATTTCTGAATATCCCGAGCTGTAATTGGGAAAACAAGATCTCTGAAACTTCCTCCAAGGTAAGGTTAAAAAATAATAAAAGATTTATTGCTATTTGAAGGGAAACTCATAGATACTAAATAGTATCATTAACTATCATTAATTATACTAATGCCTTAAATATTTCAATTTCATTAGAACTTAGTAATAAGATAATGATAATAAATGAAAATACTCTATAATGATTTTCCTAAGTAACTCTAAATAATGATCACAATCTCAACTGATTTTTTAGAGGGATACTGGCTCTCTCACAGTTGTTTTAACAGTCAGGTATATTACCGCTCCAGTCGTTCATGAGGACCATTCCAAAAATATGCTCATGGGCTTTGTTAATGGGAATTGGCTCTCCGAGTTTATTTCCAGGACCTACAAAGAATGCCTGATATAGAAGAGGAAAATATCAGTCAAAATTGAGAAGCTGGGGTTTGGATATCACTAATTAGCTATGGCAATAAGAAAAGAACATGTTGATCAATTCTAATCCAATGTCTATATAAACTGTAGAAAAATCCACAAAATCATCAACATTCAAGTGACTAAAATCCATTGATCTAACAAATCATAAAACATTTTTAGAATCAAATTATAAACTCAAAGAGATTCTGTTTTCAGACTAAATATGTGTGTGTATATATATATATGGAAAATGTCAAGGTGCCTACCACCAGGGATAAAATATTAGTAGGATTCTTGGAAGGGTCTTTTCTCCAGAGTAATAATGGGCTCTAGGTCATGTACATAAGAAACTATCAGGAATTGTATATGTCTCTTACCATTTCCAACTCAAAGTCCAAAAGTTTGGAAACACCATGTACCGGAGGCTTGGCTGGGAAATTAAGAGACAAGCAAAAGAGTTTGCTGTTATTTATATGATCCTCTTGGAAAGAACTACCACACTTAATGGCATCCACATAGCTGTGCCACTGGCAAATCTATTTAGAGTGACAATCAGGGAACTTACTTTCATCAGGGCACAGCTGTCCCACAGGTCTTCGGATCGGTGTTCCTGACACCACAACAGAGGAGGCTCGGCCATGATATCCCACTGGCAAGTGCAGCCTGGTTCAAATGAAACGTGTGAAACGATGCTCGAGAGTAATAACCAGTATTTCACATTGGAATGTGGGGCAAGTCCCCTTTGGGGCCAATTTGGAGTGGGGTTTTGATCTGGTTTTTCTTTGTACAAAGAAAGATTTGATAGTGTTTGGGGAAGGGAAGACGACATATTGGAAAATTATTTTGGGGTTAAAAAAAAAAAAGACATATCCTGCTTCCCTTGTTTGCAGAAAAGTAAGACTACGTACACGGCACTGCACCCACCCAGCTTGATTCATTCAAAATGTTGATAATTTTTCTTTCTATATTCTACACTCTCCCACTGAGAGAAAAATAAGTTCCCATAGATTCAATGATCATCTCTATGTAGATAGTGCTTAGACCTACATCTTTAGGCATTCATCTCTGTTTATGCATGTTTGAGCTGGTGGTCCCCAGGCTTTCCATTCTCACTTTGACCTTTTAGAAGGCGCAGCTTTCTTTCAGACTCAGCAAGAGACCTTTTCTGGTTCTTCAAGCTGCTCACACCTTCCCCTTTCAGCTTACCTTGTATAGGCTATGCATTTTGAATGGACGTAAGTATTGTGCTATATATTGACTCCATCATTAGAATATGAACTTGAAAGAATTGTATTTATTTTTACTGTATATCTCCAATGCTTACTATAATATTCTGTCTTGAGAAAGTTTTTTTTAATGAATGCTTGTTAATTGTTAAATTCTATTGAATTGTTGTTTTTATTTTATTTTTTATTTTTCTTATTCTTCATTGGGATTTGGGATTAAGGTAGAAGAAGGCAAATGAAGGTGATATAAAAACAAAAAAGATATAACATTTAAAATAAAAAATAAGAAAACATAAGGATTATTCATTTTTCCTGCTTAATAGTATTTTATTTTTTCCAATTACATGTAAAAAGAATTTTCAATATTCACTTTTATGAGATATTTTAGTTCTAACATTTTTCTTCCTCCCTCTCTTCCCTCTCCTCTCCTCAAAATGAAAATCTGATATAGGTTACACGTGTACAATCACAGGAAATATATTTCTACATTAGTTATGTTGTAAAAGAAGAAAAGGATTATTCATTTTTTAAAAAAACTGACATAAGTACAATGGATTACAAGGATCCAAAAAGAACAGAATTAGAGTTAGACCAAGAGAAAATGAAGGAGTTGGACAAGAAGACCTCGAGGATCATGATCCTAAGATTAAGACAAATCATCCCAGGTTCTTCTGTAAAGCCTGATAAATCAGTTGTACATCTCTCCTTAAAGATCCTCAGGGAAGGAAATTCTACATCCTCCCCTTGGCTCAGACTTTCCAATATGCCCATTTGTTCTTCTACCCAGAAGAGACAGAGAACAGATGGTCATAATTCTCACACAATAATGTCTCATAAAATTAACACTACATTTTTTTTTTTGAGGCTGGTAATCAAACTTGTTTGTATGTGTGTGTGTGTATATATATATATATACACACACATATATATATATATGTATCTGTCTCTGTATCTATCTATCTATCTAGATACAGATATAGATATATAGGCTCTTCCTTTGTTTTTTCCTCTTCACTACTACCTGCTAGTAGTTCATTAAGTCTTAGGGAGTTAGGAGGCTGGGGGTGGGGAAGTGGAAGAGATCATCCTTGAGCCAACCTTGACAAGGGCACTCTGAAGAAGCCAATGTGGGGATCTATTTTGCTTGACTATGCCAATTTGTTATAAGAACTTTGCTTTGCTTTTGATTTTTCAACTGGAGTTGAGGTGGAGGAGATGTGGGAGAGAAAGAAAATAGAATTTTTTTAAATGAAAGAAAAAATAACTTTGAAAGAAAAAGAAAGCTGTTGGCAGTTGGGATGGGGAGGGATGTGGAAAATAGAATCACAATTATCAGCCATTTAAATTCTGAATCATTAAGGTCAATATTCAAGATCCAGCAGTAGCTACTTTTAATCCATCTTCACCTTCACTGCCCTTCCCCTCGCCCCCCCCCACCCCAAAAAAAGCAAGCAGAGATAAGATTCTTTTGCATCCCTGTGCTGTATGGCTAGAACACTGCAAAATGTCCAAATCTGGAGTACTGCTTTCTAGAGAGTTTCTATCGTACCAGGTAAGATCAGAAAAGAGTTCTGCTCTGATAGTTAAAAGATATGTGAGGGTCTAGTCCTGGCCCAGCCATGACAGATGCCTGTGACAACAGGTTTGAACAACATATTTTATTAGTATGACAACCAAAGAATTGTATTTTATTCTCTTTCCAAGGTGAACACTTACTTAATATTCAACCACAAAGGATATTTTAAAGAAACTAAAAAAGAATTTTAATTTAAAAAAAAAGTAAATTTTGCTTTAAAAAATACTAACTTTAAAAACAAAATAGCAAATAGCAAATATTTTTAAGGCATTATATCTGCCTATATATATGGCCTACCAAGTCTCTTAAACCTCTCTGAATCTTGGTTTCTGTATTAGTTGGACTAGATGACTTCTAAGTTTTCTAACTGGCAGCATAGTACTAGAAAACCTGAGTTCAAATCTTAATTCTGCTACTTGCCTCCTTAGGTGATCTTGAGCAAGTAAATACCTTTCTTGGCCTGTTTCCTCAACTATAAAAGGAAGAAACTGAACTAAATGACTTTTAAGGTTCCTTCCTGATTTTGTTCTTTTTCTTTTTGTAAGGCAATTGGGGTCAAATGACTAGCCCAGAGTCACACAGACAGGAAGTGTTAATGTACTTTCTAGCTCAAACATTCTATGATTTCTTTTTCTCTTCTTTCTCCCGTTGTCTCAGTAACTGATCCCTGATCTTCCCCATTTCTGTACTGACTGATCTGAAATATTTTCATTTAGAGTCATAGGATTTAGGGTTTAAAAAGATCTTAGGAGATCATCTACAGCAGTGGTGTCAAGCCCAAATAGAAATGGGGCACACTAAGCCATAATATAAGGATCCCCTTAGGTGACTTAGCCTTGAAAATCATATATTAACATTATCTCTGCTCTATTGTATTTTTATTTATTTTGTTATATATTTCCCAGTTGTATTTCAATCTGATTGTTCTGGACTATGACAGTCAATGCTGCTTAGGCCTCCTGTTTGACATTGTTTATCTACTGCAATCTCATTTTATAGATGAAGTATCTAAGGGCAGGAGAGGTGAAGGACCTTGTGCCTGGGAGAAGGGTCACTTGATGTCATGTGGCCTGAGTTCCCATTCCAACCTCACTGACATCAACTGTAACCTTGGGCAAGTTTTGAGCCTTCAAATTGATCACCTCTAGGATACAGATGATCATTAGTGCCCTTTCCACATACCCCACAGGGCTGTTGCAGAGACTAAAGGAGATAATGGATGGGAGAGCACTCTGATAAGGCTATAATATGATAACCCTATACATGCAAAAGATTATTTCTAGTTTGGAAATTCTAAGTATGAAAAATTGGCAAATTCTGCCCGCAGAGTTCAAGTAACTCCCCTTTCCCCAAAGTACTTTATTTTTTCATGCTGAAAAAAAAAATCATAAATCACTATGGAACTTTTAAAAATTTTCTCTCTTTTTGATTCTGTGGGAATTTTTAGCTCTCCTGAGAAAAGTACCACTAAAAACAGAAAGGTCCATTATACAATTATAAAAAAAAAAACTAAGAACTATACAAACCAGTTAGGCATCAAAGCATTTTCTTTCCCTCTGAACATGATTCCAATATTGGTAGCATGTTGACGAGAAGAATAAAAATCAGTGTAGTCTCCTAAGAATGGAGAGAAAAAAATCCCAATTAATGATAAAGCTGTTAAAGCTAAGAGACAACTGCACACCTCTCCAAGGACTGGTGGGAGAAGAAGTCATGGAAAAAGATACACAAATTTTTTATTTTTAAACAGGAGTTACTTATTCAATAATACAAACTTAGTAAGAACAAATAGTCAATACTCTCAAGGAAACAGAGACCAGACAACATCAAAATGTTTAGCTATTTTGTGAAATAAGATTCCCAGTTTTAGGCAAATGTCCTTTGTAAATTCACCAAGTTGGTAGCTCATTTCATCATTTACCTAAATATAGAATGGGGAAAAACATCCTGACTCCTGAGGCAGAGATATAATTTCAAATATGATCTCTGAAATCTATTACCTAAGTGACATTGGTCAAGTCACTTAACCTCCAAAGGTCTCAATTTCCTCATATGTAAAATGAGAGGGCCTGTCTAGATAGACTTCTGTCCAGTTCTAGAGCCAGAATCCTATGGTCAAGTTCTTCTTGGGTCAAGTTCTCAACTTTTGGCAAGGTCTGAATTTATTCAATTTCTCTGCTGCCCTCTTGTGTTTCTTCTGAAAAAAGCAGATTGGGTAAAATCATAAGAAAATGAAAATGGTGAAGGGGTTCCCCATCACTGAAAATGGTCAAGCAGAGACTTTAGGATAGCTCACCTTTCAGGTGTATCATAAAGAGGATTCCTACACTAGGTGACACTGTCACATTCTTTCTAACCTGAAAGTCTTGCTTGCTGAACTGATTAGCATGAGAAGAAAAGCCAAGAGATTATATAGTCTTCAAATTAAGAAGTAACCTAGAAGATGAGACCTTATATTTTAGTTTAATAGTTTAGGGGTCTATTAGGAATTGAGATGATGTTAAAGTTGTATATATAATCTTATAGTTTAAAGTGATATATGTGTTTGTAATATTTGCATATATGCATACACATCTCATCTCATCGTGCTCTTTTGCACACTTTAAGTATGCACACCTAGCACAGACTGTTAGGGATATGTCATAAAGTAAAAATAAACAAATATACTCAGAGACTTACAGATGGGGTAAATTACCTCTCTTTTGAAAAGGAAAAATAAATTGATATAGGAATAGAGTTAGCACATTGTTGTGAGTTTGAAAAAGATACAAGTTTTTTTCTGAAACTAAATCGTGAAGAGAAAGGGATTCCCAAAGCATAAATTGTCTTCTTTGAAAAATATCCTATTTTTACAGAATCATTAAATTATACAAATCAAAAATGAGAAAGATCTCCTGCCCCCTACATTTAAGAATATAAATAAGACCATCTTCACTTAACAGTTGAGACAATTTATGCCCTCAAATAGCTCAAGAAAAAATATTTGCCCAATGTCACCTGGCAAGCAAGTAATAGGATATCAGACAAAAAGGGGGAAAAATAAAAGTAGTTCAGATCAGTCATTACAGAAATTAGGAAAAGTCAAGGATAAAGAAACTTCCAAAAGATAGAGGAAATGGGTGCTAATTGCATGTTCCCAGGCAAGATGATTATTATACATACTCCCTCTAGTTCAGAGGGAGGAGAAACTAATTAGGAATGATTGTAATTTAGTCATCTTGGGTCAACCTTTTTTCAATTCAACTTCCTGCTTCTTTGGAAAGGCCAAATATATTAAGTGACACAAGCCTAGAGAATCCAGAGTTTGCCTCAAAGTCATGAGGTTTGGCTTCTTTGACAAAAATAAGCCAATCACCTTGATAGGGAGTCCTTGCTTTGCCAACAGTATGCTACAAAGTTAACAAAACAAAGTCAGATTTCTGTATGACATTTATAATCTGGAACATTCCCTTCAATAGCATTTGTTTGAAATGTTTGCATATTTTGCCAAAAAAAAAAGTACAGGCTGAGATGGACTCCCATCCACCCCTACAAATTTAGATTAAGTTAGAAATAAAGTGGGGTAGTGATGGATACAGGTGCAGATGACAGAGCCGGGAGTCAGGGGGATCTGAGTTCAAATTTGGCCTCAAGACACCAGCTGTGTGACCCTGGGCAAATCATTTTACCCTATTTGCCTCAATTTTCTCATCTGCAAATGAACTGGAGAAGGAAATAGGCAGCCACTCCAATATCTTTGCCAAGAAAGCCCCCAAAAAGGATCATAAAGAGTCAGACACATCCAGAATCATTAAATAACAACAAAGTTAGAAATAAGAATTCCTGTTCATGTACAGTTCAAGGCTGCAGCATAGTTCAAAAGCTGACCACATGTGTGGAAATCCACTCACTACATAAAACTGCGAGAGTCCAATTTGTTTAAGACCTTACTAAGCAGACCTATATCAAGAGCAGCCTGGTAGAGGTAAGGGTCAGAAACAAAACCTTGCAAATTATTTATAATTCCATATAAAAGTGATGGGGGATATGCAGCAAAAACTTCCTAGTGACAAAATGAGGGAGTCTGAGAGCACTACTATATGGACTGGAACAAGAGTAAACTCATTCATGGATTCTACCTGCCAATTAAAAGCAGACTCCCACCTCATGGAGTTTAATTACAAGTTCCACAAGGAAACTTGTCCTTTCCATTATTAATTATTAAAACCTCTTTCCTTGCTAACTACATGATCTCTCCAACTCTATTTCACATTTACCATTCCCAGTGTCTCATATCTCTTCATTCATCTTCTCACAAATAAACCTACTTTTTTGCCAAAGAGAATGAACATTGTGATCATTCACGTGACCAAACTCCAACATTTGGAGTCCCAACATTGGGTGCCTACATCTGATTCCTTTCTAACCCTTCTCCCCCCAAAGATTAAAGGGGATACAGTTTACCTCACATCAATCTCATCATTTAGAATTAGGAATTGCTACCTTGAACACATCAATTTAATGTAGGTCAAAGTGCTCTAAGGACAACCAGGAAAGACCTAATTCACTAATTCACTAACCAAATGTAAGTCATCGGAGAAAGATCTGAAATTAGAGAATATTAATAATCAATAAGAGAATGAGGATATAGTTTTCCTAGACTTAAGGAAAGCTTTTAATACACTAACTCATAATATTCCGGTGGAAACAAAAAAATGGAAATATAAGGATTAGCGGATAATACTATCAGATATAATTCTATAAGGGTTAGATGTTTGTTTATTCAATTAGTTACATCCAAATCTGTATGACCCCATTCAGATACTGGAGGAGTTTGCTTCTCTAGCTCATTTTACAAAGGGAAACTGAGGCAAGCAGGCTTAAGGGACTTCCCCAGGCTTACACAGCTACTAAGTGTCTGAAGCCAGATTTGGATTCAGGAAGTCTTTCTGACTCCAGGTCCAGCACTCTATTTACAATGCCACCTAGCTGCCCAAAGTGATGGGGCAAGATAGTCTGATTCTAAAACGTCAAAGGTTAAATGCCAAGTTTCCAATATGGTAGCCCTGAAATCTGGCCCTGGGCTAGTCACCAATTTTATCAAAGACTTGTATAATGTATAGTGTGCTCAGCAAAACTGCATATGACACAAAGCTGAGAAGGACAACTTAACACAATGGATGAGAGTCAGGATCCAAAAAAATCCTGTATTGTTCTGAATTGTATTGTACTGAATATAATAACATGAAATTCAAAAGGGATACATGTAAAGTCTTGCATTTGGGTACCAAAAAAAGGAAATTTCCCAGTTATAACATGGGGGAAGTATAGACAGACAACAGTCCAAAAAAAATTTTTTTAAGGGTTTTAATGACTACAAGATCAATGAATTAGCCGCAAAACCTAGTATGATCAAGAGTGACAAACATCAGAGAGCCTTAACTTTCAAGAAAAGGGAGATGAATTGAAGGTGTACTGGAGTTAGCTCTAATTCTAGCAGGAGAGCTTGATATCTACTAAGCCTCCCACTAGCAAGCCACTGATGCCCTTTGGCTTCCAGAATGCTCTGAACCCAGTGGGGGATTAAAACCTCTAATGGATGTCCCAAAGGTAGTTTTGAGACTTCTTCAATTAAAAGAGCCGTGGCAGCTACCACTATGAAGCAGGAGGGCCATCCTAGGGAAACTGAGTCCGGTTTCTTTGAGAAGTAGGCGACTGGTCTGGGGTCAGGTCTCAGAGCCTGAGTTAAGACCCCAAAGCCTGACTTCGCTTTTCATCCCCATACAGGGTGAAAGGCCTTTCTAAGTCAGGAAGGGCCTTAAGGGTTTTAAAAGCCTCGGCCTGATCAGGTCTCCATTCAAGAGGAAGATTATCAGGGCCTTGAATAGACTCATAGAGAGGCTTGGCAATAATCCCAAAATTAGGAATCCAGATTTTGCAGAAACCAGTCATGCCCAGGAACGTACATAGCTGCTCCTTTGAGGCAGGGTCTAGAAGGCCTAAAATGGTCTGTTTCCTTTCCTTGGTTAGAGAGCGAGAAGTGGGGGTGAGATTGTGGCCCAAATATTTGACAGACTAGCAGGAAATGTGGGCTTTGGGTAAGGAGACCCTGTAGCCCCTTGAAGCTAGAAAATTTAGGGTTTTCCTGGCTGCATTTGGGGACTCCTCTCTGTTATGACTAAGGTTTAAAATATCATCCAGATACTGGATGAGATTGCCGTTAAAACAGCTCCAATTCCCTTAAATCTTTAGCCAGTGCCTGTCCAAATATGTGTGGGCTATTGGAAGCCTTGGGGAAGAACTGTCCAAGTTAGTTAGTTCCCCCTGGCTTCGCCCATTCAAAAGCAAAGGGAAAATGTGAGTCTTTATGCACAGGTATACAAAAGAAAGCCTCTTCAAGGTCTAGGATAGAGAACCATTTTGTGTTCCCTGGGATCTGAGTAAGAATGGTATAAGGATTAGGCACAATGGGGTGACTAGGAATGACTGATTCATTAATTGCCCTGAGGTCCTGCACCATGTGACACTCCCCATTGAGTTTTCTAACAGAAAGAACTGGAGTGTGGCAAGGAGACTAGCAGGGAACTAGACGTGGATACTTAAGAAATTTCTCCATCAAAGGTTGCAACCCCTCCCTAGCCTCTGACTTTATTGGGTATTGACCTTTATGGGGAAATACACCAGGGTCCACAGCTTAACTAAGGCTGGGGTGGAGTAACTGGCCCTCCCAGGAATCCCTTGATCCCAGACAGAAGACTATTTTCTCCCAGATTTCGGAGGGAATATGGGAAAGTATTGAAAAAAGCACGAAAAGGTCACTCAGAGATCTGAGAAGAGAAAATCGGGTCCCCAATTTCACTATTAAATCACACCCCAATAAAGGAGCAGGATAAGAGGGAATAATAAGAAACGAGTATTTAAATAACAGGACACCAAACTGGCAAGGCAGAATAAAAGTCTCAAAATAGTTCTAAGTTCTCCTGAAATCTCCATTCTATGAGGGGTAAGTGAGACTAGAGTTCCTGAAGGGAGGAGAAGTCCCCATAGCAAAAAGAAATTCAATGGTCTTACCAGCTACATCGGGGTGTTGGACTGTTGTGGTGGAGCAAGGGGGTGCTTAACCAAGCCCCGACTCCTGCCAGAGGGCAGGACATTGCGGGTGGGGGGAGGGGGAAAGGGGGAGGGCAGTTTGTCCCCTATAGGCAGTCTATCCTCCAGTGCCCCTCCTGGTTGAAACCTCTATGGTTCCTGGAAATGTCAGCAGCCAAAAGTAGGGACTGTTCTCCATATCTTGTCTTTTTCCTCTGCTGCAGTTTGATCCCTATCATTAAAGACTCCAACAGCTGTTTCTAGCAGCTGAGGGGGAGAAATCTGAGGGCTCAAAGCTGGCTTCTGCAGTTTCCTCCATATATCTGGGGCAGATCGTTTAATATTAACGTCTCCCCAGGAAAGATCAAATTGAAGGGCATTAGCCTTAGACCCCTCAATAAACTTGGTGGAGTCTTCACAGTAATGGCCAGATTTTTCCTTAGTCCAAGAGAGATTTGACATTGAAAAAGGCACCTCTGTTCTGAGTGTCTGACCTGAGAGTCTGCTGCTTCTCCCAGGTGGTAGAGGTTAAAATCAGTATTCTGAGGAGAAGAAAAAGGGGTCCCACTGTTATGCCACAGTTCTCTTGTACTGTCCTGACTCAGTTTCCCTGCACTAGTTTCCCTTATCTCAGTTTCTTTAACTGTTTTGTCTCAATCCCCTAAACTGTAAAACTCCCACTCTGGCCCATTAAGACTGAGGACTATTTGCTCTAGGGTTGTAAATTGTTAATGCAAGCAAGATAAACGAGAGTAGACCTTTGACTCTTTTTGTCCTCAAGAATTTACACTGTCCCTCTAAAATATTCCAAGATACCTCACTGATATCTTTATTCCTGTGTATTCACACATCCTGTCTCTGGGTTTTTAGGGTTTATGGCCTCTCCCCATCCTGACAAAAGTTTTCCTGCGCTTCTTACCCCTTCCTTTGTTTAGAGAAAAGGTATTTAATAAGTTGGGGTTCTCCCATTCATTGCTGGAGGCTGGAGGCTGACTGCTGTCTACTGGACATTGGATTCTTTGAGATGACAGTCTCCCCAACCTTGGGGCCAACATGGATTCCTTGGTCCCAGTATATCTTTATCTCTATCTGACTGGATAATTTGAGACGAGAGTCCTGTCCAGTCAATTATGCTCTCCAATTAATAAAATATTAAAAAAGCTCTCTAATCTCTCTCCTGCCTCAGTTTCTCCAGCATTACATTTTGGAAGTCCCACCGAGATGACAGAAACTGAGACCTGGATTAGAGATTAGAGACCTCTCGGTCTCCACCTAGGCTTGAGGAGGCTCAGGATCTGGGTCTTTTCCTTAGGAAAAGATCTGGATACCTCCAGAGCCTCAGGGAAAAGGAAGCAGTTCTTCAGCCTCAGTCTGGCCTACAGTGACAACGAAATCGATTTGGCATTTGGGAGAGTAAGTCTGTCTAGGTACCTTTTGGGGTACCATCTGGTTCTGGTTATTCTGGTTCTGTTCTGGTCTGTTGCTAGCAACCTGGTGTCTCAGAATAAACACCGACAGGTTTAAAAGTTCTGAGATGGGTATTTTCTGGGATGTTGGAAAATATCCTCTGGGTATGTGTTATATGTTTGTTTAATGTTGTAACTGTGTGTTCTATGTTCTGTGTGATTTATCTGTCTGTTTTGTTGGTTGAAAAAGGGAATTCAAGGTGAAACAAACTTCTCTCTCTGGGAGCAGAGGTCCTGGAAACAGCCCCTAGTCTGTTTGCTGATTTAAGAGCTTAGTTAAGTTTTAAGAACAATGATTAAGGAATTTGGGAATTGGTTATTTGAAAATTTGCTTGTGATTTTAAACTTTTTTAACCTGATATATTAATTTGTAAGTAAGGAAAAGTCTGCTAGAGTAAAGAGCAATAAAATTCAAGCTTAGCCTGGCCTGGGCAACAAAAAGCTCTGGAGATAAGATGCTAATTGCTGTGAGAAGAAATGTGGCAGAAAAGAGAAAAAAAGAAAAAAAAAACTTTTAAAAACAGCTGTATTAATTTGATTCAGTTTGTTACCTTCTGAAATATATTGAGTTATTTGTTAACATAAGTTATACTTTAAATCCAGCTCTGCTGGACATATGTGGATTTTGTGGAAGTTTGGGTTATTCAATATATATTTGAGCTATAGTGTGAATCTTACAGGTTTTTGAAGGAAAAAGGAAAGAGGAATGCAGGTGATTTAGGAAGGACTGATTATAGGGCAATTAAAGGTTTGCATGGTTTTGGGTGAAAGAAAGACTTTTGGGAGTAGGTGAAGAGGCGAGGGAGGGAGCCACCCACCCCCACTGCCTTCTGTTACTTTACCAAAGGAGCATCTGAATAGGAAAGTTCTTTGAGGAGATTGTTCAAGTATGTAGCTAGGGAGAAAGAGAAAGTTGGAAATGGGTGGATTTGGGAAGAAACCTGATGTTGGGAAACTGATGGGCTAAATCTTGAAAAGGATCCCCATGTAGGAAATTGAGTGGGGAACCTGAGGGAAGTTTTTTCCTAGGGGGCTGGAGTGGGGAAGGGTGGCCATGTGGTCCCGTCCGGTCCTCTCCTCTCCTCACCCCCACCCCCACCCCAGTGTGTTCCTGCAGTTTTTTTCTTATCTGATTACGGCCAGTGCAGCAAACTTGATTTTTGAGGACATGCTTACTTTTAGGTTAATTGATTGAATATTTGTTTCTTGATACATAAAGGTTTTCTTGGTTAAGGAATATGGTCATAAATGTGATCCATACTTTGGTATGAATATTTCTAAAAGTTTAATTGCTATTTTTAAGAAACTTCTTGAATTCTTTTATGTGGAATTGGGTATTCTGTGTAAGTTTAAATTGATTGTATTGGGTCATCCTGGGGTTATTTAAAGGGCCTCTGACCATAATAGTTTTTTCTTTGTCCGTTTGGAAATGTTTCTGTTATGGACAATATGCAATTTGGGATATTTTTCTATATATTGGGTATTTTAAAAGAAAAATGATTTGTATGTATAATGTTCACTTATGTAACATCTACTTGGATTTGATAATTGTTTCAAGTTGTGAATTTACTGTGAGAAAAAAAAGGGGGGGGAAGAGATAGAACATTGGGGAAACTGGTATTTATTTTTTTCAAAATACCTGAAAGATTGGGAACCTTTCCCTTAGGCATTTCTGCCCCACTCCCTATCTCACTAGTTCAGATTGAATTTGGATGCTTTAGCTTTAGAATCCTTTATTTTGTTGGAATTGCCATGGCAGACTCAATTTTGGGGATTATTATGGTTAGAAAAGTTTTAGAAATTTGATACCTATCTTGGGACTGGCAGTCTCTCTGATCTGTTTTTCCAGTCCTGTAACATCAATTTATTAATTAGTATTTCAGAATTTCAAAGGACCTTGTGGTTTGATATCAGGCACCTAAAAAGTTTGGAGTTTGCCTGCCTTGATGGTCTAACTGTGCATAATATGCTCAGAAATGTGGTCCTTTCTAAAGCCCTGTTTATTCTTCTGGGCCGGGACAGGGGAAGCTACTCCAAGCCTTACCCTTCTCCCCTGGAGTGGGTTGCCCTTGGGCCCTGCTGCTAGTTAAGTGCACAAATGACCACAGACCTAACTGTCCATCTCAAACTGAATTCTCTGGCTGAGATAGTGCTCCAGAACTGTAGAGGACCTGACATGCTTGCAACGAGGGAGCCTTTGTACAGCTGTTAACTCTGGGGTTATCAGGGAGAGACTTGCTCTTACCATATGAGTCCTTACATTTTTCTAGTTTATTTTGGGTTGGTCAAAATTATGGTGCTAAGACCTCCTGGGTATCTAGAGGAAGATGCTAATATTCAAAGGTTTGAATATTTAGGAGAGAGAGTGTGGAATGTTATGCCACAGTTCTCTTTAACTGTCCTGACTCAGTTTCCCTGCACTTGTTTCCCTTGTCTCAGTTTCTTTAACTGTTCTGTCTCAATCCCCTCAGCTGTAAAACTTCCCCTCTGGTCCATTAAGACTGAGGACTATTTGCTCTAGGGTTGTAAATTGTTAATGCAAGCAAGATAAACAAGAAAGTAGACCTTTGACTCTTTCTGTCCTCAAGAATTTACACTATCCCTCTAAAATATTCCAAGATACCTCACTGATATCTTTATTCCTGTGTATTCACACATCCTGTCTCTGGGTTTTTTAGAATTTATGGCCTCCTCCCATCCTGACAGAAGTTTTCCCACGCTTCTTACCCCTTCCTTTGTTTAGAGAAAAGGTATTTAAGAAGTTGGGGTTCTCCCATTCATTGCTGGAGGCTGGAGGCTGACTGCTGGCTACTGGACATTGGATTCTTTGAGATGACAGTCTCCTCCAGCCCTGGGACCAACATGGATTCCTTGGTCCCAGTATATCTTTATTTCTCTCTGACTGGATAATTTGAGACAAGAGTCCTATCCAGTCAATTATACTTTCCAATTAATAAAATATTTAAAAAACTCTCTAATCTCTCTCCAGCCTCAGTTTCTCCAGCATTACACCACTCCTTGTATCAGAGGGATTGAGGAGTTGGGGTTGGGAAGTCTCAGGATTTGGTTCAGGTGAGGGGGATAGAGTTAAATAAATATTGTCAGACATAAGGTCCTATTCTGGAAGGGCTTCAGAAGCCTCCTGATAAGGACTGCATAGGAGTGCAAAAGAGGAATCCTGTGTCCCTAGAAGAGCAGAAAGGAGGGAGTTTTTTTTTCCCTCTAGCAAATTTAAGCAGCATCCTAAAGTTCTGTTTTAATTTAAGCTTTTTAGTTTCAAGATCTTTTAAGCCGAATTTGCCTCTGTTTTTTAAGAGACTCCCTAAGGAAGATTCCTTAGGGACAGAGACAGATAGATTGTCCCATTTTGCCACAAGCCTTAGATTTCCCCGATTCTATAGCTCTTCATCCTTTTCTTAGGCGTCCCTAGAGAGGGAGAGATGACAAAATGCTCCCTGATTAAGGGGACTTTTTGTCAGAAAACACAGGAATTCCCATTTCATGCATCCCTGAGAGAATTCTGCTCAAGTGTGAAGTTCCAACAACCCAAATTTTCCTGGGAATTTTTGGGTGTTCTAGTTATAGAATAGACAACCAGAAAAAAAAGGCTTTACCTCGGCCAGACTCTCATGGATCCCCTTACCGGGCCACCAAATAAAGAGGTGCGAGAATTGAGGGTAAGAGATCTCCTCTGGTGAATGTTGCAGATTCCTTGTGAAAGAATTTGCAAACCCAAAGTCTGTGGCAGGAAGGGGATTTATTTGCACTAAGAAGACAGCTTTCTTAATGGGCAAAGAAACCTATAAGGATGGTTTTGCAAAGATGGGTTTACTTCATCAGTGGGCAAAATCCTGTTAGGATTTCTGCAAAGATGGGTTGACAACCCCCCTGGTTATATAGGGCCAATGTTGGCCTGGAGCTGGAGAGCAGTTTGAGCCACTCAACAGATGACTACACCCCAGGCTGAGATTTCCAATTGAATTAAGATTATTTATTTTTGGGAAGGGTGTTGTCTGGGAAAGGTGTGCCCCTCCCAGGATTTGAGACTCAGGAACACCCTTCCCCCAAAGATTCCTTTCCAACACTTCTCCCCCCAAAGATTGAAAGGGACACAGTTTACAGCATTATCAAATATCTAAGACCACACTGTTAAATTTTCAGTATGAATATTTACATCACAGAATTCAGCAATCTACAAATCAGGGCCTTATTTATTGTCTAGATTTAAGAAAGTGCTAATAATAAAGATTAAAGAACTATATATATGTATATTCCTGCCCTTCTCCAATTGAATCCTTAAATATTTATCAGCATACCCCAGTATTTTTCACGAACACTGCTTGAATTCAGCAGAATTGCAATAGAAGTTTCAGTGAATGAAGTCATCACCAAATTAGAGGACTCCTCCTAATAGTAATAAAAATAATTATAAGTTCCTTCATAGCTATATTTTGCCTCTTTTTATATCCCCATCACTTAGCACAGTGCCTGATACATAGTAGGTACTTAATAAATACTGTCTATTAATATAGCACACTTTAAGGTTTTACAAAGTGCTTACATTCATTACTTCATTTGAACCTCACAACATTTCTAGGAGATCATAATCCCTTTGTATTCTCTTTTCTCAACAGATCTTATTTGGAATACTATTCTAGAAACTATGTTTTAGGGACACTAACAAATTGGAATGTACAAAGGAGGTCCACCAGTATGGTAAAGGAGTATGACCTAGGAATACTGGTAGAAGGAACTGGGAGTGTTTTGCCATGAGAAAACAAAGACTGGAGTAAAGGGTGACAGGGTGTAATGAAAGCTATGTTCAAGTATTTGAGCAACTATAATGTGGACCAAGAATGAGAACTGTTTTATTTGGGATCTGTAGGTAGAGCAAGGAATGATAAATGGAAGTTTCAGGAAAACGAAATTAGGCTTGGAGTTAAGAAAAACATCCTAACAATGAGAGCTGTACAAAAATGAGGTACTTGTTTCAAGAGGTGGTAGACTCCCCTACCCTAACTATGCTCTGCTTTCAGCTAATAGTTCTTTCTGTAGTCACATGAATGATGTAGCAGAGTGGATAGTGAGCTATCCTGGAGATGGGAAGACACAAGCTGGCTATGTGAACCTAGGGAAGCCACTTAACAGCTCAATGTTTGAGGTAATTCTTTTTAAGACTATAAGTTGCAGAGAAGGTGCCAACCTGCATTGGAAGAGGGAGCTTTCTTACTATAGACCTCCTGAAACCAATTAAATTATAGATATAGTCCCTATTGCTTATTTCCTATGTCTACTCAGTTCACAGTGGAGGACAGAGTCAGCATGAACTTGAGTTGCATTTTCTTACTTGAAAGCTTTGCCTTTCTTGATGATGGAGTCACCAAGAGTAGAGAATTTTGTTTCCAGTACAATTTGTAAAAGTGATGTGGTGAGAGTAGGAAATCCTTCACAAAAGACTTACTCCTATGTCTCAGAGTAGTCATGATGGTGGGTTTTCAAAACTGAGTCTAAGTTCCAGACAACCTCTCAGCTCTATCATGCATCTTCAGGATTAGCTTACTAAGCTCTGTGTTCAAAGGGAGCAAGAGTGGAGGATTTCCCCCAAGAAATCCTAAGGGTGATTAAAAAGTCCCAATCTTTTGGGCCACACAAGCACTAAAGATCTCATAGAAACCTCTCACTATGTTCTGAGACATATGGAGACAAATCCTCCAAATCCCAAAGATCTACAGGACCTAGGTAGTTCAGGGGTAGTGCTGACCACAAAGGCAGCAAAAGTTGGAGTCAGGTCCTCGTAAAATGTATCTATATAGGAACTAAAGTCAGGGGAAGAAATAAAACAAAGGAGGCCTCTCCAGTATAAAAATTATTATAGCTACAGATGTCTCCCAAGTTCCAGTCTAGAGGAAGAAAGTAACTTCACAATAACTTTAAGTAGAGACTAAAAAAGCAGTGGTGATACAAAAAAGAGGCCATAGAAACATTTTTTTTTAAATAAAAAAGAGACCAGAAGGAAGTTCAGAAACAAGTGTAGAAATGCAGGTCAGTTTTGGAAGTGAGATGAAGAATATATTACATCTGTTTTAAAAAATCAAGTAATATGAAATGGAAATAGACACTTGCAAAAGCAACTTTCTTTTTTTCTTCTGCTGCGTGGATGGAAATGATGCCCTTTTTGATATTTACATTTGGAATAAAAAATAAAATTAGTTTTATTTTTTAAAAAAAGAACCTATATGGCGGCAGCTAGGTGGTGCAGTGGATAGAGCACCACCCCTGAAGTCAGGAGGACCTGAGTTCAAATCTGATCTCAGATACTTGACACTTCCTAGCTGTGTGACTCTGAGCAAGTCACAGTTGCCTCTGCAAAAAAAAGAAAAAAAAAAAAGAATCTGTATCAACAGAACTCAAGCTCAAACAGGATGAGCATAGGCTGTCTGCAGGTCTGTCATCTTAGGTGTAACTAAATGTATACACAATGACACAATCATAGGTCTTCTGAAGTAGTGAAGTAAAAGAATGTTAAATAACAAAAACAGAGGAAAAGGATTCCTATAGTTTCTTGTTTTCATTTTCTTTAGGCACCCATACTCATAATTCCAGAAAACCATGGGTTGATGAGGATGACCTTTTGCCTGGCCAGTAATTTCTTTGCTCTACATACATGAAACAATATTTTTAGTTAAAAAAAAAAAGAAAAAGAAGTCAATACTTACCAATGGTGGCCGGCAAGTGCATTGTGGCAGAGGCCTGGGGTATGAATGCACTGAAATACAAAATCAAAAGGCTCAAGCACAGTTTTGAAACCCCTCATTAGATGGGATCTGAAAACTAAGTCCAGGTCATCCTGTTCCCATTCAGAGCATTAGGCAGAAGCAGGTACCTGCTGGATCAGGAAACAAGACTGAACTTTGGATGAAATGAAATCATGTTTAAGAGCTAAGTCCTAAAGTAACACTCCAGGAAAATGTAATCTCTTGCCTCCGTTGCTTAGTTCCTTCATCTTTGAAACAGGTCAAGAATCACTTGCCCTCTATCTAGAGGCACTGATGATGAGTAATGAATGGACTACTCCTGTCAAATGATGTGAGCAGCTAGAAGGGCACAGGATCAATTTGAGTTATAGCAGCACTCTTCTATATTACAGTTCTCTCAATGTCAATGAAATCCCAACAAGCAAAGGAAAGAAAACTTGGGCAACTTTATAAGATGAAGCTAGTTCCTCTAGGTTCTCCAATTAAAACACCATCCATTCCCTGTGCTGCCTGAACACCTCCCCCTAGTGTACACCTCACCGTTTCCGTAGAGTTGCATCATCTCGCAAAGTTGCTTTTGCAGATGAAAGTAGGTTCTGCAGGTACACTCTTGCTTCCTTCCAAGCAGCATAACCCAAGCCCATGAATCTATTAAGAGTTGGCTAAAATCAAAACAAGGAGAAAGTAATGTACATAAAAATCTAGGGGGTTTTTATACTATAATTGGGGTTTCTAATATACTTGAGAGAGCAATACTAACAACAAATATCTCTCGTACTGATTCCTAGAAACAAGGAGAAAGAAAAGAGACAAAGAGGAAGGAAGGAAGGAAAGTAGGAAGGAGGAAAGAAGGAACAAATGAACAAACAAGTGAAGGAAGGGAAGGAGGAAGAATAATCCTAAATAAAAAGGGAACTAGAGAGTAAGACTGACATGGAACTAGCGAATTGCAAGATGACCTATAAATCACATTGACTATGATAATATAAACTACATAAAACATAAAAATGCTAGAGAAATAATGAGCAGAAGAGGGATCTGAAAGAAAGTAGAGAAAAGTTTCTTGGAGAATGTTTGACTAGTCTCAAGACTGCATGAATTGATTAAGAGCAGACTGGACGTGAAGATTAATGGTGTGAACAAAGTCAAAGAGATGGGAACTGCAAATTATGGGGTGTAGGGGAAAATAGGAAGGAATCAAAGAGGAGCAAGAGTGAAAGAGAGAGGAGAAAAGGGGATAGAAGAAAAAAGAAGAAGAAAAAGAAGAAAAGAAGAAGAAAAAGAAGAAAAAGAAAAGAAGAAAGAAGAAAGGGGAAGGGTGGAAAGGATGGAGAATGGGGGGGAGAAAAGGGGGAAGGATAGAGAAAGAGAAAGACAGAGACAGAGAATTTATCAAATCCTTTTTATGTGCTAGGCTCTAAGCTAAGAGGTAGAGATACAAATAAAAGCAAGACAGTCCCTGCCTTGCCTTCAAAGAATTCATATTCTAATTGGTGAAGAAAAGATATTGGGAGTATGGATGAGACTACAGAATACTTTGGAACTGGTGGTTTGGAAATGGGATGAAATGGTGGTTCTGAGAAAGATTAGGCAAGAGTTCATCTTTTAGAGTTCATGAACAGCAGGCAGGCAGGTTGGTTTGGTTAGAGCCAAGGAGCCAAGTGAAGCAAGAAGGATGAGGATGTAAAGATGATTTAGAATCCATTGTGATGGAAATGAAAAGGTTTTATTATCCAGATGCTAGACTTGGCCTCTGCAAATGAATGGTGAAAAGGGAGATTTTCTGTCTCAGACTGATATCCAGCCATAATCACTGAATGGGTGTAGCCTCAGTTTGACTGAGATCAATTGAAAATCTTAACTTAAAAAAGTCCAAGGTCTCCCACCACATCCAGGGCCATCTTCAGTCATCCTGATCTCTATCTGGCCACTGGACCCAGATGGCTCTGAAGGGGAAAGTGAGGTGGGTGACCTTGCACAAACTCCCTCACTTAAATACAATTCACTTGCATGTCATGACATCGCCTCCTCAATGTCATGGTCCTTTTTGAGAATAAAGAACAAAACTACAACAACAATAGTCTTGGGTTTTAAAAAAAAGATCCAGTTCTCTCCTAGCACTGAAACAGGCATTATCCATATTGCTAGAACTCATTCAAGAAAGATGAACAGGAGAATTTATCAATTCTGATAATAATGTTAGAGATACCTACTTGTTCTTGTCAAAATATCTGAGACTTTTAGGGCTGAAAAACACTTTGGAGATCTTTTAATCCAATTATCTCATTTTAGAGATGAGGAGGTTGAGACACAGAAATGAAGCAATTTGTTTAGGGTCATACAGCAAGTAGTGACAAAGTTGAAACCAGAATTGGTGTCTTGTGATTCTCATTCCAATGTCCTTTTCACTATAAAAACTGCCTTTTTTCCCTCTTGGGAAAATGAGGTATTTAATTTTATTATCTGGTATCTGAACTAGGATTCTTTTATTTATCCTAAATTTACAGGGTATCCCATGGGATAGTATTTTGTATGTCATGAATATAAGAATCCAGTAATGCCTTTCACTGATTACCAATATCTACGGTCCTGGCACATAGTAGATACTTAATAAAAACTTGTTGAATGATTGATTAATCTGAATTTGTTTCTCTTGTATATAGTTTCTAAGATAAAAATAAAATTGGGGTTTTCTAGTAATTTCTTGTGTCAATTTCTGTCAGCTTGATTAGGCCCTATTAACCACATCACAATCGACGTACTCCGAAAATTCAAATTTTCACAGAAATACTATTTACAAAAATACTTCCAAAGGCTTGGCAATACAAGACATTAAAAGTGGGTTTGGGGGGAGAGACGTAATGCCAAAAGGCAGATTGACCTACCTGCTCAAAGACATCCTGATGACTGGAAAGGACAGGTCCAGTAAATAAGTGCTTAATCACACTGAGATCCAATATCTGGTCTCCAATTGCCACACCAAGTCTTTGTCTTGGCTATAAGGGGAAAATGAAGTTTAGTTTTATGGAAAGTTCTGGAGCATTATTAGAAGCCAACTCTAGTATCTAGAGAAAAAAACAAACTCTAAAGATTATTGTCATTTCAATAATAATTTGTTTCTTCTAAAATTGCTTCATTCTAAAAAAAAAAAAAAAAAACAAAAAAAAACTATGAAATGGATTTTGTTTTCTTTTCTCTAAACCAACTCATTTACCTCCAACTGTGCTATAAACTCAAAAATGTTCTGAATGACAAGATGTAAGTCACATCTCATAGATAAAATAATTCCAAATCTTTTTATTTTAATAGAATTTTCACCAAATGCACTGATGTTTTTTACAGACAATTTTTAGTATTCATTTTATAAGATTTTGAATTCCAAATTTTCCTCCTTCTCTCCATCCCTTCTCTTCTCCTCTTCTGAAAATGGTAGGCAGTTTGATATATAAGTGCTATCATGTAAAACACATTTCCATATTAGTCATAGTTGTGAAAGAAGAAACAGATCATAAGAAAAAACACAAAAAAGAATAAAGTAAATAAAAAAATATGCGTCAATATGCATTCAGGGTCCATCAGTTCTTTATTTGGAACATTTTCCTTTTTGAGTCTGTTGTACTTGTTGTGGCTCACTGTGCTGCTGAAAAAAGTTGATCAATCACCACACAATGTTGCTGATAGTGTGTACAATGTTTTCTTGGTTCTACTTGTTTCATTTTGCATCAGTTCATATAATTCCAGGTTTTTCTGAAATCTGTCCAACCCATTTTGTTTTATTACACAATAGTATTCTATTACATTCATATATCACAGCTTGTTCAACTCTTTCCCAATTGATAGGCATCCCCTCAATTTCCAATATTTAGCCACCATGAAAAGAGTTAAATATTTTTGCACATGGAAGTCCTTTTGCCTTTTTTATGATCTCTTTGGAAAATAGACCTAGTAGTGTTGGATATTGTTGGATAAAAGAATATGCACAGTTTGGTTGCCCTGTGGGCATAGTTCCAAATTGCTCTACAAAGTGGTTGGATCAGTTCACAAGTCAAATGACAGTGAATTAGTATTCCATTTTTTTCACATTCTTTCCAACACTTATCATTTTCCTTTTTTGTCATAGTAGCCAATCTGATAGGTGTGAAATGGTACCTCGGAGTTGTTTTGATTTCTTTAATCAAAAGTAATTTAGAGCACTTCTTCATATGCCTGTAGATAAACTTTAATTTCTTTTTCTGAAAACTGCCTGTTCAAATCTTTTGATCATTTATTAAGTGAGGAAGGGCTTGTATTCTTATAAATCTGACTCAGTTCTCTACATATATGAGAAATAAGGTCTTTGTCAGAGACACTATAAAGATTCTTTCCCAGATTTCTGCTTTCTTTCAAATCTTGATTGCCCTAGTTTTATTTGTACAAAGGTTTTTTTAATTTAATATAATCAAAATTATCTCTTTTACATTTCGTAATGTTCTCTAGCTCTTGTTTGATCATGAATTCTTCCCTTCTCCATAGATCTGACAGGAAAACTATTCTAATTTGCTTAAGGTGTCACCCTTTATGTCTAAATCTTGCACCATTTTGACCTTATTTTGTTATACAGTGTGAGATATTGGTCTATACCTAGTGTGTGTCCTATTGTTTTCCAGTTTTCCTAGAAGTTTTTGTCAAATAATGAATTCTTATCCAAAAAGCTGGGATTTTTGCATTTATTAAACATAAGTTGCTATGGTCATAGACTATTCTGTCTTGTATGTCTAATCTACTCCACTGATCCACCACTCTATTTTCTTTTTCTTAACTAATACAAAATAGTTTTGATGATTACAATCTAAAATAGAGTTTGAGATCTGGTATTGCTAGTCCACCTTTCTTTGTAATTTCCTCCCCATTAATTCCCTTGATATTCTTGATCTTATACTCTTCCAGATGAATTTCATTATTTTTTCTAATTCTATCAAATAATTTTTTGTAGTTTGATTGATATGGTTAAATAAATCAATTGATTTGGTCAGAATTGTCATTTTTATTATATTGGCTCAGCCTATATATAAGCAATTGATATTTTCCCAACTACTTAGATCTGATTTTATTTGCAAGAAAAGTGTCTTGTAATTGTGTTAGATTTGTCTTGGCAGGGAGACAAGTATTTTATATTGTCTAAATTATTTTAATTGTAATTTCTCTTTCTATCTTTTGCTGCTGGATTTTGCTGGTCATATGAAGATGATTTATGTGAGTTTATCTTATATCCTGCAACTTTGCTAAAGTTGTTAATTATTTCAAATAGTTTTTAGTTGATTCTCTAAGATTCTCTAGTGAACCATCACATCATCTGCAAAGAGTGAATGATAGTTTTGTTTCCCCTGCTGCCAATTCTAATTCCTTTGATTTCTTTTTCTTCTCCTATTGTTATGCCTAACATTTCTAGTACTATATAACACTACTAATAATATAAAACTATTAATAATAGTGGTGATAATAGGCATCCTTGCTTCACTCCTGATCTTAGCAGGAAGGCAGTTTATCCCCAATACAGATAATGTTTGTTGATAGTATTAGATAGATGTTGCTTTTCATTTTGGGAAACATTCCCTTTATTCCTCTGCTCTCTAGTGTTTTTAATAGAAATGGGTGCTTTTTTTAGCATCTATTGAGATAATCATATGATTTATATTGGTTTTGTTATTGACATGGTCAATTATGTTGATAGTTTTCCTAATATTGAACCAACCCTGCCTTCCTGATTAAATCCCACCTGGTTATAGTGTATAATCCTTGTGATATATTGTCATAATCATCTTGCTGGTATTTTATTTAAAATTTTTGCATCAATATTCATTATGAAAATTGGTCTATAATTTTCTTTCTCTGTTTTAGCTATTCTTGGTTTCGGTATCAGTACCATATAAGTGTCATAAAAGAAATTTGGTAAGTCTCCTTCACTTATTTTTCCAAGCAGTTTATATAGTATTGGAATTAATTGTCCTTTAAATGTTTGAAAGAATTCATTCGTGAACAATCTGGGAATTTTTTTCCCTAGGAAGTTCATTAATGGTTTGTTCAATTTCTTTTTCTAAGATATGGTTATTTAGGGATTCTATTTTCTGATCTGTTAATCTAGGCAATTTTCATTTTTGCAAATGTTGACTGATATCATTCGGATTTCTTGGCATATAATTGGGCAGATATATCTTTTTTACAAGACAAGAAGGAAAAGATAGGGGAAGAATATTATACTTGTGAAATGAGAAATGAACTAGGTGGTAAGAGAGTCAGAATTTTTGAGCTTCTGTAAGTTTTGAGGTCTAACCTCCCATCCAAGGTAAAAATCATTTCTATAACATTCTTTTATTTCTATGATCCATCATACAGATTCTCCTTGAAGAACTCAACAATCGGTACTTCATTATAGAATAGTTCATTATGCTGTTGGGTTAAGCTGTTGAGGCAGACAGGTATCAGAATGGATTTGATAGATGGATCTGGAGTTAAAGAAAATCTAATTTTAAATCCTGCCTTAGCACATAGTGTTTGTGCCACCTTGAAAGGGTCATCCAACTTCTGTTTCCTCACTTATAAAATGAGAATAGTACTACTCACTTTATATGATTGTAATGAAGACCTAATGAGGTAACATACAAATTGCTTTGCATACCTTAAAGCACTTTAAAATTAAAATACTGGTTATCATTGCTGGACATCTCAAACAATCATGCAAAGACAGAACCAAAGAGCTAGAAAGGTTCTTAGAGATTCTCCAAATTCAGTCTCTTCATTTTAAAAATAAGTAACTTGAGACCCCCAAAACTTGTTCAAAGCCTTCTCATTACGTCATTATGGTATGGATGGATTGGCTTGGATTCTAATCCCAGCTCCATCTCTACCCTTCTGACTGATTTTGGCAAGTCACAACTTCTGTGAACCTCACTGTCTCTAGCCACAAAATGTGGAAGATTATCTCTAAGGCTTCTTTCTCCCACCTTAAGGATCTTATTTCCTCATGTTAAATATTATTTGTGAAAACAAAACAGATGTAGTGAATAGAGCATCAGCCCTGAAGTCAGTCAGAACTGAATGCAAATCTGATCTCAGACACTTAGTACTTACTATGTGCTCTGAGCAAATCACTTAATCCCAATTGCCTTGCAAATAAAATTTTTTAAATAAAAAAATAAAAAAAGAAAACAGGTAACAGATTCAATATGGTCCTTTTGTTGATGTTGTTATGTGATTCCATTTGGGGCTTTGTTGGCATAAATACCGGAGTGTTTGTCATTTTTGTCATTTCCTTCTACAGCTCAATTTACAGCTGAGGAAACTGAGACAATCAAGGTTAAGTAACTTATCATTGTCATACAGTTTGTAAATATCTGAGGCTGTATTTGAATTTAGGCCTTCCTGACTCCAGGCTTAGCACTCTATCCACTGTACCACTTAGCTGCCCCTACCACTTCTTAGAATCAGATGTATGGCAACCTAAGTCATTTTTATGAATGATATTGTTGTTTAAACTCTCTAAAAAACTAAAGGGTCCACATTATCACTTATACTGTTTGGACATCAAGACTTTTTTCTGGATATGATTTAACTAATATATTAATTTAATAATAAAATGTACTGATGCCTGATGGATTTACAATGCAGTAATCTATACACACACATACACACACACACACACACACACACACCCCTTGTAGCAAAGAAAAACAATTATGTTAAATCAAGTGATAACAGTGTGTGCAACATTTCAAAGATGTAGAAAGTCTACAATATAGTTTTGATATTTTTTTCCTGTATTATAAATGTTTAAAATAATCTTTGGCTATTAGAAATATGATAGTAAATAATCAGTCTGTAAAACATTGGAATTTGTTCTCACTGACCTAAGTCAGTGACTTTGTTTCTTCAAAACAAGAAACCACAGATCATATTTGCCCAACTGACTGCAATATTCCCCACAGTCTGGCTTCCAAGTGAGGTATCCTACCCCCATCTTCTCTTTGAGGGAAATTTCTGGAATTATAATTTTAACTAACAGTTTTCTAGGGTAGATCTCTAAGAGTACAGGTTGCAGAGCAGGCATCTGCATTGATTAGTAGGATTCCTTCAGTGAGAAAGAAGTAAGCCAAGTCAATAAACATTTGTTAAATTCTTACATACCAAGCTTTAGAAATACAAAGAAAGGAAAGAAAACCCAATAGTTCCTGCCTGCAAAGAACATACTTTTTTTTTTAAATAATAGCTTTTTGTTTTCAAAATATATGCAAAGATAACTTTCAACATTCACCTTTGTAAAACCTTGTGTTCCAAATTTTACCCTCTCTCCTTTTCCCCCCCCTCCCCAGACAGCAAGTAATACAATACATATTAAATTCATGCAATTCTTCTACACACATTTATCATGCTGCACAAGAAAAATCAGATCAAAAAAGAAAAAAAAAGAAAAACAAGAAACAACAACAAAAAAGGTAAAAATACTATGTTGTGATCCATATTCAGTCTCCATAGTCCTCTTTCTGGATGCAGATGGCTCTCTCTATCACAAGATGGAGATAGCCTGAATCACCTCATTGATGAAGAGCCACATCCATCAGAATTATCATCATATAATCTTGTTTTTAATATACCTAATATTCTCTTGGTTCTACTCACTTAGCATCAGTTCATGTAAGTCTCTTCTGGCCTTTCTGAAATCATCCTGCTGTTAGTTTCTTATAGAACAATAATATTCCATAACATTCACATACCATAATTCATTCAGCCATTCTCCAATTGCTGGGCATCCATTCAGTTTCCAGCTGCTTGCCACTACAAAAAAAGCTGCTACAAATATTTTGGCACATGAGGGTCCTTTCCCCTTTTTCTGATCTCTTTGGGATATAGACCCAGTAGAGACACTTCTGGGTCAAAGAGTATGCACAATTTGATAACCCTTTGGGCACAGAAAAACATACATTCTAAAGCAAGAAATAATATGTAACTACTTAGTACATATAAACTTTCTACAGGGTGTATGAAACTAGTCTGAAAGGGGAAGGCACTAGCAGCTGTTGGGGGTAGAGGGAAAGAATGGGAAAGGTTTCCTGCAGATTGCAGTCACAGGTATTTTTAAAACAACAAAAATTTTAATTAATTTCAATTTCTATCAGGTGAGTCTTACAACATGTGAGACACACCGAAGCTTCACGTAATAATAATGATGCCTGTTTTAAAATGTTTATAGCAGATCTCTTTGTGGTGGCAAAGAACTGGAAATTGAAAAACTGCCCGTCAAATGGGAAAATGACTAAGCAAAATGATTGTGATGTAATACTGCTGTGCTATAAGAAACGAAGAACTGGTGGATAAATAGAAAAACATCAATAGGCTTGCATGAAATAATAAAAAGTGAAATGGACAAAATGAAGAAAAATATATAAACAGTAACAACGATATTATTCAAACAATAATTGTGAACAGCCAAGTTATTCTGAGTATTATAAATACTCAAACTACAAAGGACCTATGAAGATACTATCCATCTCCAGAGAAAGAACTGATAAAGAAAAGTATGCATAATATGTATATATGTATTTATATACATAAATACTATACCTGTACATATACACAATTATGTATGTATATCAAATGGTTGTTTTCTCTAGCATGGAATAGGAAGGGAAGAGGGAGACAATTTTGAGCTACATTTGAGTTATATTTTAGTAACAAAACAAAATTATAAAAAAAATTGATGTATTTTACACATTCATATGATTGTATAACATGGTTATACAACATTATGAATCTTTAACAGGTATAATTATTAAAAAATATAATGAATGATAAATATCACATTTATATAATACTTTACAGCATTGGTATCAAATTCAAATAGAAATGGGGCTACATAAACACAGTATATAAGGGTCCCTGTGGACTGCATATGGACTTAGAAAACCACATATTAACATTATCTATGTTCTACTTAATTTTTATTTGTTTTATTAAATATCTCCCAATTATAGTTTAAATCTGGTCCAGGCTACATTCAGGAATATTGTGTGCCGTGTGTTCCACACCTCTCTTACAGCTCATAGAGAGGCAGTTAGATGAGATAGTGGACCTGGAATCTGAATCTTTCCTGAAACACTTTTAGGTAAGGCACATCATTAAATCTAGGACACACTGTTTTCCCTCCTCAGCTTCAGTTTCCTTATCTACCTCAGAGGGATATTGTAAGGACCAAATTTAGATAATACACAAAAAGCACTTTGCAAGCTTAAAGTGATATATAAAGCTGTTATTATCATTATTTATAGAACACTTCTCCCATCAGTCTCATTTGATCCTATGAACAAACTAAGAAATAGAAAGGGCAGAGATAATTATTTTATTTTCTCTATTTTACAAATAAAAAAACTGAGGCTCAGAAAATTTAATCAACTTACTGAAAGGCACAGAATAAATAAGTAAGGCAGTGCTATGACCTAATGGAATGAATGCTAGTCTTGAATTAAGAAAGCCTGAGTTTAAATCTGGTCTCAGGCACATACTAGATGCATGGTCTTCGGTAAATCATTTAGCCTCCCTGTGTCTCAGTTCCCTCATCTGTAAAATGAGGGAGTTTGGCTCACTGGCCTCTAAGGTCCCTTCTTGCTCTAAACTTATGGTTCTATTTTCCTAGTTGAGTCAAAATGCTGATATGGGTCTTCTGACTCCAAGTCTGGTGCTTTTCACTATAAAAGGTTTTATGTCAACCTTTTCTATCTCTGCATATCCACTATATGGGAAGCAGGCAGAGATCTGAAAGAAATAAAGAGTGCAATGATTTTTATTTCTCCTTTCCATTCTCCTTTTTTTATTGCCTACAGTTATTTTATCTATTTTTAATTTAGTATTTTGTTTTCCCTCAGTTACTGGTAAAAACAAATTTTTGACATTAATCTTTAAAACTCTTGAATTCCAAATTCCTTCCTCCCCGTGCTCCTTATTGGGAAAGCAAACAATTCAATATAGGTTATGTGCAGTCTTGTAAAACATGTCCATACTAGCCATGTAATGAAAGAAAACATAGGCAAAAAGAAAAAACTTCAAGAAAAATAAATTAATTAAAAAGTATTCTTCAATCTGTATTCAGATACCAGTTCTTTCTCTGGGTATGGATGGCATTTTTTTTTATCATAAATCCTTCAGAACTGTTTTGAATCATTGTATTCATTGTATAAATTCACAGTTGCTCATCTTATGATATTGTTATTTTGTAACAGTACATTTTCACTTTACATCAGCTCATGTAAGTCTTGCCAGCTTTTTTCTGAGAGCAATCTGATTATCATTTGTTGTAGCACAATAATATTCCAGTATAATCATATGCCATAAATTGTTCAGCCATTCCCCAATTGACGGGTATCCCCTCGATTTCCAATTCTTTACCAACAGAAAAAAACAACTGGTATGAATATTTTTGCATATATAGATCTTTTCTTTTTCTTTTTTTAAAATCTCTTTTAAGATGCCCTATGGACATAAATTCATATTGTTCTACAGAATGGCTGAATCAGTTTACAAATTCACCAACAATGTATTAATGTCTCCTTTTTTCCACATCCTTTCCAATATTTGTCATTTTCCTTTTCTGTCCTATTAGTCAATCCAATGGGTATGAGGTACCTCAGAATTGTTTTAATTTGCATTTCTCCATTCAATAGTAGGTTAGAGCATTTTTTCATAGCTTATAGACAGTTTTGATTCCTTCATCTAAAAGCTGTTCATATCTCTTGATTCCATTATCTTTGAATTATACTTTTACAGTAATTCTGAGCTTGTAAGAGCACATGGAAAAGTATACTTCAAGAGCACTTTACAGAGCACTGGGTGACTCTATCCATTGATATCCCTTCTATAATTTAGTGAGGTGGTTATCTCAAGTTGTTGGTTCCAAAAGATTCATTAAGAGATGAGGCTCTCAGAATTTTGCTAGACTGAACTTCAAGCAGACATACTGTCTTCACTAAGCTCCTAATCAAAGATCTGAGTTTGCATTTTGTTGGCCTCAACTTTAGGAATTCAGGATTACCTTCCTATCATAATGAATGAGCCATCATGATGTGACCTACATCAGGGGAAAATATTAAGTTTTTACTTAATAACAGTAACAATTGGAATAAAGAAGAGCTGGGCATCCCCACTCCACGGACATACTGATTATTTCACAATTTGCTTCTAAAATATAGAGAACTCATCTTATTATATTTTCTTGTGGATCTGTCAAAAGTCTTTCAGAAAGTACTTTTGATTTAAGTCTATATCTCTTATCAATATCAACAGCAATATTAATATTTGCTGTACTAGATTCCTGGACAAAGTGAGAAGGGTTCAAATCCCTCCCTCAGAAATTTACCAGTTCCTGGTTCAAGTGCAATGACAGTGGCTGTATGGTTAGGGACAAGACACAACATTTCAGTGCTCTGGGGAATGGTTTAAGACTTTAAGTTATACAGAAGGTGCTGACCTGCACAGGTAGAGAGTGAATACTCACCTAGGCATTCTCTGAACCAATGAAATCATAGGTCTAGTTGATTTCCCTTTTTCCTAATGGCAGGCTAATCCTCCAATTTAATGGGGAAAAGGAAATCCTGAAGGCAAGTTGTTTAAAAAAAATTTTCCTGATTCTACATTAGATGTTTTTTATAATATTTATCTACATGACAAATTAATATTTAAATAACATATTACCTATGTTCCATAGCACTTTTTTCCAATTATATCTTAAAAGTCACTCTTTTCCTCTCATACTTAGCATATGCTGACTGTATAAAAAAAAAAATCACATTTTCTACTGTTATTGCCAGGTAAACTAATTTGTGTCTGAGGATGGGGATGGAAAGGGAAGTCATAAGGACAAGATAGAGAAAGAATTATTACAACTGTTGATCATGCTTAGAAAAGACTAATAATTTAGGAATTCCATTTCAAAATTCTGTATTAACTAGAACATAGAGTTGTGGTTTTTTTTTTTTTTAATCTGTTCTTAAAAGGAGGTTGAAATAGACTTCCTTTCTCACAAGGTTTCCTCTCAATTGATGTTTCAGCACATTTCTATATCCAGATATCAGAGGAATATAATATCAAACCTCATCCTAAGAGCTAATTCCAGAGCTGGTCTAGACCAATGAAGCATTTATGCAACAGAACTTCAGAGCTTGACTCCTACCTTACCTTCTTCAAAGGATTTTCCTGCAACTTATTCACACTTGTTGCTTAGAGGTCATATTAGGTCCAGTTAGGACCACAAGATCATAGATCTTGAGCTGAAAGAACCTGAGGATATCTAGTACCTCTCTCTCCCAATTTTAATATGAGGAAACAGACCCAGGAAAATTAAAGGGGTTCCCAAAAATCATTCAGGTAGTATCCGCGGCAAGATTTTTACTCGGATTCTTTGACTTCAGAACCCAGTGGTCTTATCAGTGTACTCTGCCACTTGTTTAGATAAAAATTAAAAAGATACTAACTACCAAGGTTCATTATTAGAAAAGTCATCTTGGGGAAAGCCTGTGTCTGGTTAACATAGGTTAAATTTTAACTCTATTTGAGTTGTGCCATCTGATTTAAGTTTAACTTTTCATATTACAACATCCCAAGAACCATTAGTACAATCTGGGTGTTGGGAAACCACCGTTAAGAGGAAAGCTCTTATCTCTGAAAAGTCCTAATGGCAAATCACTGAAAATATAAACTGTGTAATATTGTATACAATGTACATATGTGTTTAACACGAGGATCAGAAATTCAACCCAGAATGACCACAAATTAAGGTACAGTGGTAATACAGCTGTTAACCCCTTTCAAGACAACTTTTCCTTTTTCTAATATATTTTATTACCATAATGGAACAGTCCAGACACTTTAACAAGTCTCTATTTACTCTACCTAACTCTGCAAACAACTTATACTATGAGTTTGTATCTAGACTTCTCTCCCATAATTTTTTTATTGAAAAAGAAGGGAGTTTGCTTAGATGACCTCTAAGATTTCTTTTAGTTCACAGGAGCTGTGGCTCCATGGATCAATGCCAAGAATAAGCAGAAACAAAAGAAGAATAATGAACAATGGGAATGAGCTCACTAAAATGAAGTTGAATTTAGATGAATTTTAAAAACCAAGGTTTCTTAAAAACAGATAATAAAGATATCTCCCTGCTCAAGAAGAGATAGAATGTTGTTCACACTGTCAGATATAGTATCATACTTGATATCTTTGCTAAATTGTTACACTTTAAAGGCCTGCCATGCTATGTTCCATGGAGTCAGAAAGAACTGGACATAATTGATTGAACAATAACAATCAAGGGGGGAGTTAAGAGTTGGATGTGAGAGGAAGACTGCATTTTCCCCCTACAGAAATGAATGTGATATAAAGACAAACTGCATATACATATATACACACATATACAAATTGCACACAACTATGTATATGTCTATACATTCATATATATAATCTGTGTACATGTGTATACATACATGTACATATGTATGTATGTATACGTAACGTGATGGGTCCCACACTAATACACCAACTTTTTCTGTCTTTCTCAACATAGATAATATATATTACATTATTTATATAATATATGTTCTTTATTTTTGTTCCTTACATGTACTCTTAAATAATGTGCAAGAAATAAAATATTGTTGATAATATAATATGCTAAATAATTATGTATGTGTATGTGTATATATATATATATATATATATATCATCTTTATATGACAGAGAGAATGTATTGATATATTGGTATGGGATGCACAACTCTATATGTCTGTTTTGTGAGTAAGCTATATCTATGTTTTCTCATCTGTAAAAGTTGGGAAAATAATAATATAAGGTTTTGTTGGATTTTTTTTAGCTTGTGAACTCTCAAATAATAAATATTCTTTATATACAAATAGCTGGCTCATAACACAACTGAGTTGGACTCCATCCCCAGGGAAACAAAAGCTTTTGTTTCTTCTTTATACTTCTGGATACCACCATCTGTGGCTGTGGCAGATGGAAGATAAAAGGGAAAGAGGCACTTGTCAACTGGTTGTCAATTGGGCCATGCCAGGGACAGATAATTAAAAGAGGAGACACGCTCCTGATTTCACCTTGATTTATTTGGGGTCAAGGGTGAATATTAATGGGAGGTAATATGGATATAGTGAGACTAGGACTAGATGTCAATAATTTAACTTAATTAAATAAATATTTATTAAGTGCCTTCTATATGCAAGGAACTGTGTTAAGTAATTGCGATACAAAGATGAACACAAAATAGATCTTGCCTTGAAAGGACATATATCTTATGGGAGTGAGGTTAGAATATAAAATGTACAGAAATAAAAGTAGTAGATAATTTTTGCATGGATAGAGCATTGATAATGGGGAGGGGAGGGAATATATGGTAAAAGCAAAGATGAAAAGAGAATTCATCACCCTGTCCCTACCCAACTAGAGGGAACAGGAAAGTAGATAAGATCTAGCACCTGTGACCTTTCCTCTGAAAAACCACCGGGAAATGGGGAGCATTACAATAACTATACACACTGCTAACAAACTTCTACCATTTCTCACTCTTTCTGCTATTGTTTGTCATATCTGATGTTTCACAACATCATATTGTTTGTCATATCTGATGTTTCACAACCTTTTGGGTTTTTCTTGGCAAAGATAACCATGTTTTTCCATGTCTTTTTCCAGCTCATTTTATGGATGAGAAAATTGAGACAAGGTTAAATGACTTGTCCAGGATTATTCAGCTATTTAGTATCCGAGAACAGTTTTGAACTCAGAAAGAGGTGTCTTCCAGTTCCAGGCCTGACACACTATCCGTTGTGCCCCTACTTATCTTCACTTATTATAGCCCTTTAAATTGCCTCAGAGTAAAAGATCCCTAACCTTCTACCTCTCAATCCCCCATCCTCCTCCTCTTCTTCAACCTATTCATGTCTAAATTTAAGCTATGCCCACATTTTCATAATGAACAAGCTTTTTTTTACCCTGAACCTTTCCACATTGGCTGTACCTTCTCTCACACTCCTATACATATCTTAAGGGGGAAGTAAAAATACTTACTTTTCATTACCACTGCCACTACCATTTCCAGATTCTTCCTTTGTCTCCATCAAACAACAATCTCTCCTTTTCTGTAGTTGGTGCTACCAAAAAATGTTCATCTTTTAAAGAACACAGGCTGCCAGCTTGTTCTTCATTCCTCCGAGTTCAGCATCTCAGAATAGTATTTTTACCTTTTTTGTTTTCATTTGTTTGCTTGGTTTTTTCTTTCTCATGTTTTTTTTTCCCTTTTGATCTGATTTTTCTTGCATAACATACTGGATATGGAAATATGTTTGGAAGAGTTGAACATGTTTAACCTATATCAGACTGCTTGCTATCTAAAAGAGGGTAAAGAGGAAGAGAGAGGGAGAAAAAATTGGAACACAAGGTTTTGTAAAGGTGAATGTTGAAAACTACTTTGCATGCATTTGGAAAAACAAAAAAAAGCTATTGTATAAAAAAAGGAAGAAGCTAGGATCTATTGGACTAGATGACCTCAAAGATCCCAGACTGCTTTAAGTCAATGATCCTGAGTGTTAGAAATCAGGGTAATTATTATTACTGAAATGAGCATAACAATGGTCATCATCATTCATATATTTACTCATTCATCAAGAATTTCTTAAAGGTAGGTGGCACAATAGATGAAGTGTCGGTTATAGAATAAGAGAGACCTGAGTTTCAGAGATTTGCAGCTATGTGATCTTGAGCAAGACACATAATCTCTGCACCCTTCAGTTTTCTCATAAAACTCCTCACTGTTATAAGGAGCAAATGAGATAACATTTGTAAAGTGCATTGCAAATCTTAAGGTGTCAACCATTATCATCAGTCTACTTCAGTCTGACTAAGCAGAAAGTGAATGAAATTCTTCCTCTGAATACAGATAGGGACTATGAGTACAGAATGTTGCATAATACTGTCTGATATGTTTGCTTTACCAGTCTCTTTGGCTTAACTGTTTTTCTTTGGTGTAAAGAAAGATTCAATATGATGTCTTGAGAGGGAAGAGAATATCAGGATATGACTGCAAAAACAAGATAGCAAAATAATATATATATATATATATAGTATTAAACAAAGATGATAGAGTAAGGAGCCAAAGTAAAAATACCTGGCTGACTTGAAGTCACTCTTATTTTTGTGACCTAGCAGTGCTGAGATGAAAGGACTGGGGGGAAAAAGAAGACAAGTCTAGTCTTAGCTTTACAACTAAATAGCTCTGTGAGTTTGGGCAAGACACTTCACCTTTATGAGAAATCACCATATTTCTCATCAAAAGAATGTGTTAGACCTGTGAAGTAGTTTTCCAGTTCTTACATTTTATAGAGTTAAAAACCTATTTCACTTCAGTTTATTCAAGGTATCTATGAGTCTTATTCAAGATTTGAAAGTTTTGCAGCTGCCTGCCCATAAGGAACTTTGACCCTTCATTGTGATATAACAACACATGTGGCCTGGCTTATCACAAAACAAATACTGATGTGATCCAAAGAATTTAACTATCTACAATAGAAGTATGTGCATTTATATAAAGTAATAATAAAATGTATCCTCCCTACTTTGCAAATTGTGACATAAGTGGCCACCTAACTTGTCTGGGTTTACTTTAAAAATATTGTAGAGTTACCAGTACTTTAAGTTAGGATTCTGAAGAGGCTGGGTTTAAATACTGTCTCTGATACTTAAAAGCTCAGTATCCATGGGTAAATAAATCACTTAACTGATATGCCCTGATTTCCTAAACTGTAATATGAGGATGATAATGGTTTGTATAGTACCTATTTTTCTAGAGAAGCTGAAAAAAAAAATCAAATAAGATAATGTGTGTAAATGTAAAAATGTGTGTGGATTGTGATTAGGTAAGTTTACCCTGAATATGATTATTGTTGTTATTGAGGCATTCTAAGACCCCATATGTCCAGAAAGATACCCAGTAATTTGTTGTTTCTGTCTCATTTTACAACTGAGAAAACAGAGACAAACAGAGTAAAATGACTTATGCAGGGGCATCCAGCTAGTGTCTTAAGGCCACATTTGAACTCATATCCCCTTGATTCCAGAACCAGAATCATTCTACTGACCCCATCAAGATGAAGAAGTGAATAGACCGCTGTTGCTGGAGTAAGATTCATCTTACCACGTTCAAATCTGACCCGAGATACTTTAGAAATGACCTTGGGCAAATCACTTTAACCTCTTTGACCAAGTTTCCTCATCTGTAAAATAAGCTGGAGAAGGAAATGGCAAACCACTTCGACATCTTTGCCAAGAAATAGACACAAAGGGTCATAGCCCTCCAAAATATGCCTGAAAACAAGTTTACTCTGCAAATAAAAAGGAGAGGTGGAGGAAAAGAGGCAAAAGCTAGGCTTTCTTTTAAAAGAATCAATTCAAAGGGGAAAAAAAGTGACCCTATTTTTCAAAAAAGTCATCTTTTTAAAAAAGGTCAAATTCACAATTCCTGCTTGCTCCGACTTTAGTTTTACATCTAGTAGTATTTTCGCCGCCGGTACCACGGCCGACGGGCTGTATGCCCCAGTTCATCCCAACATGCCAACAAGTGATTGACGCCGCGCACCATTGGCTTGTCTCCACCTCCAGAAGCAGGAGGAGGGTACGGGAACCAGGTAAGTCGGTGATGTCCAAAAACATCCACCCTCTCCGCCCTCTCACCCCTCAAAGCAGGGGACCCGAAATAGGGGGGCCCTTGGTCTAACTTAAAGAGAAAACTAACGAGACTTGGCTTGTTCGTGAAAATGCCGCCAGCAGGAACTAACGGTGGCCTCTTGCCCGAAGCTGCTGCGGGACGGAGCGCGGGGATTAGCCGCACCGGCGCGTCGCGCTGCGAGGGCCGAAACTAGGAAGAACTCTGCAAGGGAGCAGAACTGGGGGCACGGAAGAGAAGCCTGAGACTTCCCTCCGCCAGCCCAAGCCACCCTTTGAGACCCCGAACCCGTCTCTCCACCCCACAAAGCTGAGAGGTCTGGGCCTCAGTTTCCCCACTTAGAAAGGAGGAGGAGTTTGGAGAGCCGGATCTCCAAGCTCCTCCTCCAGCTCGTAGTCCTATGAGACTCACGCAATCAGGGGTGGAGAAGACGCCGTAGGGCAGGTTCTGAATGGGGAAGTCCGAGTTCTCAGCCACCGGGATAAAGGACATGGTTGGATCGGGTGAGGTGGACTCCGTTCAGGGCTCAACAGCAGCTTCCACCTCGGCCGCAGTTTGTGGAGAGATCTTTGCTCGTGCTCGCAGGGTCTCTTGACGTTCCTCGCAGCCCTAATCCTAAAGCTGACTGCGGGTCGGCTCCTCCCTTCCCGCCCGGCCCCCGGTAAGCAGCCAGTAGCTCCCCATCTGTACGGCCTGGCCCCGCCTGCTCTCGGGCGATTCCAATCCCTTTTCTTGCAGCTCCTCCCTCAACCCACCTCTACCTCCCTCCCCACCAGCCTCCTGCCAGGCACCCCGGGGCTTGCTTAATTCAACAGTAGTCCAGATCCCGGTGTGACTCAGCTAAAAAGGGGAACTGTGACTTTCTTGGCTGTAACGGGGGGTCAAGATTGCGGTATCCCATCACAAAATCGTCGCCAGGCCCGGATCCTTCCCACTTTGCACCCCACTTCCTTTTGTAAGCCCTGCGGCAGCTACTTAGAATGGCTCAGTGGGGGACTTGTTAGGAGCCCAAGTTAAAGGGTACACAGCTAGAAGCTCCCAGATTTTTGTGCAAACAGGGGGTCGGATGAGGCGCAGCACTAGATATGAGTATAATAATCCTGCCTGGACCGTTTACCAGCTGTGTTTCCTGGGCTTTTCTTCATTTGTAAAACGAAAAGGATTAGACTAAGTGATCTCCAAAGCCCTTTCCAGTCTAGAAACATTAGGATCCTAGTAAGGCGCCCCGTGATTTGACGTGCTTTGGTTGGAGATGTTACAAGAAAAGTAATAAACATGCTCCCTGGGTAATAGGATTATAGATTTAGAGCTGAAAAGTTCTTAAAAGAGACCTCCAATCAAAAGTCCTCTGATCCAAACTCAATCCTTTTGACACTTCTACTTCTGAAAAGTTTTATAATTTTATAATTGGGTAACAAGTAACCCAAGAAACTATTAAGAGAACAATCCAAAACATGGCAGCATTGTTAAACTGTGTGGTGTTTGTGTAGTTTATGATACACATTGCTTCTGATTGTGGGCACTTAAAAACTGGTTAAATCTTTGTATTCACCTTCCTCTAATTTCTGCTTAATAAAATCCTTCTCTTCTACAAAATTCAATTCAACCATCATCTTCAGGAAGCAATTTTCAAAACTTCCGGAGCTGCCTTTCTTGAAATTGACTTGCATTTGTTTTGTACTTAGATTTACTCAGTATGTATTAATGTGTATGTATGTATTACGTACTGTGTATGTGTATATATGATTTCTATTTGTCTCCAGTAGAAGGTAACGACCTGCAGAGGCAGGACTGTTCCATTAAAACAAAACCCCTTTTTTTCCCCCAATTGTCAGGTATTTATTTTTCTCCCACCCATTGCCCTCAATTGAACAAAAAAGAAGAAAAGCATTGTAACATATGCATATTTCTCAGATTGGCCATATGCAAAAAGGAGTCTCATTTTTTTATCTTGAGTGTGTCATTTCTCTCTCAAGAAGTGAGTTGCATGCTTCATCACAAGTCTTCTGAAATTGTAGTTTGATCCAGTTTTTGTCTTTCAAAGTTTTTTCTCCTTGTTATAAATTGTTCTGATTCTGCTCACTCCATTCTGCATTAATTTATACACGTCTTTCCAGGTTTCTGATAAACCAATCCTTCATTTCTGATAGTGCAATAATATTCCATCATGTCCATATAGCATAATTTGTTCAGCCATTCCAACTGATGGGCATCTATTCCACAAAAAAGAGCCCTTATAAATATTATGGTTTTTTTTTCCTTTGGTATACAGACCTAGGAGTATGGTTGAGTCAAAAGACAGGAAATAATTTGAGTTTTGGAAATAATTGCAGCCTTATTGGAGAGCTAGCAGCCTCTTAAGCAGACTAAGCAAGTCCCACTTTGGACAAGAACTGGGTTTAAGATGCTGGGCAAGAAGGCAAACTTCTCCAGATAACTTTTTCAAGACATCCTGTATGTTACAGAAAAGGTGCCAACCTAATGAGGCAGGACCAATATTAACCCTTTTCCCATGCAACTTAGACTATTTCCCTCTAAATGGTATTGAAAACATGCTCAGGAGACAAAAGGGCTCAGGCTGTTGACATCACTTCCTGGTCATTTGAACAATCACAGGAGCCCGAGATGTCCCCTTTCTCATGCTTCCTTGGTAGAAAATGACCAGCAGCTTAGGCAAGGGAGATTCAATATGAATATCCTTCCCCTGCCACGGCTAAGTAAATCTCTTCCTGTGCATTGAGTGATTTACCAGTGTCTTATTTTGTTTCCGTATAAAGACTTGGCTAACTTGTGTTAGGGTTGGAACAAAATGAATATTGAAGGGGACCAACACTGGCAGTGGGATGTGAACCAGAGTTGGCTGCTTTCCAGAGATGGCTCTAAAGATGGGAGTAGGAACCATCCTTCTACCTCTTCCCTTCCTCCCCTCTCCCCCAATCATTTGGGGAAATCAATGAGTAAACTACATATGACCATTCAACAGAGAGATTCCAATCTGAGAATGTTGGCAGTGGTTATGGTGACAAGATTTTTGTCTCTCTTACACTCTTACACTCTTACTTATTTTACTCTCTTACACTTCTTCTCCACTTCTACACTTCTCTTCTTACACTTCTTCTCCAAAAATATTGGAAGGAACTGGGAGGACTATTTCCCTATCAGTCTGTCAGATTCCTGGCCACTTTTAGAAAAGTTAAGAAGCTAAAGATACATATAATCTGTGGTATGATAATAGTGCCTCACAATCCAGCAATATGACAATAATGATACTAAGAATAACATAAGTACATATACACACACAAATGATCTCATTATATAATTTTATTAGCATAGGAAGAAAAAAAAAGTATTTTAATTACCTACCTCTGTGCAGTCACTAGATTAAGCACTTTGCAAATATCTCATTTGATCCTTACAACTCTAGCAGGTAAGAATTATTATTATACCTTAGAATTGAAGAAACTGAGGTAGAAATTAAATGACACACTATGTCATGCAATAGTTAATAACACTAATACTAATAATAATGATAATAGCTAGCATCTATAAAGCACCGATTATTTGTCAGGCACTCTGCTAAACACTTTCCAAAAATTATCCTCATTTGATCTTCACTACACCCCTTTAAAAGAGGTGTTATTCTCATTTTAGTTTCAGAAACTGAGGCAAACAGAAGTTGTGACTTACCTAACTAGGGTCTAGTAAGTGCCTAGTAAGTAAACATGAATTCCTGGCTTACTGATTCTAGGCCCAGCACTCTATTCACTACGTTACCTAACTGTTCCAATGGGGCCCTTCCAAGTAAGGAAACTCCCTCTACAAAGGAAGCTGGCATGTTTGGTTGTTTCAGTAGTATCCCACAATCCCAGTAGTATCTTCACAAGAAAATTTGGAGTTTTCTTGCAAAGTTCCTGAAGTGGTTTGCCATTTCCCTCTTTTTTTTTTTTTTTTTTTTAACAGAAGAGGAATTGAAGCAAACAGGGTTAAGTGACTTGTCCAAGATCATAGTAGTTAATTATTGTCTGAAGATAGACTTAAACTCCCGAAGATGAGTCTTCCTGATTTTAAGTCCAATGCTCTACCCATTGCCACCTCGCTGCCCTCAAATGCTGGTATCTTCTCTGCAAAAAAAAAAAAGTTAGAATACTGAAAGCTTAGGAAATTTGCCCAAAATCACACAGCCAGTTTGTGTTAGAAGGGAGACCTTAACTCAGATTTTTGCTCCAAAGCCAGGTCTCTATATACTACAAAAACAAATCAGCTAGATAGCACAGGAGACAGAGCACCAGCTCTGAAATCAGGAGAATTCAAATTTGGCCTCAGACATTTATTAATTATATGATCCTCAGCAAACCCCATCACTTCTTCCAAGGCCCCGAAGAACACTGGCTCTCAGTTAATAAATATTAAGTTCCCTGTGCTAAGCTCTAGTGACATGTAAGTACTTTATCTACACTATTTCATTTGGGATTATTCTGAGGGTCTGCATAAAAACTTTGATGTATGCATCAAAAAAAGAAATTTATGTTATTATGTTAGGGATAAGGAAACGTGCTTAAAAAAAAACTTAAGTGTCCATGGTCACAGAGCTTAACAAGTGTCAATGGTAGGAAGTCTTCATGGGTCCAGTCCAGTATTTGTGTATAATGATGCTAAGAGAATGCAAGGATGTACGGTGACTTAACCCAATAACCCCATAATCTTAACCCAAAAAACTGTTCTCTCATCAGAGACAGGAAAAGTTTAAAAGATCGCATGCTCATTGTAAAGACAAGTTCAAGGACAACCAATAGAATAATGTAGTTGCACAATAGGCAACAGCCAGGTAATTGTGGGGCAATGGTGGTATTTGTCAAATTAGGCAAGGACATTAGGAAGAAATGAATGTCATTATTTACTCATGATTTTCTTCAGATCCTCTTTTCTGCTACAGGCCTTTTCTCAGAACTGTTCAAGTCTTCCCTCTGGGATCGCCTTCCCCTTACATTGTTGAGATCTCAAATGTATTTTTTTTTTTAAGTTTGTTTCCTCCATTTACTAATTTATTAGCTCTTTGAGAGTGGGGGCTGTGGATTTTTTTGGCATTTTTGGGAGGTATCCTGTGCTTAGGACAGAGCCAGGACACCTAGTGATTAATAAATCTTTGTTGATCAATAAGAAACTATGCATTTGTGGCAACTATATATGAAGACAGGGCTGAAGAAACATCTCCCTTTTAGTTTATCACAAGTATTGCGATAAATTTCACTATGTAAAAAGTACTACCAACTAGGAGTTGAAGAATAATATAAATTAGATAATGTCCAGGTCCAAGGGCATTTATAATCTAATGGAAGTGGGAAAAGCAGCGCAAATAGATCCAAAAAAAAAAAAAGATGGTGATAAGGGAAATTGACAGAAGGGTATAAGAGATCCAAACAAAGTGAAATAAAAAGCTAAATAGGTAGAGACTGCTTTCAGCTTTGAAGCAGAGAGTATATATGAAGGTCAGTATATAGATACAAACTACTGTATCTAGGTGATACAGTGAATATAACACTAGCCCATGAATCAGGAAGACCTCAAACACCTTCTGGCTGTGTCACCCTAAGTCACCCACTGTATATGTTTCCTCAACTGTACAAAATGGGATTAATAACACCTATCTTTCAGGGTTTTTGTGATGCTAATATGTAAAGTGCTTATCAAATATTAAGTCCTATATCTAATTGTTAACTTTTTTGAAACAGGTCTTGGAGGAAGAAGGCAGTGGTTATGGTGACAAGATTTTTGTCTCTCTTACACTCAGCACAGTGCATAGCACAAAGTAAGTGAATGGGGGGGAAAAGCACTTATTAAGTGGTCACTGTGTAAAGGAGGAAGCAGTTAGGTGGCACAGTGTATAGAATGGTGGGCCTAGTTCAGAAAAACCCAAGTTCAAAGTCTGCCTCAAGACACTTACAAGCCATATAATTCTGGGCAAGTCACTTTGCCAAAATCTACTGAAGAAAGAAATGGCAAATCATGCCTGTCTTTTTCTTCCCCCAAAACCACATAAGGTAAGAGTCAAACAGAACTTGAAAAATAATAAAGCTGAGCAGTAGGAAGATATACAAATGCTTGATGGTCCTTAATAATCATTTAATGAGTATGGAAGAGCCTGCATTCAAATCCTGTCTATGCTACTCTGCATGATCTTGGACAAGTTATCCAACTTCTCTTCCCTTACCTGTACTATAAAGGAGTGGAATAAATGATAACTATGGTACCTATCCAGCTCTAAATCTGCAATTCTCATCAGAGACAGCAAAAGATCACATGCACACTATGAATATGGAATATAAAGTCATAACTAGATGACTTTATAAATAAATTATATATATATTTTTGGTCGAGACAATTGGGGTTAAGTGATTTGCCCAGGGTAATACAGCTAAGAAGCCTTAGGTGTCTTGAGAACAGATTCGAACTCAGGTCCTTCTGACTTCAGGGCTGGTATTCCATCCACTGCAACACCTAGGTGAGACATGGCAGAATAGGAATTGTGGAAGTTACAAAAGAAGTACTAGGTAGGATCTAAAGGCAATCTCCAAATTTCCATGTCTGATGTCTTCTCCCATCCTTATCCTTCTTGACTCGCCTGAATTTGACAGTTGGTCATATTCTTTCCCCAGATAGTCTAATTTTTTTTTTTTTTTTGCAATACCACTTTCTCCTGATTTTACCTTTTCGTTGCCACTTGTTCTCCTTTGCCGATTCATTACCCATACCATAAGGTTCTGTCCTGAGCCTCCCTCTCTCACATTATATACACTTTATCTTCTGGAGACCTCATCAGTTCCCCTAAGTTTAATTACCATTTCTATGCAAAAGGCTCAAATCTCGAGTTCTAGGCTCTTCCCTGAAAACTAGTCCCATATCTCTCAATTCCTATTGAACAATTTAAACTAGATGTCTCAGACATATCACTATGTCACAAACAGAATGATTTTTCCTCCCAAACTATTTTTTGTTAAAGCATTCCTATTCTTCCAGTGTCTCTGGTTCATTACCATTTCATCCTACATCTCCCGTATTAAATTCCTTTTCTCAAAACACATGACTATCATAGCTTAGGCACTCAATTACCTCTCACCTAGATTATTGCCACTAAATGCTTTTCCTGTACATGTGAATGTACAGATCTAAATATGCTACTACCCTCTAAATTCCAGCGACAATTATTGCCTCCAGGATAAAAGATAAATTTCCACTGGGCTTTTAAAGTTCTGCACAATCTTTAGTTTCATTGTATATTCTATATTCTGGGATCTTTTCAAATTGACCTTTTCTTTTTCCTATACTAAACATTTTCATCTCTTTTCTCTATTCCTTTGCAATGGTCTGCCTTCCCTTCCTAAAATTCCTTTCTCAATTCCACAGATTCATTCCTTTAAGATAGTTCAAGTACTATCTTCTTTCTACAGGAAAAATCTTTTCAAGATGTTCCCAACAGCCAGTCAGTAAATACCCTCCATCTCTAATAACCTCATAATTTAACTGCTTCATATTCCTTGTATTTATTCTGTATATATTTATCCGTGTTTCTCCCAATAGAAAATAATCTTGAAAGCAGAGATTTTATGTTTTTGTCTCTCCAGGATCTAATACTGCAATGCCTGATATATAGTAGATAACTTGATTTAATATTTATTTATTGGTTGACATTGGAAGGAAGATTAGTCTGGATGACAGAAAAGATTGTGCTAACTGCATAAATGGTGAATATGAGTGAAAACACTGAATTCAATTTGAGACGAATTTGAGATTAGAAGGGTAATATGAGTGGGGATATATCACACAATCCCCAAAATCAGAAATCATCTATTTCAACTGCAATCTGAAAAAGAAAATACCCTTCAAATTCCCAATTAGTGGATGTCTAGTTTTGCTTTGAGACATGAGAAGAAACTCTGTACCTCTATACACAACTCATTATCTCTTGATTAGAAAATTTTAATCATTGTAATTTCCCCCTCAAATTTTTACATATCACATAACAGGTTACCTTTTGGAGCTAAGCAGAACAAACCTAATAGTTTTAATCTGAGACTGACAAGACAAAGGTAGAAAAACACTCCATAAATGAGGGAAAATCTGTGCAAAGAATATAGAAAAATGTATCATTTATTTTTATCTTATTGATGCAGTTCTACCAATGATATGAGCACTCTCCACAACTGTCTTGCTTTATTCTCTTAAAAGTGTTTCACATTTGTATAAATTTTGTGCCTCAGTAGGTTAGTTCCTAGGTGCTTTGTAATTTTTACAGAAATTCTGAATGAAATTTATTATCAATTCTTCTTTTTAACATTGTATAGAATTTTGGAGTTCATTTTGCAATCTTGTATCCATTAATTATCTCAACTCAATTTCTTTGTTGATTCTCTGGGAATTCTTAAATGCAATCACATTAATAGACATAGGAAGTTTTACTTCTTCATTATGTCTCCGTCTTTAATTTTCTTGGATTTACTAGTTATTTAGTAGCTAGTTATTTCTAGAATTTTTGTCAATCAACTGTGGAGACACTTGACTTGTATTTGTACTGTATTCCCGTTTTAAATGTTTTTCATATTAAAGGATCATTTTGCCTGCATCTAGTGAATAGGAAGAAAATCATGTAGGGGAATGACATGTAGGGCAGCTTAGAACTAATGATGGAGGCATAATACAGAATAGGCATGGAAACAAACTAGATTCCGATTTTAAGACTTTAAGAGCCAAATAGACATATGTATTTTATTCTCTTTGAGAAAAAAAATAAAATTTAAGCACTCATTACTTCCTCTCTCATCAGCAATAATATCAAGTAGTAGGTCAATTCCCTTCTTTGATCTACTCCCCCCCTTCCCCCCCAGTGTATCTAGCCTCATCCACTTAGCTTTCCTCAAACTGTTTTCATTCTAGACTTTGGTGCTCTTATTAAGAGTTGTCACGCTTGTGTTCATTTTTAACAGAGATTTTCAAATTACAAGTTGACTGGATTCCTTATGTATCCCTCAACATTCATCTTTTTTTAGACAAGTTCCTTTTCCTCGGAATTCTTTATATCTTTAAAATTTTGTTAAAGATTTTCATGTCTCCCAAGCCAGTTTCTCTTATGTTTTTAGTAATGAATGCTATTTATCCTTACTGTGAATCCTCATGTGCATGTCATAATATTTCTGTTCTTTTCTACCACAAATTCCAAGATGTTCTCCCAGTGTACAATTTCCAGCTCATCAATAAATTGCTTCATTTTGGTGAGAATGAGTCAGAATAGAATTTCTTTTTTTGAATGAAATCATTAAGGAGACTGAGAAGGAAGTGGTAGAGGAAGAGAGATTCACCAGTTGTCTGCATATCAAGATACTCATCACTACCTAAGACTTTGGTAATTCCCATGCCTATTTCTTCTTTCTCTCTGAGTTTATATTACAACAATAACTAATACTTATACAGAACTTTCAAGTATTATAGAACACTTTAAATGTTCTTCCATTTGATCCTCACAAACCCTTCATGGGAAGTAGCTATTATTCCCATTGTACAGATCAGGAAACAAGAGGATAAGTGACTTGCATAACCCAAGGTCACACAGCTCATGTCCAAAGCAAGATTTAACTTCCCAACTCTTAAGCTGGTTAGAGTCCAGTACTCTATCCACCACACCATGCAGGCAACTCAAGCAAGGCCGATAGCATATGGGAATCAAGACATAGGAGAAATAATTGGGGGTGGCCATAAAGATTTGAAAGTCATTTCCTTGGTAAGAGATAGTAGTAAAAGTTAGGAAGGTGAAGATCACCAAAAGAAGAAAAGATCTGAGATAAGGGAATTACCTAATATGAAATGAATGGAGCAAATATGTACAAGAGGTTAAAATTTGGGAATTCCTATGTTTTTAAAACTGTTAATGTGCAAATCTTAAGGAAATTGATATAATTTAGCTTTTACATAAAAATCAGCTACTGAAGGGCATCAGGCAAGTTAGTTTGGAAGAAAATCTCCTGCTTCTGAGACTCAAATCTAGATATAATCCACTATGGACATACTATAGAGCTATTAAGTGCCTCTGTAAAATTTTCCTGATTTCTAATGAAAAGAGCTCTTATAGAGAAGAAATATGGAAAAGAGAATCAGCAGGCTATGCTTGGAAGACACATCAGTATTTTCATAATTCAAAGGTGTAAAGGCTTTTGATACATAAGTTCCTTGAAAGGTTGCACAGAAGCCAGAAAATTCTATATCTTTTTTTAGCCCTTACATATAAAGCCAGCATCATACACAAGTAGTGATTTAAGAGTGCAAGTTTAATGGGCAAGATTTGATCTGCATTTGTGGAGCAAGTTTTTTTTTTTTTTTTTTTTTTTAGTGAGAATTCAAGAGAAATTGAAGCGAAACAAAAACTTTAACCTAGGTACCAACTTTTACTTTAAAATTTTAACCTTAAATTCTATATTAGTAAGGCAAGAAGCATTTATTAAGTACTTTATATAAAAGGCAAAAGCTAAATTTCTTAAACTGTGGGTCACTACTCATATAAACTGAATGTAGGGTCACAAAATTATGATTTATCATCATAATAATGTCTGATTAATATACCTATTTTATATACATATCTATCTGGAGTTGTGAAAAAAAATTTTGGGGGTGTCAAGATCACAAGTGAAAAAAAATTTTAAGTCCTATGCTAGGAGATATAAAGGCAAAAATGTTAAATATTTTGTATCCATTCCTTTTCAAAAGTGTATTAAAAAATCCACATTAGGTACAGAAGCAAATGCTGCAGGATCTGACTCAATTACTGGTATTTAGATAGTGGAAGCCTATCCATTTGGATTATAGCCAGAGCAAGGCTATCATTTACTTGGATGATTGCTACCTGGAAACAAACTATGGTAAGAGCTTGCAAATTCTTATGAAGGGATGACAAATGTCAAAGAGAGCAGATAATTTAGTCTATGACCCCCAAAAGAATAAATATTGCAAATTTTTTTAAAATGAAAGAATATGTGAAAACAGAGACTGGAAACCAGTGTTACATGGTACTGGTGAGGGTCTTAACAGCACAAAAAAAATCACTTGGGAAATACACTACTTGCAGTGTGGCATTTGTCAAAATCATGCATGTGTTAAAAAGGCTTAAGCTGAAAGGAAAGATTCTAGGGAAGAAATGATTTTTCATAAAGTAAGATAAAAATGGCAAAACAGAAAGAGAGACAGACCTAGTTCAGTATAACTGAACATAACTTCTTCAATAAATGTATCTATCTTTTTCAAGTAAATGTTTTCTTCAATAACAAATGTCACTTAAAATGATAAATGTGTCATAGTACTACTACTAAGTGTGCCTATCCATAATTGTGTGAAAACTTGTCTTGCTAAATGGATTTTAATACAATTCATCATCACACATACATACACGCGATTAATTTCAGTTTGGGTATACAATGGACAAAATGAAAGTGAGGGGCATGGCAATAAGCTAGAGAACAGGTTTGGAAGTCACTTCCTTTCCTCAGCACTTCTGGAAGTTTTGGGATTATGTAAACATTAACAACGACAGCAAAACAAACAACCCCCCCCCCCAAAAAAAATATCACCAACAATATTTGACATTCAAATACCTTGGGGTCCTTGAATATACATGAGATATTTTCATTGCCCAACACCATCCTCATTTCAAATTTCCTTGAACATTAAAGTTTCTTATATACCTAACCTAGAATACCATATTACATGATATTCTAAATTAAACTCAAAGAATCTCATTTACTTGTCATTTTAAGGAATAAAGGAATTCCATAAAAGTAAATATTCCAGACACTAAAATTTATCACTTTTAAGTCCAAACTTTTTATTCTAACCATTCAGAAGAGTTCTTGAATTTTCTTACTTTCTTAAACAACGTAATCTTTTTTTTTGAGAATAATGAAACGTCTCCATCAATTATAATGCTATGGCATAATGCAGCTATATTCAAGATTTACTGAAGTGACTTTACTAGAGAAAATTTGTTACTTGTAAACCAAATAATCCCATATTGCTAAGCTCACTGGTTGTCACTTGCCTACAGCCACAGGCTAGGAAACAAAGCCAACAATCTGATACTAATATGTCTCAAATAAACAGTAAGTGGAGCCTGAACAAAAAACTGCACACCATGCTGAATTACAAATAATATGCATGAACTTTGGAATCTTCATTTTGCTCAATGGTTATATTGCTTCCTTCCTAATTTCTCTCCCCTTGCTTAGATCACACTTCTTTTCTGATAAGATTGTCACTGGAGGTAGCAAGAGCCCTGGACAAGGAGTCTCAAAATGGGAGTTTCAATCCAACCTGTAACCTTGGACAATTCATTATTTTATTGACTCTCAGCTTTTTAAATCACAAAATGGCAATAATACTTGCACTAATTCTCTTGGTCTGGTTGTTGAAGCCATAAATTAATGTAACAAAAACTTGTGAAATCTATTATAAGTTTTCTGTCCCACCTTACCATGTTCAATCTCATGTCCAAAATAAGCACCTCCCAGTGAATATAAAGAGTAAAAAAGCCAATTGAATTTTGTATACTTGGAGGTGGACCAAGAAAACTTCCTTCTCTCCTTGTGTTCCCTAAGATCAAACTGAATACATACAGAACTTGTCAGTTTGTTTTTCAATTTCTGTTAAAACAGCTAGAGGAAGAAGTGCTCTCAATTATTTTCTTCGTACAAATTGGTCTATCTCCTATATTTGGCTCTGGGAACCCTAAAAATATAGAGCAACACAAAAAATACAGAGATAATAAAACAATAGGTACTAATGAAATAAATTATCAATCATTCCTCTGGCGAAAAAATTTTAACAGTGGAAGAAAAAAAGGTGATTACTTAAGAGTTAAAAAAAAAAAACTAAACATAGGAAATGTTTAGGGAAATCTATGAAGAAAAAAAGCATATTAAATATTTCCAAATTCATTGAATTTAAATGCATTTTTTAGACAGTGTCCTCTGATGTTCAGAATTTTATCATTTATAATTCACAAGAGAGTAGTTAATAATTTCATTTTATTTGAATTTTCAGTCACCTGGCTAGTCATATAAATAAAGATAGGTAAGACATTTGTTTCTCCAAGGAGGGAAGTTGGTTATTGTGGTATTTGTCATTCCCTATATTAAAAAATCAGAATCAGAGACAAGAGTCAAAATCAACTGGCAGTGTGTCTGAGAAATGCTTAAACACAATGGGATTTGCTTTGCCTTTCTTTTTTCTTTTTTCTTTTTTTTTTATTTAATCAAAGTTAAGACCGGTGGATAAACATAAATACAGCACAATTACTTCAGATCATTCTTCATATTTGTGTACATACAGACTGATGAACTTAATCCCAGTGAAACCTGCAGTCAGCAATGAAGTGCATACAGCCTTTCCTCCCCTCACTCAAAAAGAATTTTTAAAAACCACACAAACTTATAATCTCATTGGCACACACTCTCTCATTACAAATGATTCATACATAAATAGGTCGTGGGTGCAAAGAAGCTAATATGCTAACATATGTATAACCTTTGTTAATGAAAAACAGAAGCAGCCATAATGATTAAAATACATTCAGTTACTGATAACTAGTTGTGCCATAAGGGGCATTATCCAAAGAGAAATCGTGCTGCAGAGAAAAGCTATAGATACACACACAATGAGAAAATAAACTGCTGCAAGGTTAACGCATGCATGTTTAATACTGGAAAAGCACAGCCCTCCAATATTTCTCCATGTTTGTTATAAAAGCCCTCTGCACTCAACTAAAATTAAAATGATCTTAAAAGGATAATACTTGTAAAGTTTACTTAAGTCTTTTCAGCCACAGAAACTGCAATGGAAATAAATGTTCAGAGTCATTTTCAAAACAAAAACAAAAATCTATTCTTCTGATGACATGCATGATTAAAAGGTCTATGCAAGATACATTGCTCTACATTCCCAATGACTAGGAAAAAAAAGCTCAAGTCAATTTAGTTTGCAGATGGTCAAAAGGATTTTTGTATTCCAGCAGGAGTTCAAATCTTCTGGATTTTTTCCCCAACAACTACTGGATTTTCTTTTCTGATTTTCTCAGCAGCATCAGCTTTGTAATTGTAAGAGCAATTGTGTACATCTGAATAACGGTGCACACCACAGTAAACATTTCCACACCGGCATTCAAACCCTGAAAACAGAAACATCAGCCTATTAGAGGCACAGGATCTTAGCCAAAAGGAACTAAAACACATCATGGCTGTGATGTCTGAATGAAAAGACTTAACAATAAGAACGTAATATCAACACTTCAACCATTCTGAAACATGAATAAAACTCAAGCCAAATCCCACAGTATGATCCCAAATGCTAAACCAATCAAAATAATGGGAATCATGACTCAATGAGTCAATATTCTAAAAACTGAGAGCTCCCATCTTGGTTCTGATTGGTGTGATTCTCCATGTCTAAGTGGCATCACCTTATCCTGTGTGATTGATCCCATAGGTTTGCTGAAAGAATGAAATGACAATGTAAAATACCTCTCAAATTCAATGTCAGATGGATACTCAAACAAGTATGAAGAACACTAGTATCTATACTACTGAAAGAAAACTAAGAAGTGAAATCCTAATGTTAAAGGATATCATGGGATTTAGAGGTAGAAGGAACTTCATACATTATATGACTATATCCTCTCATTTTTACAGATGAAGAAACTGAGATCCAGAGAGTGACTTGTCCAAGATCACACTGGGAGTTAGTAGCAGAGCCAGAATTCAAAACTAAGTCCTTTCCAAATCCAATGCTCTTTCTACTACATCACACTATTACATCCGTTTAAATTTCCTCCCCTAAAAAAACCAAACCATTAAAAATACTGTAACAAACAAACATGTGACTGATGCTGCATTTCATCTCTTCTTGTTTCACTCTACCAAGCCTCTAGCAGAGGTGCTAAAGATTAGTGAAAGAAATGGCCAAAAGATTAGCAGCTGTAAGAAAGGGGGGAAAAAAAGGAACTGTGGATAATCCACAAATAAATATGTTCTTTACAACTATCCCTGATTTCTTCCCAGTGGCTATTATAAGCTGGCAATCTCACCACCTGTTCTTATGCTGTCAAAGATTCTGGAAGATGAACTGTAGGAATAAACTGTAAAAAAAAGTTCATTTCCGGAATCTCCTTTGTATGTCTAAGTGATAAATTTGAGAGTAATGTGTTTTAAAAGTGAGATTAATCATAACAGCCAAAATCGCATATATTTAATAGTAAATATTTATATAAATAGATCTCCTACATATGCTTCATTTTAGTATTCTTTAAAGAAAAAATATTTCCAATTCAAAAAATAATTATTTGATAGACTATTAAAATGGAAAAGGCTTTCAAGGGGACATTTGGGGCCATCTTATTCATGAACAATTCTACATGTCATTAAATGGGGGTTTAGTTTATCATGACCTCTCCTGGAAATTGCTCCCTCTTAGGCAAAACTCCAAGGCACAAAAATCAATGCGAACTGAAGTCACTCGTAGGAAACCACACTTAGACACCCATAATGTAAGTATCCAGTTTAATCTTAGATAATGCATGTCCTTCTTTTCCTTACCAGTCAGTCCCACTTTCTTCCTGCACATGAAACAGCGATTCTTTTTTTGTTTTGGTTTGTCGAGTGACTTGTTTTGCTCTTCAGAGGGCTGCTGTGCAGTGTCCGATACTGAAGCTAACAAAAATAGGAATGCGATGATAAAATGATCATTTAACAAAATCTTTGTGTTATAGAATCAATGAATATTAAAGTCAGAAAAGGACATCAGATATTATATACCTCTAGAGAAGACATCTGAAGTGAAGGCATCAGCAAAATAAATTAACTCGACCCATTCCCCAATAAACCACAACATACTCGCATTATTAGATTTAACTTAAAAATAACAAAACCAAAAAAAAGGGGGAAAAAAATCACATATACAAAAAGGGATTGTCTGAGTACAGCCATCCCAGAAATACTAAAAAATTTAAATCTCTATGACAAATTTTTAAAATGACAGTCTGATCTAGGCCAAAAAATTCAGGTCACATAATTTAAAGGCTGGAAGAGAGAAACAGACAAAAGTTCTAAAATGAATAGAAATGGTTCTAGGAGAAATAACTTAAAAAAAAAGTTTACTATTACAATTACAATAACAATCACATCTACACAAAAATTGTGTGCCACCCATCCAGCTTTCTACCACCTACAGGACAAAGATTATCTCTGCAACTTGATTTAATGAACATCTAACTTAAAACTCTTTGCTCTTCTTAAAATGACATTTATTCCCATCATCATAAGATTAATTCAACACATTCTCATGAATGTGTATTCTGTTACGGAATATTCTATGTTAATTTCATGTTTACTCTTCATCCTTTTATCTTTAATTAAGCTATACTCTTTCAAAGTCTCAAGGTTAAGAGTTTTTATCTTCTATTTATTGCCTTAACTTTTAAGGAAAGTCACCTACTGAGTCCTATATTACTAACCTTTTATACCTTGCAAGTAGCATTTAATAAATAGCTAAGGCATCTGACTTGACTTCCTAATTAGCATAACCTCTTTAAAGGCAGGTATTTGATTTTATTCTCCCTCTCATTTATACCAAGCACTGGATGCCACATATACTCAGTAAATATTAGCTATTAATAGTGGTGATGATAATGATTACTTGGTTTTTAAAAGTTTTCTTGGTTAATTTTTTTTAATTGAACCAAATATGACTAAGATCATAGAAACTTTAACTTGCAAAAATGTGATACTGAGCACTTTTGTGAAATGTAAAAAATAAGATTCCTTTTGGATATTTATGATTTAGTTATAGTTACTTAAGGAAGATAAAAAGGGCCCACAATTAGCAAAAACTTGTGTGAAAGTAATCAAATATGAAAACATTTGAGAAAATTCAATCTCATTTTTCTTGACAGAAATCATATCTAACCTGTAACATTCACTTTACAACAATAAAAGTATGACATACATACAGCCACCAGTATTATATTTCAGGACAAAAACAGTTCTACTATAAAACCGAGTGTAAATTATCAACATCAAAACTGATTAAGCTAGGATAGATGTACATTTCTTAAAAGTATTACATGAAACAAAAGGAAATTATTAATCTGTAATAAAATCTGTAAAAAAAAAAAATGAGACCTGATTAAACTGATAACTTTTGTAACAAATATGGGTTCTAAAATCAGATTTATAAGTAACCTATTTGTCAATGGCAAGCCTATATAGATGTTAGTGGCCTGGTATATTGTATGCTTTATACTCCACTTTTATTTATTTGGATGGGGAGGGGAAAGTTGGAGAGCAAAGAGATCTGAAATGGATTTAAGGTTATGGTAAAAAAAAAAAAAAAAAAAATCTGTAAAAAAAAATTCAATAATAAGTTTTTACTATTTTAAATAAAATGAGCATAAAATAAGAGACTGTAATTTGGATAAAAAAAAAAAAAGAATGAACCTGAGATTCTAAAGGACAACAGATCTGTCACCATGACTACATATGAGGAAGATCAGTAAATAACATGTGATGTAATTTATTATTTCTGATTTATAGAATGACTATTTCTAGGTGAAAGTATAAAGCAGAGAGTTAATATAAGTAATTGAAACAATTTTCCTAAAGAAATTGTTTGCCTTAATTTGGGGGGGAGGAGGGTAAATAACTTGATTGAAAAAACCTGTAAGTTCAATTGATGCCCCATGGCAAACATTTTATTGAAGTTGGGATAAAAATGATATCCGATTAAACTGATAACTTTTGTAACAAATATGAGTTCTAAAATCAGATTTATAAGAAACCTATTTGTCAATGGCAAGCCTATATAGATGTTAGTAGCCTGGTATATATATGCCTTATACTCCACTTTTATTTATTTGGATGGGGAGGGGAAAATAAAAGAGCAAAGAGATCTGAAATGGGTTTAAGGTTATGGTAAAAAAATATATATATAGATAGATAGATAGATAGATATAGATATATATATGGTTTTCATGTTTAGCAGCTTCCATTTTGGGGAAAGAGTTCAAATTCAGACTCTGTGAAACACTAGCAATTACAACTGTTTAAAAAGCAGCAGGCAGGTAAAATTAGATTAACTATCCACATGGAAGATCATACTCCAGAGGAACAAAAGTCCTCTGCCCTGGATCCTGTAAAAAAAAGAAGCGCATGAATAAAAATAAAGTACACAAAATTATCAGCACTTGTAAAGACAACTATTTGTGAACTCAGATAAGCCAAATTATTAAGTGGAATAGATCCAAACTACAGACATATCATTTTATCTTAATACCTTAGGAGAATCACCAATGAATTATGAATATAAAAATATCTACTTATATATTTTACAGTTTCTTCTCAATTCTGTAAGATAGGTAATAAAGGATGAAAAGTATAAGCAGTATATGTTGTACCTATATTAATATACACTTTTCCTGAACAAAGTAAATCCTATTAAAAATAAAACAAATTAACACAATGCATACTTCGACAATAATAGCATGTCTCATTGCAAAATATAATTAGATCTTTATGGATTTTGTACCATCCTTATTAAAGCAACATTTTGACCACCTCATTCCTCTTTTCTTTCAAACAGCTTTCTTTGGGAGGTAGGCAAGATGAGGGACAGAATGTAAGAAAAGGAAGAAACACATAGTAACAGACACAAGAAATCTTTTTTTCTTTTAAGCTAAACATCCCACATCCCCAATACCTTCAACTCACCTCTGTAGGAAATAATTCTGAATTCCCCTCACTAATCTTTTTCAGATGAAAAATAGTCTGTTAATGATCTTCCTAAAATATGGCTCTTAAATTGACTGTTAAATCAATTACGTGATATATACAGAGATAACTTTCTCCTTCATATTGGATACTATACCTCTTTGATGCTACCTAACATCACATTAGCTTATAAGACAGTTACATTCTACTGTTAGCATATGTCTAAGTTCATTAAAATTCCTACAAGTAGCATTCAATCCATGTCACTATCTTATTCAAAACAGCGAGAGCTCCATCCAATAGCCTGCTAAAATCAAGACACACCATGTTTACAATATTATTCAACCCATGGATCTAAGAAAAGGTCAGTCTAACACTGAAAGAATATCTGTATTAAATTCTGGCAGTCAACACTTTCTTCTTGAGCATCCAAACACCATGACATCTCCTACATTGTACTAGATTTATTCTTATTTTAATTCTTCCCATTTTTATCAACTCAGCTGTTTTCTTTTGAGGGCCCTCCAACATCATCCCTCGTACCTCTCAGTATTACACAATGCCTGGCATATAGAAATACTCTCACATATTTATTGACATAAGATAAAAAAAAAATTTCTAAGTTATAATAGACAAAGATGTAGAAAATGAAGTTGTTTTCATTAGAAAGAGTACAGTATTCAAAAAACCAAAAGCTTCCAAGCAAAATTTCCAATTCCAAAATGAAAATATTTAATTACTTATGATACCCCAAGAAAGTCTGGTATTATACAATATCCCCATTGGTGGCTTCCATGAAAAAACTAAACCAGGAAACATATTTCAAGACCTGTTGTCAGAGGGGCACAGTGTGGTATGATGAAAATAATACTGGACATGAGCTAAAAAATTTAGTTTCAACACATGGGCCCTGCCACTCCCCCTAACATGGGGAAAGTCACTTCCCCTTTCTGGGCCTCAATTTCTTCTGTAAAATTACGGGAATGAATTACATAATTTCTGAGGTCCTTCTCTTCCAGTTTAAACCTTATCATTTATAGTAATTTCAATCAAGTGGTGTCAAAGCACTACTTATAAGTTGGCAAAAAAGAAAAAAAAAAAGTCCGTAATATCCTACTATACCAGCTTTTTTCACAACATCAGAATATCTTAAAGTGTACTATTGGCTCTGTAAACAAAATTTTAATACCACAAATTTCTCTTGCCACCCCATCTATCAGATATAGCTGACAATGTGACAATTACAAAATATGCCTTCAGTATTTTAAGTTAGATGGCTCTTGCCTCTGAAAATGTGTGATATCAAAGGGCAAAGTAGAAAAGACCTATGTCTTATACTCAGCAGTAGATGCACATTCTGGTCCTAGTTTATTCACTAATACATTTACTGCTCTTTAATACATGGAAAGAGCACTATTTCCAGAATCAAGGAATTTAATATTAAACCCAACCTCCGATATCCTACACATTTATGACCCTGGTCAAGTCATTTCTCTTTTAAGTCTCCATTTTCCTCTTCTATCAAATGGATAATATAGCTACTGAGGTCCCTTACATCTATCTATCCACAATTCTATAAATCTGTTTGAGTGGAAAGGAATGTTAGCAATGGGCATATTATGCCAAAGAAGAAATAGTAAAAGCAGCAGAATTACTGACCCCAATGTTACCTGGGCCCATAAAAATATAAAGTGTTAAAAAGCCCTGAATTCTTCAAGACTTTTAAGCATATTTATGATCAAGTCATTATTCAGCATAATATCAAAAAGTATTACTGATGCAGCAGGCACTTTATGTCTGTTTAATGAATAAAATTTTCCAGATAACTGAAGTTTAACCTTATTATATTGAAACTATTAAATACTATTTATGGCTTATTTATGTGTAATCTCTCATTTCTCAATGATACTAAATAAATTATTCATAATCATGCAATTTGAGATGGAAAAAGCCACGAAGACCCTTATTTTATAGATGAAAAAACTAAGCCTCTCTAAATTTAAATGAAGTTGCAACCACAGTCTTATAAGAAAATAAAGTATCAGTGAATGTGAGATAAAAATGTTTTTCCACTAATATTCTGCCTTTTATATCTGTTAATATTAATAAAATGCTATTGCAAAGGCAAAATGACTGCCACAAGGAAGGAAAAAAAAAAAAAGCTCCCTGATGATCATTTTTTCAAGTTGAAATACATAGAAACATGCACCACCACTTGTACATTTAGGAGATACCACCGTAGTCTGATGGTAAGTATGATGGCTTAGAAATCAGAAGACCTGGATTCTAATTCTAGCTTTAAAACAGCATGATATCAAGCAAGAAACTAACTTTTCTGTGCTTTTTCTTCATCAAAAAAATAGTGAGGCCATAAATAGGGAAGAGAAATAAATCCTACTCTTCTCCACTTCACGTATGTTATATGATTTTACAAAAATAATTTATATGAAAAGCATACAATACATTATTATTACTCCCTTTTCAGTGTTCAATATCAGAGAACATTGATACAATGTTTTAAGAATTGTAAAGAACTTATATTCAAAGTTCTTCATATTATTTGATTTAATTAGGACACTAAAACCCTATTTTAAATTTAAAATTTAAGATTAAATTTAAGATCATTTCCAACTGTAAAATCCCTCTTTACAGGATAATATTAAGATCCAGAATTGCAAGATTCTTTAAAAAAAAAATTATTCAATTCTCTTAATTTGCAGCTATAAAGAGAGGTATGCAAGCTAGGATCCACACTACATTATATTTCCTTATAATTTCTAAGTTATCCTGAGATGTAATGCCTTAAGCATCATGATCACTTACATTTGCATAGTTACATGTCCTCTGATATTTATTTTAAAGATGGGATAACTAGGTCTCAGGGGTTGTTTCTGATGGTCCAAGGCATAGTTCCAAGCTAATGTTTTTTCTGTAAGTTAATACCATTTCCCCCACTCCTACCCAAAACTAGTTTCTATTTCTCCTGGAGAAGGGTCTATGAAAGTAGGAAATGAGATGCTTCAAGAATTTACAACTCATATCCAAAAACTTTAGGCCAAAGTAATTGGAATGGCAACTGAGAGACATGTAAAGCAATATAGAAGTGTCTTCCCCATTTACCATACAATCACATTTATAGACACACAGTATGTTACAAGCTACCATATCCAATACTTCACATGTATTAAGCCAGCATATTAACTGCCTATATAGATACATAAATCTCTCTTCTTAAGGTCTCATCTTTTATCTCTTTTGCAGTTTGAAATGTCTTGCAAAATTGTGTTTATTCAAGTATTCACCGACACTTGAACTCTAACACATCAAAAACTGAGTCATTTTTTCCTTAAATTGTCATTCCTACTTAACTTCTAAAGTAGACCAGTCTTTAGGAAATTAAGATGTGTTTTTGATGAAGTCACCAGAATTTCCCAGATTAACATAACTTCAATTTCCTTTTCTTTCTAAAATCCCTATTTTGTTTCCTATTCCAGTTTATTCTTATAAAAGGTTAAGGAGAGAAAGAACCCTTAGAGATCATCTAACTGTTTTACCGATATGGAATCTAAGGAAAAGAAGTGAATTGTTACTGAATCAAATACTTCATCTGAAAATTCAGCTAAATTTGTTAAATCTTAGTCAATTTTACTGAGTTCCTCTACTACACTACGATTCCAGGATCACCTTCTGTAATAAATCTAGGCTTCAAATGTTTCTATCTAATTATTAAAACTGCCACACTGGGACTCTGTTTTAGTTCTCCTCTTTGGTTTCCAAGCCTCTACCTCCCCAAGTAAATATATTCTTTATCAATGGAAAAATATCCTCTGATCTGAATCACTTTACCACCATACTCTCTACTTTCTAATCATTCTATAAAGATGAAAATACCATGGGCTCAGGAAATACAAAGATAGAAGAACCAAAAACTGAAGGTTGAAGGAAACCTCTATTCGTTACAGAAAGAAATAAAACTAATTTTTAGTGATTCCTAAAATATACTTTAAAGCAAATGTATTTCACATATTCTTTGTTTAGAAATGTCAGATGTGCAGAGAACACAAGATTTTAAAAATTGATCAAGACATCAGAATATCCCCTTAACATTGACCTCCCCCTATTTATTTCATTCTTTATTAAATCTTGCCCACTATCCTTTCGGTAAAACTTTCCTACTTTGCCAATGCCAGTCTTGTGACCAAATTAGTTTCCTGATGCCAAGTAATGTTATCATTTCTCTTCATCACGAACTCTGTTTTAGCCACAAAGCTCCTTGTAGTTTTCTGTATGTCTGTCTATTTCTGTCACTCTGCAACCTTTCTACTGCATATTCTTGCTAAAAACAAACAAAAAAAAACAACCTTTTTATGTTGTACTACTGAAAAATTAAATGGCATAAAGACTCCTTTGCTTTGATTTACCCTTCTCCAACTACCACCATCAGCATAAAATTAATTTTCTTGTTTTGTCTTTGTATATCTTTTGCAAGCATGTGTGCTATCTCTTATGGCTAAGAACACAAAGACCCTGTGGGCAGGGACTATACCTACTACATAATAGCTACACTAATAGATATATAATATATTTAATATTTATGATAATGCATTACTTTAAGTATGAAATACCCTAAATCATTTTGCATCTTTGCAGCACGTATTACAGTGCTCTGTGCAAAATAAGCTCTGAAATATTACTAAATTAAGCTTTTTCAAGGAGTCTAACACAATAATCCCATGATAGCATAATTTTTTCGTGATGGTATAAAAACTTATGGCCAAATGACTTCTTTGATCACACTAATAATTAAGACTATGATAAATGCAAAAAAAACATGCAATTTTACAAATGGCATATATTCCTATTAAATGCCATTCTGTGGTCACTTAAGGAAGGGAAAAGCAAAGAAAGGAAGAAAACAGGACATCAGGCCAAGGTGGAAGTCTGAACGCTGGCTTTCCCCTTCCTTTCAATCTTTAGTCTCAAAGAAGCAGCACAGCAACAGCAAAGTGGCATCAGTAGAAGCTGAACTTCATCTGACTGCAAACAAGCAGCCGGCATGGACCATGTCTATTAGAGAATCACATGTTAAACACCATTGAATTAGGGAAATTAAATGCTACTGCGAAAACATAAATTCTTATTTTTCACTAAAAACCATTTATTAATTAGACATGGGGAATGGGAGTGGGGTAGGAGAGGACAGGGAAGAATTTGAATAAAGACCATATTAATTTAATCTAAAGGGATAGGTGAAGTTAAAAGTACATTAAAAATCATTGTTAACAAATTCTAGATAAATTCAAACAAATTTTTAAAAACAGTTTTATCAATATCTGTTTGAATGTCTATTTAGGAATCTGAACAATAAAATCAAGTCTTTTTTTTTTTTTATTAAACAACTACGATTAGAAGCCGTTACCAGTATGCAATGTTAAATATTGAAATCTCTATGAGGTCAACAGTACAACTAATCTCGAGCAGAATCCCCATATAGTTAAGTCTTAAACATTTTTGTAAAAATTACTTCACTAATTTAATATTTTAGTAGTATTATCACTTCAGTTCAACAGTTTTCACTGCAAATTGATCTCTCCTTTGGCATTAAATGTCAGAAGGCTGTGTGTGTGTGTGTGTGTGTGTGTATGTATGTGTGTGTGTATTATATGTAAATAAAATGTCTAGGCTTATCTTGAGGTGTGTCTCTGGATATGAGCAAAAGAAACTAAAGTGTCAGTGAAATGTGATGAAGCATGGAAATGATAATTATTAAACAAGGCTATTTACACAATACTATTGTTAGGGCACTTAAAAGAAAGGAACAAATATATAACTTAAAACAAAGTTCCTTCTGAGGAAGAGTACAATTTGTTAAAGGATACTTTCTCACTTTCCTCCCTGTTGCTCAGGACTCTAATGTACATGTAATTTAGCCCATCTCCTTTCCATCAACAGAGGAAAAAGTAAAATTGAACACAAATCCCCTCCATTATTAAATACTATCCCCTCAGATCACAGGGTTAGTGAATTAGCTAAAGAGAAAGACAACAAATTTCCCCAATGGTGTTTTTCTATAAAAGAGTTGACCCTTTAGTAATAATCAACATAATAATAACCAAGTACTTATAGTCAGGGTGCACAACCCCCAATTACACTGAATATAGGAAAGAGGAAGCCATCTACGAGGTATAGTAGCCCAAATCTAATAGTTCACTTCAGAACCTCATCCTCCTCTTATTTATGTGGTATGTGAATTCCTATTCTAGATGTATATAAAATGAGTTCTACATAGACAGTGGAAAAGATCAGTTGGGCAATATATTCCTCTATTTTATCAGTTCTATTATATATAGAATAAAAAAAATTAAAACAGACTAGTTCACACATCTTTTTTCTTTCCTTTAAATTATACAGTTCTTTTGATTAGGTATACAAATTTACTGCCTATACCATTCCCTTTATAACATTAGCAATCTAACTTTCATTCTCTCTCTTAAAAGTGCATTTTTCTAAGCCACCAAATAGACCCATTTACTGATAACTTCCAAGAACTTTTCTCTGACCTCAATCTCCTAAACAACTCTGTTGCATAACATATTGCGAAAGCATATCCACTCTTCTCACTTCTAAGATATTAAACTATTCTGGCTTTTAGTCTATGTTCTGTCTGTTCTTATTTAAGCTTCTCATGTGTAGGTCTTCTCTCCGAATGTCTAAATAGATAGGGACAGGCTATACCTAAGGTCACCAATGACTTCGAAATCTTGTCACTTTACTTCATCTAATTTGCTCATTTTTAAAATGACAGAATTGGATATTATTTCCAAGATCAAATCTCACACAAATTCTATTATTTCCCATTTTCTTTGCTAGTTCCCCTTTAATCTATTTAGCTATAGGGAAGTCCCCAAAGTTTAGTTTTTTTATATCCAAACTATCATTGGAGTACTTGTACTTTTTTCTTTTTGCCTTAAACTGCCATCTCTTTCAAATCTACATATCTACATAAACTCTTCAATCTTTATCTCCAACTATAAATTAAAATTTCCTACTTGGATCCCAAGTAGGAAAACTCCCCAAATTTAAAACCAAATTCATCATCCTTCTTAAACAAGATCCCTCTCCCTGTTTATCAATGGCATCATTACTTTAAAATCATCTTTCCCTCACATTATGTTCATCTTTTATACTCTATAAATATGGTCTAGTAATTATTCTTTAAAATGTCTCTACATTCCTCTCCATTTCCAGTCTTAGTTTAACTGGCTTACTGCAATAGCCTACTATATAGTCACTATGACTTCCTTCCACTAAATTTATTCTCCAAATTGATCATGAACAAATCTTCATAAAGTAGAACTTTCATTAAATCATGAATAATATAAAGAATGTACTGAATGTACAAAATGCTGAGCACAGAATTAATGACAATGAATATCACTAATGGGAAAAGGAAATTATAGCTACCAGATATGCTTTACTCCCTAAAAGGAATCCTAAACTCTGAAGAAATGAGATGGCAGGGACAGCTGGCTTCAAGGATAATTGAATGAAGCATCAAGACTAATAATTTTGATCAAACCCCTGGCCAACAAAAACTAAACCAAAGTCTTCATTATAAGTTATAAAGTAAGCAAATGCCAGTTGGTCAATTTTGTTCAGGTTTAAATTTCCTTTCTCTATAGTAAATAAATACTTTATATAATACTGTAACATTTGATGCACCCTTAAGTAGGAAAGCTTTTTTCAATCTTGTATAGTCAGTTTATCACATTCATTTAGTGATACAATGTGCTCAGGGGCCCTGGGTAGGACATGAAGAAGGGACATGTCTGTTACCTGGTCAATCACTTACTCACCTTGTAGATCGTCTGTTTCAGGTACTGCTTTGTCCACAGATGTACTTTCCACTTGGGTAGATGCTACAGAGTCTGATAAAAGTGACTGATTTGATACAGGGCTAAAAGAAAGTACAAATTTTCAGGTTAAAAAAAGTGGAGAATAATCCAGCTAATTGCAGTAGATTATTACAATATTTGGAATAACAAAAGTTAATTTTTAGGAAATCTAAATAGTACTAAAAAATTAGTAATATTGTTGAAATTAAGTACCTCAGAAAAATTTCATCAACAAAGGTCAAATGACCCATTAAGCAATTACTTCCATCAGAAGGTAGATTAGGCATATCTTTACCATGCTTCAGATACCACATGAAGGTGATATGAATGGCAGAATAAAAACACTAAATATATTTATGATTTATATTAGCATCTTTACATTACAAAATGATCAACTATAACATCATGCAATATAAAAAGTCAGAAATTATAAAGTAGCATGGTGGAGACTGTTAGATTTATAAGTAAGGAGGACCTGAATTCAAATTTTGCCTCAGACATGTACTAACTTTGATTCTAGGCAAGTCAGTTAACCTCTATGTGCCTCAGTTCCTCATCTGGAAAATGAAAAGAATTTGAATTGATGTCCTCTATAGTTTCTTACACCTCTAAATATATTTATGATATTATGAAGCTACAATCAGAAAACTAGTTTTGATATGATATAATCGTAGCAGTAAGATATAATGCAATTAGAGTAAGAATAAGAATATAATGCAATTAAATTTAAATCTCTAAACCAACGAAAAATCACAAGTTACAAAATATACTAATGTAAACAAGAATGAAGACTTGTTAAATTTATTTAATCTTTACTCAATACATAGTTCTTAGTTTTAGAAGAATATGAAACAGATTTACATTTTTTAGAAACAATTCTGTTTCTAAATAAACAATTTGTCAACACTGGAAAAGATTTTGGATTTGGATTCAAGGGAACAAAATGATCATCAGTCACATTTGTAACCTTTAAAAAGTAAGTAATTTGATCCATTAGGATCTCAGTGTCCTCATCTGTAAATTCAAAGAGTTGAACTACATGGAATCTGAGGTACTTTTTGCATTTTAGACTTATGAACCTATGAAAAACCTATGACTTGGGCAACAAATCACTGAACAAATAATTAAGCATTATTCGAATAAATACTATGTGCATTCCATTCAACCTCCCAGGTAGAAAGAAAGCAAATCACCAAATCTTACTATAAACACAAATTTGGGATAAAGAAAACAACAAAAGAAGTTTATCAACAAATTAATGCTTGAAAATTTGACCAGCTATAATTGAATAGTACATTACAAAAAATATCCAAGGAATAAGGAAGATGCTAGGGGAAAAAGACTTATTTTTATGTAAAATGAGGACAACAGAAGTTACAATTCTGGAGGAAAAACCACCAGAATGAAACTCCCTTTTTTATGTGAAAATCATTTTCATACACAATTCTTCAGGAAGATGATGGGTCAAATATAGGTACTACATGGATTATTTTTAATTATCCTTTTTAATTAAGACCTGAAGAGACCTTACCTTGGCTGCATAGATGGGGAAGATGTGGAGTCTAATGTTGATTGAGCTTCTGGGACATTGCCATCTGTGCACTGAACTGGTAAAGATTCAGACAGACTACTGACAGAAGTTGCTGTAAGAATACCATAATATCACATTAAAGTTTAAGTATCGTGGTAAGTCCAAGAGTTCATCTAAAAAAATCAAGGTTGGTTTTCCATTAAATATTGTTTTACAACCAAAATTATAACATGTACATATTCCCTCAACAGATATCCACTGAACTATTGTGAAGTAACAGATTTAAAGCTAAAATGATAAACTAGGAAGAAAAATCTGCCAATTTTATTATTATAAACAAACATTTCCCTAGTGTAAGTTCACATCTGTATATATAAGTATATAACCTAACAAGTGATCTACTGTTATCTGAAACTTGCTAAGTTTTCATTATCAGTCCAATAAGTTATATTTCCAGGTGTTTCATAAATGCTATGACTTTAGTCTTTCAGCAATTTTTCCTCTAATGTACTTACATATTATTCTACTCTACGATCTTCTAATCCTCAGTTCTTTTATATATATATATAACAAATGCAAGAATTAAGACAAGAAAAAAAGGCCTATTTGTTTATAATATAGTGTTGCTGTTTTTCAGGCACATGGAAAGTTTTCTTGGCAAAGATACCAGAGTAGTTTCACATATCATTCTCCATTAGATTTAAGCAAACAGATTAAATGACTTGCCCAAGGTCATATTACTAGCAAGAACCTGAAGTCAAATTTGAACTCAAGACTCTATGACTCCAGGCCCAGTGTTATAGTCAAGGAACCATTTAGCTGCCTGCAAGGCAGAGGTGAAGTGACTTACTTTTTATGAAATCCTGTGTGCATGCGCACTTGCATATGTGTATGCATATATATGTAGTAAATATGTCTGTCCAAATGTATGCATACACATACACATTCACATGTAAATGATTTGCTTTAGATACAAATGCAAAAAATATCCCACAGATATTTCTTATAATAGCTAAAAATCATTTAAGACCAATTTCTGTTTCTGTCATAAGAACATTTTTAGAAATATCAATGTGAAAACAAAAAATGTTCTATTATCCATGGTGAAAAAAATACATTTAATCTTAACTTAATGTAATTCTATAATAAGCCCTTGTTTATTCACTTAAAGAGTCTCTCAGATGATCGAGGCTTTTTTTAACTAAGAAAATTGATTTGATCTTAAAGAAAAACAGGAATATCAACTAAGTTGACTTGTAAATTTTGGTTTAGAAGATGAAATAAAACATTTAAGTATTTTAGATGCTGGTAAACATCCACACTTTTCAATAATTTTTAAGACTTTTTACCAATTACTTATAATTTTAAGCCTTGGCTTTGCTCCTTTTCCTAACATATGCCCTTTCTATACTTATATAAAACAACTCCCACGAACTGAAAATAAACACTTTCCCCAATGGAAAACTTTCTACTCCTTCATGCCCATGGGCTTTGCATTATGCAGATTAAATATTACTTTCAAAAATCTGCAATATAGTCTATAATTATATAAAATGAATAGTTAAAATTTATCAAGTACCCACACAAGTGCACACATACGACACACGTGTGTTTTGTAGTAAATTATCAAAGACTCTAGTTTATAAAAATTACTTAAAACAAAAACCACTTACCAGGTGGGCTAATTCTACCATTACTACTATTCTGTCTTTGAAGATGTTCTTTATAGCATACTGAACACATGCCATTTGTACGAGGGTTTCCATAAAATCCACAGCCAGTGGAACAAAGCATAGGCACTTGGCTATGGTTAGTTTCTTGAGCCATGTTCCTCTTCTGTGCACCTGAAAATTATAATAAGAACATCCAGAGATAATACAAATTAGTTTTGTATCATAAAAAATAAATACTTCTTCTAAAAGCGTATCAGTTAGATCACATGCTGGAAATCTTTTTCCAAACATTATAAAAATTCATACTCCATGTTCCAGGCATGGAGTTATAGGAGAACTACAGTGGCTCTGAAATTAACAGATCTTGGAAAATGTTTGTCCTTAATCTTTAGAGTATGTATGGGAAGCTTGGAGCAAACCAGTTCTGTTTGTACTTTCTAGACTGGGCCTGAAATAATAAAACATACGGATTCATATGTGATACCTAAAATCCAGGAGCAAAAACTAAATTGAGAAAGGAGAGCAGATGATTAAAAAAAAAAAAAAAAATGAAGCTTTCTAAACAGATGTCAGATTTTTTCCACCCAAACGATGCTAAAGTAGCAGAATGATGTCTTTTATGTGAGGATTATTAATGGTAGGGGGTGGAAGTGGGGAAGAAGATCTCTGTTGTCATTTTTCTTCCATAAAGCAAATGACTAACATGTCTCTGATTTATGACCAAAAATATTATAAATTCTCGCCGTTGCTTGCAAAATTTTGTATATGCATGGTTATAGTTAAGAGATAAGTCTGTGTAAAAGTAAAAACTAAGATATAATAAAGAAAAGTTAATTTTTTAAAATATAGCCCTTAGGAAGAATTGTAAGATAATAGCTCCTGATTCTTGTTAGGATCCAACACGTCACAGAAGTTCTACATCACCTAAGTGTCATGAGGGAAGCAATTACATGTTCCCCTAAAATCTTGAATCAATTAATTCTAAAAACTGTAGATAGCCCAAATACCTAGAGGATCTATATAATGGACGAAGGACTCAGGCAGGCAGAGACAAATTTTATGTCAGAATGGAGATCCTAGACAAAAGTTAACTATTTGCTGGTTATTTTCTGGATCAGCCTCCAAGGCTGAAAGAACAAAGGCAATCAAGTTCTAACACCATTGTCATCCAAACCACCAATGTGATATTAAGTTGATTTAAGAAAATCTTTCTTGCAAGTATTTCTACAATGACACCTATTTTTCTAGGTATAACTGATTTTTTTTTTTAAAAACAAACTATGCATTAAGATTTTTTTCAGAGATATATAGGAATCAAAGGAAAGAAATATTAAATAATAGAATCCTCACTATAGTTCATTGCACTGAAATACAAGCTATATATGCAGAGAGGTACTACCAATTGCTGCAAAAAACAAAAGTTTCAGATGGACCATAAATTCATTAAAGCACATCTTTAGTTCTGATTAACAGTTTTTGACTCTTAGCTTTTTACCAGTTTCAAATCCCTACATTTTGTGCAGCATGTGAAAGATATTTAAAGATTTTTACTAAACCTACATCAAGTAATATAAAAGGCTAGGGAAATCTGTCTCAATCCAGATAGTCTATTTTCTTATCTAATAGATAAAAGTAAAGTGCTGGAAGAAGCAGAAAACAAATCAAGTGAAATCCCAGAAAATTATATTAAGTCAATAAAGTTTAAACATAACAATAGCTTTATTCAATTAATTAAACTGATTGTCTTATGATTTCTCCCCTCCCCTTCCCTTACCTAATCCAGTTCTTTAGTACTCCCATCTATAGGGGACATAAAAATCAAGAAAAATATAATCTTTTATTGTCATGATACTTCCTAAGGTAAGTTTTTACCTATTTCACATATAAGATTTTTGAGACCGGAGACTGTTTTGCTTTTCTTTCTTTCTTTTTTTTTTTTAGTACCCTGTGTTCAGTATAGTGCCTGGCACACAATTAGCTTTCTTGACTGATTGATAGTGGAGCTTCCTTAATGTTCAGCAGCTTTTATTTCCATTTGTAACAAAAATCAAAATTACTTTAAAAGTTATGAAATGGTGCTGACGAGGTCCACTACAAATTTGTTATATAATCTAAATGAGGCTCTCCTCTCCACCCCTCCCAGCCTCCTCCACCAATAAACTCACTATCTCACTTACCACAGCAGTTCTTCCAAATCTTTTCATCCTTCTTTAACCTTTCCATTATTTCCCTTTTCCCATTCTCTCAGCTAAGAGCATTCCTTATATTTTACTGGAAAAAAAACCAAGTAAATTGCTGAGATTTTCTCTTATCTTCATATCACTCAAATGCCTACTATCACTATCATTTCCCTTATTTCTTATCATATATTGAGATGATTCTTTTCGCTTAGCTAAGGAATATGCTTTTACATGCAAAAGTGATAACATTCTATTCCATTGCTTCAGTAGACTTGCCTGTACTCTCACCATTGCTCTCAAAAGCTACTTTGTACTGTGTCTGTTCGTAACCTACAAATATGTCTGTCTTCTTCCATCCTCAAAAACACTTGTTTACCTTGGCAAGTTATAAATATTTCCATAATTAGCCTTCTTCAGAAATTTAGTCAGAAAAGGGAAGATATCAAAAGTATCTAATACCTTTTTCCCTCACTCTAATTTCTACAAAAATTACCAATCTCATCTTCCAATTGAAATTGCTCTACCTAATATTGCCAATGATCACCAAATTCGATATTATCTTCTCACTCTTCACGCATCTCAATCTCTATGCACTCTTTGCCACTGCTAATCATCCCCTTTTTTGCCTCTAGTTTTCATAACACTCTATTCATTTGGTTTTCCTTTTATGTATGTGACCAAACCTTACTCTGCTTCAATGGATATTTATATCATAGCCATTAACTATGAGTTTTTGGGGGGGTAAAACAGGCGCTTGCCTTCCACATTCTTTTCTTTTCCCTCCATACTATTTCACTTGGTCATCTTATCAGCACCCATGGAGGTTTAATTATCATCTCTAAGCTGATGATTCTCAAATCACCTCAACTAGCCTTAACTTCTCTAATGACATACATCTTGTATCTCCACGTGTTTCCTAGACATCATAAACTGGATGTCTTGTAATAAGACAAACATGACTTGCCCAGGATCACAAAGTCAAATTTGGACTTGGGTCCCCCTGACTCCAAGGCCAGTGCTTTATCTACCAAGTCAACTAACTATCCCTCTTGTAGACATCTTAAACTCAACTCTATAACTGAACTCATTATCTTTTCTCCTCTTTCCCTTCAAGACCTCCTCACACCCTAAACTTGTGTATTATAATTAAAAGTACCACCATGTTCCCTCAACCACAAAAATATTAAAGGACTCTGGTACTAATACAAAATCTCCATTGCCCTTCTTAAATGTACAAGCTCTTTAGTGAAATAATAGTGTACCTTATTGACACTGTTTTGTCCTCTTTTCCATGAACTTCTCAAATTCACATTTTGCTACATTTTGTTATTTTGTATCATGTCAAATTTTTTCTTCTATTTCAATGGGTTTTTTTTTTCTTACCTCCACCCATCTCCAACCACCTGCTTTGGTGTAAACTACTAATTCTCCTTGATAACTGCCAACTAATGTATGCTTTCAGAGAACATATATTTTAATTTCCTTAATTACCTTAATTATTTGCTTGTTTATTTGATTATTTATTAATTTATTTAATTGTCTTGATTACTTTAAATGGATGTGAATATCCTTTAGGAATCTACTTCTAATCTTATCTTTCCCTTTCAGGCTATGTTCTTTAACTGATTCTCAATTTTACAATTTTTGCTCAAAAGAGTATAAAGTAATCTGATTCTATTTATTGAGTATGAAGGGGCCTAATATCTGCACGGATGTTTTTTATCTCTAAAACAATTCCCTATATGGAAGAAAAGTAAGAAGTAAAAGAAATGGAAGGCTTATGACAAGTTTTGAAAGATCAGGAAAACTAGCTACCGGAGGTCTAAAAGTACAAAAGTCTAGCCCATTATTGGTTTTGTTGCTAGCCCAGCACTGAAGCCTTTAAGAATGAGGAATGACTTTGGGATCCAGGTCAAAATAGATGAGGACTCATATGGTGCGATGCCATAGTTGGATAAAACCTTTGTGAGGCCAATCTTATGTAGAAACATCTTTATTTCTGAGCCCATCCACCCCAGAGATCTAAGAAATATAGGGAAGCAAGTTGCCTTAAAGTATTGGGGGTAGAGGTAATATTTGGATTCTATTCTTTATTTATGGCAGGAACAAATGATGTTATGTCACTGGCACCTAATAGAAAGGGGAGTACATCCTTAACCAGGCCTTGAGTCAATTGTACTCTTAGGAGTATCTCTAAAATCTTGAGAAGGAGATGTGCCTGTCTCTGAGACAGGAGCACACAGAGCATTTGAAACACCACCAACAAAAAAAAGTAGCATTTTAATAGCTTTTTAAAGTTTGCAAAGCACTTTATGTGTTACCACATTTTACACTCAACACAACTCTTTGAGGTAGGGCAAAACCCATTTTAAAGATAAGGAAACAGAAGCTGAAAGAGGTGAAATGATTTGCTCACTTAGTTAGCTATCATATAGCTGGTGAGTTGTCTGAAACAGAATTTGAATTCAGATCTTCCCAAGCCCAATATCTGTTATATCATCTAACTGCCGGAGTGCTATGTGAAAGAAGCAAAATAGTAAAAGTAGTAAAGAAATCTGGACGGGTGTGTGTGTGTGTGTGTGTGTGTGTACACATATGCTTGCAATTACAAGTTCTAAAGACTACTTCCATAGACACTTATTGCTTATTTATTAAAAATAACTATAACATGCTAATTATAAACACTAAAATACAACATGGCTATAAGTGCTACAAAAATTTAAACTCATGTTGTTATAATTAAGTTGAATTAGGATATAACCACAAATATCTTAGCTCCAAATCCAATTCCAAAATACTCTTAAGTAATGTAAATAACTGAATTATGATCTTCATTTTAGTAACTTACAAGCACTTTTTAAAGCTGTTTTTTGTGGGGTAGGGGAGAAAAAAAAATTAAGAAAAATTATATAGATTAATAAGCAGAGTCTACGGCCATACCACCCTGAACGCGCCCGATCTCGTCTGATCTTGGAAGCTAAGCAGGGTCGAGCCTGATTAGTACTTGGATGAGGGAGATTAATAAGCAGATTCTTAAATATCAAGGATGCAAATTATAAGGAAGTCAATACCTTCTATGGTTTGAACCCGTTTACAAGTCCTCAAGCATAAAATCAGGCTAGCTTGGTGAAGGGTTAAATAAGTGGAAGAAAGAGAAGGACATATTTTCAATGTTATAACCATGTGGTGGATGACTAATCATATCAAAGAAACTGAGTCTGGTATTTCTAAGAAGGAAGTAGGTAAAAGAAAATAAGAAAGGATTTTAAATCCTTAATTGCTACCTTGTTACATTTATGGAGAAACACAATGGTGAAATAGAAATTCACAATACTCAGATTTAGTTTCTGCCTGGTCAATCTGGCAATAAAACAATGCTGGGTAAGCCACTGAACCTCTAAGTCCTGTAGGTTATGCATCTATAGGACATGAAGTTCACATACTTTTTTTTGAGTGCAACCCAAATCAGATTACAATATAACAGAAATGTTAAACAAAGTTATTTTGAAATACAAGGAAATACAGATAACATTAATATGTGGTTTTCTAAGTCAATAAATAACCTATACTATGCATTTCTATGGATTGACACCATTGCTCTAACAAATACTCTAATTTTATAAAATACAGATGTATCCATTTATTAAAAGAGGAAGTTTCCTATATAAATGAAATCTCCAGTCCAATTCATCTCTCTAGTATTTACTGCCACCATACTCGGGAGAAAAAAAAAAAAACCACTGAAAAAAAAATCTGTGACTCATTAGCATGGGACACTAGGAATCAGGAGAACAAAGATACAAGCCTGATTCTGCCACTCTCAGTAAGAACATGGCTAATGTCTGGACCTTAATTTGTTTAGTCATAAAATGAAGGCCTACGATTCAATAATCACTACATCTCTGAATTTTAAAATGTATTTTTCTAAAATCCATGTTAAAAGATTTTAAAAATACTGTTACTTATTCTAAGATGATTTTATAACTTGAAAGAATTTAGAACTCTAAAGAAAATGCTTGTTAAATTCGTCACTATTCTATTTCTTGGATCATACCCATTAGTTCATATTAAAAGGAAAATTCAAATGTCTTTACAAAATATGTTTTTAAATTTACAATTTAGTATCACAGAGAGCTTGAAGAGACCTTGCATGTCTATTTGAGGATACAATCTCTTCATTTATAAATGAGAAAATTAAGGCCCAGGGGGATTGTGTTTTACTCAAAGTCACACAGGAAGTAAATAGCTGAGATAGGATTCAAACTCTTTTCCCAACTTCTTGTGCCATGTACTTTCAAGAGAAATACAGGAAAGATGACTGAATTGGTATGCAAGTATCTCAACACTAGCTATTTTTCTTTGCCTTCTCCAAAATCTAGCAAGTTTTCCTTTGAAATGTTCTTGGCATCAACCCACCTGTGTCCGTTCTTACCTAGTACTACACCTAGTACTGTCTCACACAAAGCTTCTTAAACGGTGGTTCATTATCTTATATGGAGTCTCATAACGGGGGATAGTGAAATTTTGATTTATAATCAGTAAATGCTTGATTTGTATACCTGTTATACACCTCCAAATTCAGGATTACACAAAAATTTCTTGAGTGAAAAGGGGTCATGAGTGGAAAAAGAAGCCGTGGTCTAACCCACTTATCAACTGATGCTATCACTGATTTCCTGTCTGTAGCTTCGTCTTGTTTAAAATAAATTCTTACATAGCATATATATATATTATATATATCTTATCTATATTTTATATAGCATATATATGCTTGGATATATTTAGATCCATTCTTATAAATCCTTACTTATATAGATAAAACTTCCAAAACACAGATTGTCATTCATTCCCTTACTCAAAAATCTGCTAACAGAACCTAAGTGTCAATAAAAAGTTTAAATGCTCCTTAGATTGGCATTCAATTCTTTAATCTGATATCAATCTATCCAATTTTATCTCCCCCATTCCTCTAATAGAAATACCTCAACAATTGTTATCTGAACACTCAAATTCTTATTTCTTAACACAAATCTATGCTCAATAGTCATTACTGTATACACTTATATTTTTGTATAACAAGAGAAAGCAAGAAATGGCTACCCCTCCACTCCACACATACACTGGTTAATCTACAGTAAAACATTGGTCAAAATTACACAGGATAAGCAGGTATGGATGAGTTGAAGGATATTTCAAAACCTTTTGAAATTACAGTTCCATCTGGCAAAAAGTGTCTATCACTCATATGTGTCATCTTATGGTATGCCTTGAATGTTTATTTCACTTCTGTATGTTTCTATTAAAGTTCCTTGAAGGCAAGGATTCTTGTTTTACCTATAAATCTAATTCCTTACCATATATCAAAGAATACCTTTCATAAAGGTATTTAATAAATGTTTGCTAAATAAAATGTTTTACTGTCCCAATTAGATTATAAGACACTTGAGAACAAGACTTACTTCCTTTGTATTTCCCCAACAAAGAAACTCCCACCATGCTTGTCCATCTTAAGTATTCCATTAATATTCATTGAATGAAAAATGAGATTAATGCTAATGTCATATTTGAAATAATTTTTTATTTCAATTCTAAAAACATTTAAGATTTTCTCTTATTAGAACAAAAACCTTTCCTCTTTAGACAAATAAGTCACAAAGAACATGAACACATCTGCTTATATCTGAAAAATTCAATTTTACAGGTATGTATCTAAGTAGAAGGATTACTAACTACTGTCCAGGAAGTTAAAAATGCGAATTTCATTACAACTACTTATGTTTCTCCTACAGAGAATAGTTTTCTACAAGGAAACTGTCTTAATAATAAGATTAGATATCTTGTGGTAAAACCAATCTCTTTTCAACTTGGTATCCAAAACGATTTTTCTCCTGGAGAACAAGGAAAAGCTCATAGTAGGCATGTTAGAAATGCTAAATTAAAAGTTATTTTACATCTGAAGACTATGACCACACTGTTTATTATGTATAAGATTTACTTTTTTTTCTGATACAAATCAGCCAATTGAGTAGTGACTATATTTGACAACTTACTAATAAAGTTATGTGCAATAACCTCTTGAAGCCAGAAGAGAGCAGAGCAATAATGTCTTTTAAAGGAACATAATTAATCACAATTATTTGCCAATAACTAATTTCATAGTAAAGTTTCACAAGGGACAGTGGGGAAAGGGAAGGGAGAAAGAGACAGACAGATAAATAACTACAATTGTTTGCCAACAACTAATTTCATATTAAAGTTTCATATGGGACAGTGGCAGGGTGGGGGCTGGTTGAAGAGACAGAGAGATAATCAGAGAGTCAAGAGACAGAAATAGTGAACTTAAGGGAAAAAGAAAAATGTTTCAGAGGGCAAGAAATTATCTGTGGAAGTCAAAGAAAAGAAAGGAATTGGCTAAGAAACATTGCAATGACTTGCTTTGATAAAGGAAGAAAAGATGTTACTTACTCTGGTGAAAAAGTATAGGGATTTTGGATTTGGAGTACAGGCCTGCTACTGTACTGAGGATGTTTTGCAGTTCTCTCTCTGTGTAGCTGTCCCCACTTCCCTATGTCAGGTTGTCTTTCCCTCTGCAGCTTGGGCTGAAAGACAAAAATGGTTTACATCTGGCTGATGTGGGTAGAACACTCGATGATAATCAACTCATTCCCCAAATTTTAGCTACAGATAAAGTAGATGAGAATATTAAAGCTCATTTTAGCTTCCTTTTTCCATTACTACCCTGCTACCAAGGTTGCAATAAAGACCATAACAACATACTTAATAATATATTCTATATATAAGGAACATAGCAGTTACCTATTGCTGAGTAGAATACTAGAGAAAGCACACTCATCCCCAATTCTCATATGACCCAAGTAACATGTGACATGGGGAAAAAGTCAAACATAACCCATTAGTTGTGGAATTTCTAAAAATCCAAAGCTAATGCACATCGAAGCTTTGGAAATTTATTTCTTGTTTGATACAGTATTTAAACACATCTACACAGGAATAGTATGGGCAGTACTCAATTTTCCATGACTTCCAATTTGGCTCAGATATTTACTAGCTGAGTGACTTGGGCAAGTCACTTCACTCTGTTTGCCTCAGTTTCCTCATCTATAAAATGAGCTGGAGAAGAAAACCATAGCAAAATACAGCAGTATCTTTGACAAGAAAATTCCAAATGGGGTGACAAAGAGTTGAAAATGATTGAAAAATGAGTGAACAAGAATAGCATAGGAATATATTTATCATACAAAAGATTAGAAAAGATTTCATAGTCACTATGTTGTTAAAAAAAAAAAAAAATGATAACTGGATCATCCAGTACCCTAACATAGAGTGCCAAAGAAAAGTGTTACTTAACAAGCATTTATGAAATCATTAATAAATATTTGCTGATAACTGATTATATCTAGTAGTTTAATGTTAAAGTCCATTTTCTTCTAACAAGAAAAGAACATAGGGACAGCATTACTTCAATAAACATACTGGGAATAAGATATGATTTTCTCCACAAAGTTACCAATGATCTCTTAGCAGCCAAATCTAATGATATTTTCTAAATTGTCATCCTTTTTGGAACCTTTATACCATTTGATACTTTAGAATACCTTCTCCACTTTGATGCTAGATTTTAAAGACTGTTAATGACTGCTGAAGCAGCAATTAATAAGTAACTGTATCCCCCCAAGGGTTTATCATGGAACCCATTTCTTTCTTCTTTTTTTTTTCCATATGTTCCCATGAATTCAAATACCACTTTTGCACATTAATTCTTCAGTGTTAGTAGCTCTCTGGAGCGCTCATTCTCTATCACTAACTGCCTATCAGACATTTCCGAATGTATGTCCTTTAGGCTTCTCAAACTCAGTAAGTCCAAAACATAAATTATTTCTCCAAGAATCTTCCCTTCCCCTTTTCCAAATTTCCCTATTACATCTTTCTGGTCACTGAAATGTAACTCTCAGGTGTAACTGTGTCACTTTCAAGTATTCACTCTGACATATCTAATTAATTTGCCCAATGTTTCTACTTGTCATATCTTTAGTATACATCCCCATAATCTCACTAAAAAACTACCCCATTTCAGACCTTCAACTCTCACCTGAACTATTACAACAGATTTCTAATTAATCTCTCTGCCCACTCCAATTCAACCACCACAGCTTCTCAAGTGCTTTTTTCAAAGCATAAATCTGTCTCACAGATCTACATAGCAATAAAACTATAGGGTTGTTTTTTTCTCCATTACCTTCATATCAATTAGAAAAGTACAATTTTTAAACTTTTATATTTTATTATTAAAAACCAAAAAGATCATTGTCATATATACATCAGAACACATTAAGTATATATGTGAATCTCCCTTTCAAACCATGTGCTTTTTGAAAATAAAAAATTAAACATTTCTTTTTAAAATATATTGGCTGAGTTTCCAATTGATAAATGGTCAAAGGATATGAACAGACAATTTTCAGATGATGAAATTGAAACTATTATCACTCATAGGAAAGAGTGTTCCAAATCACTATTGATCAGAGAAATGCAAATTAAGACAACTCTGAGATACCACTACACACCTGTCAGATTGGCCAGAATGACAGGGAAAGATAACGCGGAATGTTGGAGGGGATGTGGGAAAACAGGGACACTGATACATTGTTGGTGGAATTGTGAACACATCCAGCCATTCAGGAGAGCAATTTGGAACTATGCCCAAAAAGTTATCAAACTGTGCATACCTGTTACTACTGGGCTTATATCCCAAAGAGATTATAAAGAGGGGAAAGGGACCTGTATGTGCATGAATGTTTGTGGCAGCCCTCTTTGTAGTGGCTAGAAACTGGAAACTGAATGGATGCCCATAAGTTGGGGAATGGCTGAATAAATTGTGGTATATGAATATTATGGAATATTATTGTTCTGTAAGAAATGACCAACAGGATGATTTCAGAAAGGCCTGGAGAGACTTACACGAACTGATGCCAAGTGAAATGAGCAGGAACCAGGAGATCATATATACTTCAACAACAATACTATATGATGACCAGTTCTGATGGACCTGGCCATCCTCAGCAAGGAGATCAACCAAATCATCTCCAATGGAGCAGTAATGAATTGAACCAGCTACGCCCAGAGAAAGAACTCTGGGTGATGACTAAAAATCATAACATTGAACTCCCAATCCCTATATTTATGCCCACCTGCATTTTTGATTTCCTTCACAAGCTAATTGTACAATATTTCAGAATCTGATTCTATTTGTACAGCAAAATAACGGTTTGGTCATGTATACTTACTGTGTATCTAATTTATATTTTAATATATTAAACATCTACTGGTCATCCTGCCATCTGGGGGAGGGGGTAGGGGGTAAGAGGTGAAAAACTGGAACAAGAGGTTTGGCAATTGTTAATGCTGTAAAGTTACCCATGCATATAACCTGTAAATAAAAGGCTATTAAATAAATTAAAAAAAAAAAAACAAAAAAAAACAAAACAAAAAAACTGTGCACACCCCTTGATCCAGCAGTGTTTCTAATGGGCTTATACCCCAAAGAAATACTAAAGAAGGGAAAGGGACCTGTGTGTGCCAAAATGTTTGTGGCATCCCTGTTTGTAGTGGCCAGAAGCTGGAAAATGAATGGATGCCCATCAACTGGAGAATGGTTGAGTAAATTGTGGTATATGAATGTTATGGAATATTATTGTTCTATAAGAAATGACCAGCAGGACGAATAGAGAGGATTGGCGAGACTTACATGAACTGATGCTGAGCGAAATGAGCAGAACCAGGAGATCATTATATACCTCAACAACGATACTGTATGAGGATGTATTCTGATGGAAGTGGATTTCTTCAACAAAGACAAGATCTAACTTAGTTTCAATTGATCAAGGATGGACAGAAGCAGCTACACCCAAAGAAAGAACACTAGGAAATGAATGTAAACTGCTTGCATTTTTGTTCTTCTTCCCAGGTTATTTATACCTTCTAAATCCTATTCTCCCTGAGCAACAAGAGAACTGTTCGATTCTGCACACATATGTTGTATCCAAGATCTATTGTAACCTATTTAACATGTATAGAAGTGCTTGCCATCTCCGGGAGAGGGTGGAGGGAGGGAGGGGAAAAATCGGAACAGAAGTGAGTGCAAGGGATAATGTTGTAAAAAAATTATCCTGGCATGGATTTTGTCAATAAAAAGTTATTAACATAAAAAATAAAATAAAATATATTGGCTGTACTCCCTTCTCAATATTTTTTTTTCAGTTTTCTGTGCATTTCAGAAAATGTTTCAATGGTATTCCTTTTTTGAGGCATCATTATTATATTACTTTTTCCCTCCAATTAAAAACTGAAAGAAAAAAAAATTCTAACAATCATAGTGAAGCAAAAGAAAGCTACAAATTAGCCATGTCCATACATGCATCACCTAGAGTCCAGAACTTTTCTGTCAGGAAGTGGATAACAGGATTAATTCTAAGTCTTCTGGAAAACATGGTCAGTCACTGCACTGACTGATAAGCTTCCTAAATTTTTAAGTTATTTTCCTTGACAATACTTTTGGTTTTTGTAAAAAGTGTTCTCCTTGTTTAGTTCACTTTACTGTGTGCTTCATTTAATATTACTCAAAGTACTCTAAAGTCAATACATATCTTTCAATGTTTGTTTTCAAAGTAACATTCCATTATATTCACATAAATTGTTCAACTATTCCCCAACTGGTTTTACTTTCATATTACTCTCCCCCACCCCACCTTTTCCTTTTAATGCCTCCTTTAAGATCAGAAAATTTGTTTCATTTGTGGCAGTTCCCCCACCCCCACAACCTCCTCCTTGCCTCTTTCCCTATTACCACTTATTTTTCTGATGAAGTTCATATAGAGTATACCAAAAGTTTGGTGTACCGTTAAACTTATCATGGGTATACCACAATATTATTTTGTGGGCCTTCTCTTTTCTCCTGGTGACCTCATCAGGCCCCAAGGTGTTAATGTTATCAAAAGGTTGCCCCGAGCTCTATTCTCTCTCCTAAGATGCAGTCCCTGCAGTACAAATTGCCTATTAGTAACTCTGAAAACTGATTTATTCTGGAACACTAATACATTGTTGGTGGAGTTGTGAGCTGATCTTTATGGAGAGCAATATGGAACTATGCCCAAAGTGCTAACAAACTGCACATACCCTTTGATCCAGCAGTGTCCCAAAGAGATCTTAAAGAAGGGAAAGGGACCCAGCAAAAATGTTGATGACAGTTCTTTTTGCAGTGGTAAGGAACTAGAAACTGAGTGGATATCCATTAGTCGGAGAATGGCTGAATAACTTATGGCATATGAATGTAATGGAATATTATTATTCCATGAGAAATGATCAGCAGGTTAATTTCAGAGAGGCCTGAAGGGACTTACATGAACTGATGCTATGAACTGAATGCTACATGAACTAAGTGAACAGAACCAAGAGAACATAGTACATAGCAACAAGAAGACTAAGTAATGATCGATTTTGATGGACTTGGCTCTTTTCAACAATGAGGTCAGTTCCAAAGGTCTTGTGATGGAGAGAACTATCTGCATCCAGAGACAGGATTGTGGGGATTGAATGTGGACCACAACTTAGTATTTTCACCTTTTTTTTGTTTGCTTGCTTTTTGTTTTTTCTCGTTTTTTTTCTTTTTTTGATGTGATTTTTCTTGTTCAGCATGATAACTGTAAAAATATGTATGTAAGAATTATATAGGTTTAACATATATTGGATTACTGTCTAGGGGAGGGGTTGAGAGGAAGGGAGAGAAAATTTTAGAACACAAGGTTTTGAAAGGATTAATGATTAATGTTGAAAACGATCTTTGAATATATTTTGAAAATAAAAAAACTATTAAAAAAGAAAGAAAGAAAGAAAACTGGTTTATTACCAACACAAATTAAAGGCTCAAATGAAACTTATTTTACTTGCTCAAGTCCCCAAATCTGTCCATCTTCTTAACTACTTCTCTCAAGGATACCATCCATCATACTTTCAATCACTCAGGTTTTTAACCTCACAGTATTTTCTCTGATTTCATATTTCCCCTCTTTTCCATATCCATTTAGCTGCAAAGTCTTATTATTCCTACTTTCACAACTCTAGCAGCATCTCTTATTTGGCCTATAGCAATAGCTTATTCCTTAATTTCCTGCTTCAGATTTCTTTCCTTTCTAACCCATCTTTCATGAGTTTTCTAAAATATAGCTCAGACGATGTCACCCTTTACTCTGACTCCAGAAGCTCCCTAACACAAACTCTTCTGGTTTAACATTTTAAACCCTGCAAAACTAGACAAATATCTTTCCAGCCAAATTAACACATAGCTTATTCCTTAATTTCCTGCTTCAGATTTCTTTCCTTTCTAACCCATCTTTCATGAGTTTTCTAAAATATAGCTCAGACGATGTCACCCTTTACTCTGACTCCAGAAGCTCCCTAACACAAACTCTTCTGGTTTAACATTTTAAACCCTGCAAAACTAGACAAATATCTTTCCAGCCAAATTAACACTTCCATTCTAGTACTCTGGAAAAGCTTCTTAAACTTTGGGTTGTGATCCCATATAGGGTGATGTAAGTGAATATGAGTGTTGTGAAATTATGAATTATTATCAGTAAACATTTTATTTGTATACCTATATATCCAGAGTTGCATAAAAATTTCTCAGGTGAAAAAGGAGTGCAAGTATAGCATATCAAAATGGCCATTGTAATGTTCTTCACACAAAACACTCTTATCATCTTCAATTTCTATGCCTTTTCAGACTGTTCCCTGGGTTTGAGATGCTACTTTGAATCTCAGGTTTCAGGATTCAGCACAAGGGTTATCATATCCCTTAACTATTTCTTATGTGCCAAGCTCCTACTGCCCCCAATTTAAAATATACGATAATTATAATTAAGCTATTTTGTAGATTTTAAAATTACACAAAAATGTTGCTGTTGTTAGAAAAAAAATCCTCATAAGATCAAGTACCAAATTCCAGATTATATTGAAAGAATAAAATAAGTGTTCCTTTCCAACTTTTTTCATGCAAAGTCTTCAGCAAAGCCTGAAGCCTTGAGTTCATGATGTTTAAATATAAAATTCTGGAAAGTAGTAAACTTGAGCAGAATACAAGACAAAGAATATTAGATTTGGATCTAGTCCTACATTCATACTCCAAGCTTGTCACTAAGTACTGTGACTTTGCCCAATTATTTCACCTTTCTAATCTCAGTTTCTTCATTTGTGAAAGAGGAATAATAATATACTCTCCACTTCATAATATCATATTGAGGATGAAATGAGAAAGTAAAGCAATCTGTAAAGGTAAATTCCAAGTATTATAACTAAAGGAGATTCTTTAGAACAGAGATGTGAAAAGATAAAAAGAACTAAATCAGGACAACCAAATAGAATAACTGTTCTTTGGTGAGATCAAGGCAGTCAGTCAAAAGCCAGGGAGCCTAAGAAATATTTTAAAGAATTAACATTGATGACTATGTGAAAACTTGCATCAGTATTAACTATTAGTCCAAGTTTACAATGATGGACTGTTCTATTATGTAACATGGCTGACAAAGGTGACAATGACAAGATAAAAGTTTTACACCAACAAGTCTGCAAAAAGACATTGCAAACACAAGTTTATTGTTAGTAGACATTCTTGAATAAGGCTTTTCTACTTTGGGGTTAGGGAGGATAAATCTATTAATTGACAGCATAAAGAATGGTTTCCAATATGCTCCCTTCTTCTCTCTTCCCTATCCCATCCAATCAGTTTTCAAGTTTGGTTGATTATACATCTCCAGGAGCTGTTCCCTTTTCTCTATTCCCATGGTCACAAACCAAGTTCAAACCTTAAATAAATGTCTTTTTTATCAAGATTCTTTTTAACAGTTTCCTAATTTATCTCTCTAATCCATCTTGCAAACTACTTTTCAAAATAGTCTTTCATAGAAGCCTGTTTTACAATGTCACTATTCTGCTTAAAAACCTTTTGTATATGAAGTATTATCCTTTTAGAAAAAAAAAAAAAAGGAAGTATTATCTTTTTACTGCTTCTTGAATAAAATATAAAATTCCTCAGGTTGTCATTTAAAGCTCATCACACTCTGACTCCTATATAACTTTACAACTTTATTTCTTATTATTTCCCTTCGTTCACTTTATGTTCTAGCCAAATTAGACTGTTAGCTACTTTCTGAATTTGACATTCCATTTCCCCCTTCCATAGATTTTCACTAACTTTCTGTCTGATACATTACACTCACCATCTCCTCTCAGAATTTTTTCTTGCTCCCCATATCACCTTCTTTTTATTAATGTTAATTGTTAATGTTTACTCCTGTGTTGAATTATCTTGTACAGTACCATTTGTGTATTTGCAGTGTCTCTCCAGTAAAATGTTAAAAACTCTTGAGGGAAAGGATCATTATTTATTTGTCTTTGCATTATCAAGGCTTAATACAAAACATTGTGCTAATGGTACAATTGACAAATTGAATTTTTCAAAACCAACATATCCAATTATTTTCTCAATCAAAAAAGTCATTTGAATTCAATTTATCTTCATAAAGACACTACTAGAACATGGAAAAGACACTCAAACTAATGGAATGAAAGAAATACAATCAGGAAGACTACATACATAAAAACAAAAGAAATGCAAATTAAAAAAAAAATTAGAACTGAATGCTGTAAAACCATAACCAATCTTAACCCCTAAGAAAAGATGTGAGGAGACACAAGCTTCGTATTTAATTTCAAATATCCTACTATGATTAGTTTTGCTGAACTTATTTTTCCCTTTCCTATACTTTTTTGTTCATTCTTTCTTAGACTATCCTTTTCAAGCTGAAATTCACTTTACCTCTGGATTCACACATTCTGCTCCGGCAATCCCTTTCCCAAGACTGATGGAATCCTCCCAGATCTTTCATTTTTAAGGAAAGCACCCAGGCTAGCTATATAGGAATTCATTCCCCTGTCCCTCAGAACTTCTTTTACTCTATACCCAAAGCTATTCTCTCCTTAATCTAAACAATAGATTTTTAGCTTTCTTTTATGTAGTCTTTCTCCATTAGAATGTAAGCACCTTGAAGGCAAGACATAAATGAATTACACATCCCAATCTCTAAGCTAACCAAGAAAAGGAATAAACAACTGGGTTTGGAGAGAATGAAAATGTCATAAAAATCTAAGATTAGGACATTTTTGTGAGGAGAGGAGAGAAAATTGCTCCGAGTCACCTTTGAAGATTCCTAAAGATTTGGACTCTAAAACCTCTCCTATCTTATGGCATTTGTCCAAAGAGATACATACAGAAGTTAGAAGTTAACTGTTCTAGTACAAACAATCTGTTCTGCTGCAATCCAGGAAAGACAAAAAAGGAATAACTATCCTTTCTTTCTCAATGGCATCACTCATTGGTTAGTTGGCTGTTGTCCTTCATTCTTGAGGAGGACCAAAATGTTTCTATGTGATGTCGTGATGTCTCTATGGTCATAGAAAATGTACAGCACCTTCTCTGAGAAAGGCACAACATGCTGGGCAGTACTGTGTCATACAATAGATTCTCAAGCTCTTAAGAGAGACCCTGAGAGTGTCCAATCTGCTGAGTTGTTTAATGTCTGTTTAGAAAGAGTCAGTGGGCTTATATATCATGTTTCTGTGTTTAGTGGAAAATAATGGGAATTTCTATTCCAAGAGAAAGAATTTCTCCAAATGTATACATAAAGGACGTCCTTAATCATTTTTGTATCCCAATCACCACTTCCCATACTCACACATACACACATGCATCTAATTAAAAACCCAAATATGTAACTTTAAATTTACTTCATTTTCACTACTTTCATGTAAAAAAGAATGTTAAATCAATACTCCTTTAATACAACTGTTTGAAACTACTCTTTTACTGTTTCAAAAACTTAAAGGGAATATCTAGCCAGTAAGTCATTACAGAATTTACTCCTTTACTTTACAGTTAGAGAAAGTGAGACGTTATTTCTTTCTCAAGGTCACAATATCTAGTTTATGGTAAAAATGGGAACTTGACTCATTTTCTAGTCTTGTTTTATGATAAAAACTGTATCACAACTCAACTCTAGTGTTGTTTCCATTAGGTCTTTCCTATCATGAAATTCAAATTTAACCTATAAAGGAAAAAAAAAAAGTCACTGGATTCTGCTAATACAGAAATTAACTAAATAATTATCTGACATTTAAGTTTTTGGTCTTAAAATATATATAGCTAAGCATGCCCATTTCCTCTGAAAAATGCAGTTTTTGAAAACAATTACCCAAATGTAGCTGACAGTAATTTCAAATTTAGTTATCACACAAACTCTTAACTTTGGTTACAAAGATATATATTATATATTATGCATCTTATTAAAAATTATGTTAGTAATAATATTAAAGACAACATTTATTACATATAATATATATGCTATCATTTCTTGGGGGGGGAGTGTTAAATTAAAACGAGCATTTATCAAGCTGTATGTAAGCAGTATATATAGAGAGATCAGTGAATAAACAAGTGAACTTCTCTATGCCTTAAGACTAAAAATTTAGTATATAAATATTTTAGAGCAGGATAAATGTGAAGAAAACCCAATATTTAGGAAAGTATTCAGGAAAAAAAAAAGGAACTGACAATAGCAAATATCAAGATAATTTGATTTTTATGATACATAAAATTGATATGGCTCTAAATCTAAAATAGTATAGGACTATATACATATATATATACAACATTTATACAGTGCTTACTATGTGCCAGGTATTATATATTAAGTGTTTCATAATTATTACCTTATTTGACTTTTGCAAATTTTAGAATGTAGGTGCTGTTATTATCCTCATCTTTGGCAAAATGACATGCCCAGAGTTATATAGCTAGTAAGTATCTGAGGCCACAGTGAACTCAAGTCTCCTTGATTACAGACCCTTTAATCTATCCATCGAAGTACCTAGGTTGCCAAATAACAGGCATAACTATCAAGCTATTATAAAAGTCCACAAATATCTAAGATTGTGTATTAAAGAAAAAATGATAAAGGAAAAAGTCACAAAATACAAACTTAAAGGTTTTTATAACTTCAAGTTTCTGTAATTTTTATGACTATGAAATTGAATAGCTGCTTTCAAAAGAGAAAAATCAAAAACAAAGTTGAAAAAGTTACAATTCGTCTAATCAAAATTTCCCGAAGATAAATGAGTTTTTAAATGTACTATCTTTATTTTTTAAATATTTAATATCTTATGTATATGGATATATACTTACACCTCTTGTGATTTGTTCTCTGTAAGGAGCTTCTAGGGAGAGCTTCCTCTCACCATCAATGCAGATCCACAGCTACTCTGCAACTTAAAGAGTTTTAAGAAAGTGTTTGGGGGGCCCAGAGGGATCACATGGCTTGCAAATATGGATTTGAAAGGTACTTGAAACAAAGGCCTCCCTGGTTGGAAAGCTGGCTCTCTATTAGACACATTGTTCATTTCTCATAAAGCAAGAAAACATAGACCTGAGAGACATAAGACCTTGGTTTTAGTCCTAGACTCTTCCAATTTTATAGTGGTATATAATTTGATTCAAACAATAATACATACAAGAATGGCTTTAGCCAGGGCAATTGGATAGCTATTAAAATAACAGCAAAATTTTTTTAATTTTTATTTTATTTATTTATTTTTTGCTGGGGCAATTGGGATTAAGTGACTTTCCCACAGTCACATAATTAGGAAATATATTAAGTGTCTCAGGCCAAATTTGAACTCAGGTCCCCCTGATTTCAGGATTTATGTGCTCTACCCACAGCACTATCTAGCTGCCCTAAAGCAAATTATTTTTAAAATAAATGTTAAAATTATTCAAGGGAAGGAAAAAACAGCTAAGCAATCTTTTTTTTAAAAGCAGACTACTGACAAAACATGAAAAACATTATAAGATATAAAATGAATAATCCTGGTTACATTAAATTAAAAAGTTTGTGCACAATCACAACCAATACAGCCAAGAGAAGGAAAATAGGAAGCCGCAGGAAAAATTTTCAACAAATTTTTCTGATAAAGGCCTCACTTCTCAAATACAGAGAACTCAGTCAAATTTATAAAAATACAAGCCGTTTCTCAATTGATAAATGATCAAAGGTTAAGAAAAAATTTTCCAAAGAAACCAAAGCTATCTATAGTCATGTAGACAGATAGATATGTGGGGGAAGGGGGGAGAGGAGGGAACCTAAATCATACTGATTACAGAAATGCAAATGAAAATAACTCCTCATCTATCAGATCAGCTAATATGAAAGGAAAATGAGAAATGTTGGAAGGGATATAGTAAAATAGGGACTCTAATGCACTGTTGATGGAATTATGAACTTATCCAGTCATTCTGGAGAGCAGTTTGGAACTATGTCCAAAGAGCTATGAAACTAGGTATTTGACCCTTCAACCTAGCAATATCATTACTAGATCTGTATGCCAAAGAAATCAAAAGGAGGTGGGAGGAGAGAAGACCTAGATCTACAAAAATTACAACAGCTTTTTTTTTTTTTTTTTTTTTTTTTTTTTTTGGTTTATGTGTGTGTGTGTGTGTGTGTGTGTGTGTGCTAGTAAAGAATTGCAACCCAGGGGGATGCCTATCAATTAGTTAATGGCTGAATAATTTTATGAGATGGTGATGGAATACTACAGTGCTATAAGAAATGACAAACAGGATGGTTTCAGAAAAACCTAAGGAAAATTACATGAATTGATGCCAAATGAAATGAGCAGGGTCACAATACTGTATAAAGTTAACTATCACAGTACAATGATTAACTGTGATTAACTTAGCTGTTTTCAACAGCACAATAACAAAAATCAATTCTAAAAGATTAAAAAAAAAGCTATCCATTTTCAGAAAAATAAATGATTGTATATGAAAGCAGATTAAATAATAATTCTTTAAAAAAAAAACTTATTGCTTGGGGGATAGGGGACGGGGGTTGTTTTGCAATCTGGCTTTGCATGACTACAAGTAAGCAAACTATATCCAATTCTTTCCTTCTCAAAAAAGAGGGAGAAAAGAGAATTTGAAAACTCATAATTCCCAAAAATGAAAGTTAAAAACTTCTGTTTTACAAGTAATTGAGAAAAAATAAAATTAAGATTAAATGCTCACACAAAAAAGTGGACTACATATAGAAAGGACAGAGATACAAAGTTAATTATGCCCTCTCACATTTTAACACAACTCATATCCACACTTATTTGTAGAATTATAAGTATATGAAGCATATAAAAATCTTTCCTAAGTTTAAAAGGTAATTTGTCTTGGGCCAACTTCTTGAAAGGCGCACACCTGCCAGGTTCATATAGGATCCAGGAAAATATATTGTATTAAGTTTTGTGACCATTTGTTTTTGATATTCATTGACTAGAAAACAAAGGACTAAACTGTAGCAGGAGAGACAGAAGATAAATTCCAAGATATACATGGTTCTGTATGCTAAGAATTGCTAAATGCCTCCTTTCCAATGAATACTTTGAAAATAGGACATCATTTTGTATGTCCTTAAAAGGGTAATGGTATTAGATATGGAATGAAGAGTGCCTTCATTTCAGTTTTGATACTGCCAAGTAAAAGCTGTATGGTGTAATTACTTAACTTCACTAAGAATGGTAATATTTAATTACTTTTAAAATGTAATATTTTATATTCTAAAGCAATGCCTATGAAATATCCTATGAAATACCATGTTACTCTTGGACACAAAGATGGTCTATTGCTAAATTTATGCATAAAAACATAGAACAGAAATAGAAATTTACAAATCAATTCTTATATAAGGTTAACATTTTGCTTTTAAAGAGAAAGGCAAAAGACATACCGGAACTAAAACTATATTGTAAAGCAGAAGTCATCAAATCCATTTAGTACTGGCTAAGAAAAAGCAGTGGATCACTGAAATAGATTAGGTACATAAGACAATAGTCAATGACTAAAGTAATCTGGTGTTTGATAAACCCAAACATTCCTGGCTTCTGGGATAAGAACTATCTTACAAAAATTGTTGGGGAAATAATAGAGCAGAAACTAGGCGTTGACCAACACCTAACATTATACTAAGATAAGGTCAAAATACAGACATAAAGGATGATACCATAAGCGTATTAGGACAGTAAGGTTAGTCTATCTGTCAGATCTGTGAAGAAGGCAGGAATTTATGGCCACAGAACTAGACAACACTATGAAATGGAAAATGTATAACTTTAATTATATTAAGTTAAAAAGGTTTTGCACAAATAAAGCCAATGCAGCCAAGATGAGAAGGGAAGCAAAAAGCTAAGAAAAAAAATCTCTAGACTGTATTTTTGATAAAGGGCTCATTTCTAAAACATAATTCTAAATATATAAATATAAATAAATCATTTCTAAAACATATAGAGAACTGCCTCAAATTTATAAGAACATAAATCATTCTCCAATTCATAAATGGTTAAATGATACGAACAATTTTTAAATGAAGAAATTAATTTCTGATCATATGAAAAAATGCTAAATTACTTCTGACTAGACAAATAGAAATTAAGACAATTCTGAGGTGCCACTTCATACCTCTCAGATTGGCTAATGACACATGTTGAAGAGCATATGGGAAAACTGAGAAACTACTATTTTGTGGGGAAGTTGTGAAATAATGCAACTATTCTGGAGAGCAATTTAGAACTATACCCAAAGGGTTATCAAACTATTGAATACTCTTCGATCCAGCAGTGTTACTACTGGGTCTGTATCCTAAAGAGATGAGAGGGAAAAGGACCCACATGCTCAAAAACCTTTATAGCATCTTTTTCTGTAGTGGTAAGGAACTGGAAATTAAGTGGATGCCCATCTGTCAGGGGAGTGGCTGAATAAAAGTTATTGTATATGAAAGTAATAAAATATTTTTGTTCTATTAGAAATCATGAACAGACCCATTTCAGAAAAGCCTGGAAAGACTCAAATTGATGCTGAAATAAAGCAAACAGAACCTGAAGAACTTTGTACACATCAACATTACATGACAATCAGCTATGATAAGACTTGACTCTTCTAAACAATGTGGTTAATTGAAGGCAATTCCAATTGACTTGGAATGAAAAATGCCATCTGTATCCACAAAGAGAACTATGGAGATTCAATATGGATCAAAGCATAGGATTTTTACTTTTTGATTTTTTTTTTCTTTCTAAGGCTCCCCCCCACCTTTTGGCTTGCTTCCTCCCCCCCCCCCCACAACTATGGAAATATGACTAAAAGAATTGCACATACATAACCTATATCATATAGCTTGCTGTCCTGGAGAGAGGGGAGGTAGAGGGAGAAAAATTTGGAACACAAAGTCTATCACAAATGAATGCTGAAAACTATCTTTACATGTATTTGGAAAAATAAAATAAGAAACACAGAGACAGACCCAGAGGGAGAGGCTATTATAAAATACTAAAAACAAACATTCTACACCAAACAGTTTATCACATAATTCCAACTGTGCTTAATTAAGAAACAACTACGTCAATGTAATCAATGTTTCTTTTAACTAAGAATTTATTACTGTTGAATTTAGTATACCAGACTCAATAAAAGAAGCAAAGATGAAGTCTAACTTTTGGTATAATGTCTTTTTTTTCAAAAAATTGTTCAAAAGGGGCAGCTAGGTGGCGCAGTAGATAGCATACCAGCGCTGAAGTCAGGAGGACCAGAGTTCAAATATGACCTCCCACACTTAACACTTCCTAGCTGTGTGGCCCTGGGCAAGTCGCTTAATCCCAATTGCCGGAGGGGGGGGCGGGGAGGGGGAGGGATAGTGTTCAAAATTTAAATGAACCATTATTTCCTGAAATCCTGTTTTTCACTAAGACAAATGAGTATATACATATACACAAATATTTTAAGATATAAAGTGTGTGTGTGTGTGTGTGTGTGTGTGTGTGTGAGATACACACACTTATTCAGTCAATTCTGCTCAGAGCATAATCTTAAGCAAAACAGTCACATCTTTCTAAGTACAATTTAGGATATTTTTCTAAGAGATAGAATCCTTAGGATTTAGAATAATTTTGAAATAAAAGAAGAAACATTGTCATACTTGAAGTTTAGTTATAAGTCTTATTAATGTTCATATAAATATTTGTGCCAAGAATTTTTTTATTACCCTTTAAAATGATCACTTCCCCAATCCACCCTCAATATCCTATAGATGGCAGGGTGGGGAGGAGGCACAGGGAAGAGAAGAAAAGAAAATCTTTCAAAATATTTAATCATGTTGGTTTAACTACAGTTTCTCACAAACAAAAACAAAAAAAAAAATTTATTCGTTATGTCCAATTAAGCAGGGTTACAGGCTTAAGGCTCTACTCACACAGTTGAGGTTGATGAACAAACAGCTGTCCTGTATCTTGAGACAGACATTAGCTTCCTGACTTCCCTATCCTCATAAGCAGCTACTTAAAGTTTGAGTTTTATGCAAGAAAACATTTTAAAGCCTTCAGTGTTTTATTGCAGCAGACTTCAGTTTCATTCCTGTAACACATTTAATATGAAAGAGTTGAAACAGTTAAAATCCATTAGGAACATTTTTTAAAATTTTCTAAACTTTTAAGGAATAGTTTCATTGCTATTTTATACTCATTAAGAAGTGATCTGTTGTGAGCATCTTAAAAGACAGAGAGACACACAGACACACACACACACCCCAACCCTAAGAACCACCATATTCCAACAGAAGTCTTTCATAAGGCAGTTAATAAAAATTTATGTCTATATTTAAGTTTAAAAAAAAATTCCATACAAAAATATTCCTATTCTGTCTGATATAGATCAGGAGCAGGAGTTACATTCTGGAAATTATTTGCCAACCCTCTCAATAAAGTGTTCCCCTATTATTTGTGTGAATATTAAAATAATCAGATCATCTCATTCTCTTGGGACATTCATCTGAGTTAACACAGTCTCTGATTTTTGCAAGACCTCGTTATCCAAAAAAGTACTAGATCTAGAACCAAAAATTTATCATGGGTATACATGAAGTTCCCATTCTACCTGCACTTTCTGGAGTATGTTTGGAGGTTATGCATGGGGAAAGAATCAATTTTCTATCTGAGTGAGGGTGCAGGAATGAAAGGGACAGAGGTCAGAGATATGCCATACTGGGATTTGAATACATTTCCTGAACAATTCATGCTATAAAATGACAGGTTTTATAAGGTACATTATAAATTAAATAGATTTTGCTGGGTATGGGGGTTGGGCTTGGGATCCTAATCATATTATTTTATGTAGTTTCTTCAGATGAAAATGACTTCTGAATTTCAAACAGCTAACTTCAAAAGGTTTTGGAACGCAAACTGCAAAGTTAGGAAGTGCTCTAAAATAAAATAACAACATGCATTTCCCTACTTTTCTTTCGTTATGCTTAATGTTTTATTATAAAATCTTTCTTTAAGAGTACATAATAAAGAAAGTCTTAAATTTATTCTGCTCTCCCATTCTCTCCAAAAAACTTCCCAATTTTCTTTTTTGGGGGTCAAGGAAATGAAAGGAAGACCGTTTATGCACCAAGAAAAGAGATTTAAATATTGGAAGTATAGTAAGAGTTTTATATCATAGTGGCAACAAACTGACTTAATTATTTTAGCACCATTACTAAATCTTATTACATTTTTACATTTACATTACATTACATTTATATTTAAACAACACATACTATTATTAGACATATACCAGTGTCAGATCAACGGGCTGAGGGCAAGTTTTAGATCAAGATGTTCTGATTTGTTTTTCTTTTCATATTGTTCTTAAAGTTGCATTTTCATCTTCAATCTAAATGCCAAAAATGATAACTTGGAGATTGTCAAAGCAGGGAAATCTGGAGGGTCTTCATTTTAGAGTTGACAAAAACCAAGATCCAAGGAAGTTAAATTATTTGCCCAATGTCATACAGGTACTAAATACTAAATAAATTCAGGGCCTCTAACTCCAAATCCGTCATTTCTTATTAATACCACAAAAAGAGTTTACTTCTGAAACCACACTAATGGACAAGAATACCATATGTATAAGATAAGAAAGCGAATCCTCTAGTTACAGTCATTGCCTTCAGGAATCTGTTTGCTTTTTGGTAGGCATTTATGTTTTCTCTAGCTGAGTAATGATAATGAAACATGGTGGCTAACATGTACCTATATAGAGCTTACATTCATTACGTCATTTGATCCTTACAAAGTGCTTTACAAATCCTGTGAAGTGGGTGCTATTATTATCCCCATTTTACACAAAAAGGAAACTAAGGGCTAAGAAAAGATTCAGAGACTTATTTGGCCCAGAGTCACATGGATATTAAATATCTAAGGCTGGTTTTGAACTCAGATCTTCCTGACTCCAAATCCAGCATTCTTTCCATACATTATTTCTTATTACTTCAGCTAACTGATACATAAGGACTCATAGACTGAAAAGTTCTTAAAAATCATTTTAAAGATAAGTGAAACTGAAGTGGCAGAGCTGGAACTAGATTCCAGGCTTCTTAATTTCCAGTTCTGTCTTACTATTTTGTATTTGCCATGGTGATTTTAAATGAAATTTTCTTAAGAATTTTTTTTCCCCATGTATCAGAAAAAAATTTTTCTCTCATCTTTTCCATATTAAATGTACCATCTGACTATAATAAATCAGAATAAAGTATTACTTTTATACTGAAGCCTCTGGCATATTTGCTGTGCTATAAAAGGTGTCAAATGCACAGGTCCACTCATAATATTCCAAAAGTTTCTTTACAATCTAAGTTACATTGTGTATATATAAAGAGATTTGATTTATAGCACAGCCCTGAAAGACATGAGCCAAAATCTGTCTGACCATTTTTTAACTAATTAAGCTTCTAAACTTTTTAAAAATATGCTCTTCAGTAATATTAAAACCACATGAATTTCAAACATCTGGTTTGACTTTTACTATCCATCTTCACTGGTAAAACAAAATGAATTAGCCCTAAATTTGTAAAAAAAACAAAAACAAAAACAAAAACAAAAACAAAAACAAAAACAAAAAAACATTATTTAGATGGCTAGGACTATACAAAGACAGCTTCCTTTGTCGTTCTACATTTTAAATGTGATAAATTATCTAAAAATGTTTTCTGTGTAATGAGGCAAACCAGGTGATTTCAAAACATCTTACTACTTAAAAAAAGGATGGTAGGGTAAAAAAAAAAAAAAAGTAGGATAATATGTTAACTAGATTAATATACAAACAAAATCATTTCAAGTAACTAACCCATACTTTCTACTCTAAGTATAACAGAATACTAATAAATAACACTAGTAGAATGAAGAAGTACAATGGGTATTTATTTATATACCAAGTCTCATAGTTCTATATCCTGTAGGAAAAAAGATATCAACAAATACGGGTAATTTAGTTACCCTCACTAATAGAAACACACTTAATTGGCTTTTTACAAGGATTAACAAACACAAAAGGACAAGACTCTCCACAAAGTTGATCAAAATACTACATTTTGACTAAAACATGCAATTTATAGATACCTTTCACCCTCCTCCATGGAGGTGAGCAGAATCAAAAATTTATAAGATGCTCTATTAATGCTAAACACTCAAATTATTCCAAAAGGACAATCTGGAAATTTTGGGTTCCAAAGAGTGAAGTTTTAAAGGGAAAAGTAACTTGTTACAGCTTTGGAAAGTGTCATTCTAATAAGAATATGCAGGAATAAAACAAAGTATCAGCTGGTTAAACAAATGTATTCAAAACTTATCAACAGCTCCATGTCAGTCAGAAGAGAGGTGCTTTCTTTGTGCCTAAACTGCTCAACTGTTTTTATCATTACTTGGAAAACTACAAGATATTTATTGAAAGAGAAGATAAAGCTAAGAGCAATAAGTGAGCTATAATGGGAAAATTAAAAAGTCATATATTTCAGTTAAAAAGCAAGAAGACAATTGTTTAAATAATAGAGAAGACCCTAGGTCTGTGAAATAAAATTGGGGATTAATCATAAGCTTATTGAAGCAGTTGTATAAAGGCAATTGCTAAACAAGCTAATACAATATCAAGCTACATTAAAGAAACAGAATTTCCAGACCACAGGAAATAATAATCTTACTATACACTCCAAACCATTATCTGCAGTATTGCATCCATTTGTGTGTGAACACTTTAAAAACCACTGACAACCACAAGTGCATTCATAGACAACTAAAGATAGTGAGATGAACTAGGAATAGGGATGACAGAAAATTTAAATATCAGCGGGAAAGGGTAGTTTAGATTAAGTCATAGGGTAAAATAGTGGATCACAAATAAGGAGAGAAGACTAAGTTTCCAAAGATGTTGCAGAGTTGTGCTAGACCTGTTATGTTCCTTCATCTGAGGGGTGAAGATGGGTAGTAGATGATCAAAAGTCAAATAAAAAAGTCTTCACATCACTGAGATTGCAAATCTGATCAATGCAATGACCTATCACATGATTTTTGAAGAAAGATGAGGAACATGTGATTTATTCTGATAGCAAGATGATGAACCCAAGGGACATTTAAACATATATATTTTTGGATATGACCAATGGATGGATTTTGCTTGACTACAGGGGCTGTTTTTCTTCGGTTTATTTCCAAGTGATTCAGGATAGGAAAGAAAATAAAAAACATTTTTTAAATGCAGAGGACAACTGATTTTGACAGAAAACACAAATACATCCTAAAAGTAATGTCAAATTACATTCTATTTTAAAAGCAAGTAGTTTAAAGGAGTCACATTTTCAGTCATTGTTCTCTTCTACGTTCTATTTTTTGGTTTCTAATTTTTTTGATTCATTACATTCAATATAAAATGTAATTTTTTTTTCAAGCATATCACAGATTACACTACCAGGCATGTACCTCAAAGATAGCAATAACAACAACAACAAAAAAAAGATTCCAAATACAGCAGATTTGTATTAACAACATTTTCTGTGGTGGAAAAGACAAGAAAAAGTATAAGTCTCTTGATTAGGGAATGGCTAAACAGTGGTACATGAATACAATAGAATATAACTGCTTTAATAAAGACAGGAAAGGCTTAGATTAAAAGCACATTGAAGTAAACAGATCCAGAAAAACAGTATATGCAATAAGCACAACAACGTAAATTTTAAAAAACAATTAAAAATCAACTGAAACCGAATGTTGAAAAATTATAAAGATCTTGGATCCAAAATATAACAAGATATCCTCACCCCATCACTAACTTCTCAGAGGTGGGAGCTTCATAGCTATGGAACACTACATGCCACATTAGTTTTTGTTTTCATTATATTGAGTTTTTGCTGTATTTTTTTCCTGGTTCTTAAGTTTTTTAAACAACTTAGCAGGAGGAATATAATGGGAAATGTGAGCAATATAAAACCAAAAGATATTTTACACACACACACACACACACGAGAATGGGTGCTATAGATACATCTATATACATAAATCTATTTTTAAAAATTATACCTAGCTCTAGCAAAGTTTAGATGATTAGATACAATGCTGGGGAAGGGGAGAGTCAAAGATAGATTTTTCCAATTCCTGCCTCCCAAATAAATGAACCAGCAGTTCTTTGAGGATCATGCCTTTATGCTCACACAAGAAGGTTCTAGAAGTATTTTTGAACTTTGCCTCCTAATTCTACCTACTACTAGCCCTTTTCTCCTTAATCAAAGATTTTAAACAGAAGCAAAAAGAAATTGTCTGCTGTAGAAAATCATCTGTAATGTCTTTTATATCTTTGTCTTATTAAGTAATTCAGTAAACTCTACACTGGAAAATATACCAATCCTAATTATTCCACTACCCCATGACTTACTTCAGTGTGTGATGATCTAAAAATAGATTATCAGATGCCCCAAGTTTTCTTTTCCTAAATTCTCATTTACAGAAGTAGATTGTCTTCAACATGCCGAATTAGGGTCACTTTTACTCAGCAGTACTCAACAAGTATAACTATTATGGATATTTCCCTAAAAAAAAATTTGTACATCTTAGTTTTCATCACTAGCAATTTGACTATTTCTCAAATTTAATTAGGAAATACACTGAAAAGATTCAAGAAAGTAAATTCCAAAACTATTTTAAAAAACATTAGACCTGTTTTGGTTTGATTTGTAAAAGAAACCAATATCACTGCAACATCTTAAATACCGCACTAGAATTTTTTGAAGTACTATGGGATTGAGTGACACCAATCTACAACTGACATCCAGATGTAGATTTCATTTCTATAGAAACAATAAGCTTTATACCAGCTGTCCCATTTTTTATTGTGTGAAATGTACTCCTGTATGAAATCCAACTGGCTCTAAGTCAATCACAAAAGTAATGTGGTATGATACCAATTAAAAAAAAAAAAAAAAAGTAACAAGAGCTTCAAAACTCTCTAGTCCGATAACATAATAAACTAACAATGTGACTAGTTTCTACGGAATTCTCTAGCAATTTGCAAGTTGAGTTTTTTTAGATTACAGACCAATTTTGCTTGAATAACCTCAAATTCTCAAATATAGGCATTCATCTTCTGTTTTATACTCGGTAAAAGAGGGAACAAGAGGTCAAGACAACTATTAGTTGAAACTGTACTCAATTCACCACATATATCTACAAGTATCACAGTCAATCTCTTTCACTATTAAATTTCAGTGAAGTCCCACAAAACCTTTCACAAGGTTAAGAAGTGAAAAAGTTATGCTTATTTAAAAAAAGGGAGGATTCAAAAAAACTATTACCATTCAAGGGGCTACTGTGACTATCCAAAATACTCAAAAACATAGTGAAATGAGCAGGACCAGGAGATCATTATATACTTCAACAACAATACTAGATGATGACCAGTTCTGATGGATCAGGCCATCCTCAGCAACGAGATCAACCAAATCATTTCTAATGGAGCAGTAATGAACTGAGCTAGCTATGCCCAGAAAAATAACTCTGGGAGATGACTAAAAACCATTACATTAAATTCCCAATCCCTATATTTATGCACACATGCATTTTTGATTTCCTTCACAAGCTAATTGTACAATAATTCAGAGTCTGATTCTTTTTGTACAGCAAAATAATGTTTTGGTCATGTATACTTATTGTGTATCTATGTTATATTTTAATATATTTAACATCTACTGGTCATCCTGCCATCTAGGGGAGGGGGTGGGGGGGGTAAGAGGTGAAAAATTGGAACAAGAGGTTTGGCAATTGTTAATGCTGTAAAGTTACCCATGTATAAATCCTGTAAATAAAAGGCTATTAAATAAAAAAAAAAAAAAAATACTCAAAAACATCAGACAAGAAAAAGGTCTATGGGCAACGAACAGCCACAACCAACAGGACTTTTCCAATCCAGAAAGGGACAAAGTCCAGATCAAGAGGGATAAAATATTTAGTGCTATAAATCCCTCCAGAAGCCATCAACTTCTACCCCCTCACTTTACAGAAGAGGAAACTAAGGCTCAGAAATGCCAAGTGACTTGCCCAGGATCACAAAGCTAGTAACATCTGAGGCAATATTAAACTGAAGTCTTTTAAACTCCAAGACCAGATTTCAATCACTTGCTTGTACCATCTAATAGTTGGGTAAAATCAAGAGAATTCAAAAGGCATGGATTCAGATGACTACAGAAATGATAGTTTTTATTTAAAAGGGTCATATCTAAAATCAAGCAAAAAATATCTAATTTTCTTTCAAAGGACAATGAACAAAAGTTCACTAATCATCCTAGTCAGGAGAAAAATGGACAATACGACACAAATAAAAGAAATTTTGGTTAGGCCAAGTTCATTTAGAATAAAATACACAATTTATCTAACTTAATGGCTAATGTAATATGTAATATGCTCTGGACCTTAATTTCATTTATAAAATGAAGGGGTTTGACAAACACATCTCTAGGAGTCTTTGAAGCTCTTAAGTATTTCATATCTCACAATTGTAAGCAAAGAAAAAATCGGAAAGTGAAAACTGGGTTAGGTTGTGATCCCACAGTGGTTGGATGATGATCATCACTAATATTACTAAATATATTTGATACAATAAAAATTTACAAGAGCAACTATGCAGAAAGCCCTTTGTTGAGGGCTAAGCATACAAAGACAGTAGAGAGAAATCAGACTTCTCAAAATTTCAATATGATAAAATGTGGAAAGATAACATAGACAAATAACTGAGATTAAGGAAGAATGTAATAGGTGCAATGGAGAATAAGAAGTCAAAGCAAAAACTTAATGGAAAGAAGAAGAGCCAGGCAAGAGAGGTAAGTAAAAACAATGAACAACTGGGAAAGATAAAGTAACAATGGTAAAAACTGAAGTCTAATTTGGCTATAACAGAATCCAAGGAAAAAACAATGAGAAAGATTGAAAATATAGATTTGATGTAGTCTATGAAGGCCCTCAAATGTTAAGATCATAAATTAATTTATATTTTATCTGGGAAGCCAAGAAGGAACTTTAATTAAGAGATGACATTATCAAAACAGTACATTATGATGACTTGTGAATAGGAGTTAGAAAGATAAATTGGAAACGTGATCAATTAAAGCAGTGACTCAAATTCTTTTTGCTTCATTAAACCATTTGGCTGTCTGGTGAAGCCTAGGGTCTCTTTTTTTCAGAACAATGCTCCCATAAATGGAATATCAGATTCTAGAGCACAGTAGAAGAGGAAAGGAACGAGGAAGAGATAGGATGAATTTTTTTTTGTATAGGTAGGGTGGAAAAAAATATCTGTCCATTTATACAGGCAGAAAAAGCAAAAAAGTTAAAAATAACAAAATAGAGTCAAGAAAATACAAAATTTGATCAAAAGATAAAATTTATGAGTTCCATATCATAGCCTCTGTTTAGAAATGATTAATATAAGCACAGAGAGTATTTTACATGTTCTATAATAGTGCATATTTAATTTTTAAAGGGAATACAGGAGGGAATACTGGGAAATATATTTTCATTAGGAAAAGGCATCAAGTCAAATTATGGTAAAAGAAAACTCAAGATCAACAAGTACCCTCAACTAGCCTAGGTCTATATACAAAAAACACCAGTGCCCATGGGCACAGTTAAGTCAAAAATGAACAGAGAAAGCCGTTTTTTTAACCGTATAAATATTCCAGGGATATCCCCAACCTGCAGAACAGAAGAAGAGAGGGAAGTACTCAGTGGGGGAAAAGCTTGGACTAGATAGAACATGGAAAGATAAGTAATTAGGATTATAGATGTCTCTCCACCCCCTCCACATACAGCTGGAGTTTTTAAGAGAAATACATTCAATTCCATAGAAGAAGGCAGGTTAGGAATGCAATAATCGTACTCAAATTTCAACTTCAGAGGTTGGCAAAATGAAGATGAACAAAAATGGATAAAATCTAATTATCAGGATCTAAGATCAAGTGAAAAGCACAGGCGACAATGTTGCTCATATTTCTCCTTTTACCAGGTTCATTGTAAAGCTCTATCTTTTCTTTTTCATCTTAAAATCCCTTCATAACATCTCACATTCTCCTTTCCCCCAAAGATGCTGCTTCTTCCCTCCTTCCCACCCCCAGTCAAAACCAACTCCTCTAAAAGGACATTTTTTTTTGTCCTAAGTATTTTGTCTAGTTCTATATTCTCCAGCAGATTGAATTCTTGATGACTATCTCTTTCCACTTCTCTTGAATCTGCAACTTATCAACTAGTTTTTTTGTATTTTCTTTGAACATAACCAAGTTTCTAATCCATTAAAAGAAAAAAAATCTTCACTAAACCCTCCAACCATTAAAAATCTACCAATCTCATCTTTTCAGTCAAATGACTTGAAAGAGCTTCCTACTTCTGGTTTACAATCTGATAACAAAACTTAATATTCATTCCAAAGTTATCAATTATCTCTTAAAAGCAAAATCTCTGTCCTAAGATTTTTTTCTCTTTTCCCCACTATACAGCTAGGTTCTGATTAGTACAAAAATGAATCCCCCATAGTGGTTGCATGTATTTAAATTCTATTTTCAAAATTATAACTAAGCAAAATATGTTAACTGATTCCAATGAAAATATGTAGTTTGAATTGAAACAATGGGACAACTTTAAGAAGACTCATTATTAGTTGTGCAACTTTGCTTAGTGATCTTACTAGCTTTCATGGATTCAATTATCTCTGCGCTAATTTTCAGATCTACTTATCAGATCTTAACCTCTTTCCTGATCTCCAGACTTCCATAGCCACCTGCCTACTGAGTATCTCAAACTGGATGTATATTAAACTTAATATATCCAAAATTGAATTCATTTTTTGGGTAGGATATCTTTCCTTCTTCCTAATTTTTCTATTGCTCTGGAGGGCAAAACCCTCTTCCCAGTTTAACAGGATCAAAATCTAAGTATCATTTTGTTACTAAAGTCTTGCTGATCTGAACTTTTCATAAAATCTTTTATCTAGGCCCTTTTTTAAAAAACCACATTATTCCTATATTTCAATAATTGGTAGTCTCCCTGCCTCAAGTCCACACTCCAGAGTCCATTCTAAATTCAGCTATCAAATTTGTTTTCCTAAAATTCATCATACAAATTCAGTCCAGTAGCTAGAGACAAGATAGAGAAGTCTGGGTCACCCAACATACCTCCTCCAAACTTAACCTAAAAAATGTATCACACCAAATTCTGGTTAGGAAAGCCTCCCCTCCCCCCAAAAAAATACACAATGATTTATTTTTCTCACTAAGGATAGTTTAGAAAAACAAAATTATTTTTGCCCAATCCAGAAAATTAGATTTCTAGGGACATTGGAGTAGAGGATGTCTATGAAAACAGCACAGCATTTTTTACTGAGTAAGCAAGTGGGAGTAAGGAACATTCTAATGGCTAAGGGAAGAGGATAGAGCATCAGAGAAGAAAAAGATCCCAGTAGACTTCTGAGATCTTTGCTGGAAGCAAGAATAGATTCCATCTGGCAACTCTGTCATCCATTGTCCAATTTCAGGTCACAGATTCAGGACAGAGAGGAATGATCATGAGTAAGCACAGTGCTAGCTATGTAACACAAGGAAGGAACAAATTTTACAAACTCACTTGTGTGGTTGAGTCCAAAAGCTTATCAGTAAACTTAGTTGTAAAATCTTGAGTCCCATACATATACCTGAAATGGAATAACCAGGGTAGGAGACTTAGACCAATACAGGGAGCCAATAGTTTCGTTGCTCTGAGCAGGCTAGTAGCAACTAAGTCCAATAGCAGTCTACTGAAACTCAACTACACGCAAGACAACAACTCCAAATCTGGGTCAGGAATTTGTAGAGTCAAAACTACAGGGGCAGTAAACACACCTTTACTCAAATTACATCTCCTCTGGAAGCAGCAGAAACTACTGAGGGAGGAGGAAAAGGAGGGGGGAGGAAGGAAAGGAAGAGGAGAAAAGAGAGGGGAAGGGAAAATCTACTATTCATCTCTTGAAAGGAATCCCATAATGAAAACTCCAAGGAATATTATACTCGCAATCCAGAGCTCCATGGTGAAGAAGAAAATACTGAAAGTAGTATGAAAGAAAAAATTCAATTACCAAAGAGTCACAGTCAGGATTCCATAAGATTTAGCAGTCACCACTTTGAAAGTATAAAAGGCTTGGAATATATTCTCAAAGGCTAAGTATCTAGCATTACAACCAAGAAAAACTGATCTAGAAAAAGTGAGGCAAATGGACATTTAGTGAAAAAAACTTTTCAAGCATTCTTGATGAAAAGCCCAGAATTGAAAAGAAAATCTTACAGTCAAACTCAGGAGTCAAGAGAAGCATTAAAAAAAAGTAAATATGATTAAGAAATCATAAAGTTAGTGACTAAGCAAGGTTAACTGTTACTATTCTGATATGTGAAGATGTTACATCTAACCAACCATCATTACGTCTGGATATGTCTGGAATTGTCTGGAATTAAAGAGAAAGAGGAATGCACTGGGAGAGAGATGAAGAGAAAGAAAGAACTTATCTCATAGAAATGGGGTGCACAAAGCACACAAATTCAGTCTCTCCAGAAAAGGGGGTTCAAAGTGGGAAGAATACACATACACAAAATTAGATGCAGAAATTCATCTTCTCCAACAAAGTAGGAGACAAAGTGGTTTTCAAAAAGGGGGGGGGAGGGGAAAGGATTACAAAGAAAATCTATGGTGAGAATCAAAACACACAGGACAGGGTTAAAAAAATTTAATACACATAAGAGGGAAATACATAGCTAGCAATAAATGTGAGCATGAATAGGATAAATTTGTCCAATAAAATGGAACAGGATTTCAGAATGAATTAGAAAGCAGAATCCAACATATGTGTTTCATATAGAATGAACTAAGGACATAAATAGAATTTTTGAAAATTTAGAAATGAGAATCTTCTGGAAAACACTGAATAGGGGAAAAAAAAAAAGTATATCTAATTTTATTTTATGCTTGCTGAGGCAATTAGGGTCAAATGACATGCCCAAGGTCACACAACTAGGAAGTATTAAGAGTCTGAGGTCAAATTTGAACTAGGGTCCTCCTGACTTCAAGGCTGGTACTCTATCCACTGAGCTACCTAGCTGCCCTGAATATATCTATTTCTTAACTGCGCATGAAAACTTCACAAAAATTTGACTAAACATGTGGCACAAAAACCTAACAAATGCAGAAAAACAGAAATATTAAATGCATTAAAGTTGGCACTACTTGACAAAACAGAAAAGTTATACAACAGATTAAGTACACAAGATATAGAAGCAAACCTAGAAAATATTATAAATGCTTAGTATATAGTTGTTTGTTGATACTCACTAAGTGACACAGTGGCACAGTACTCAATCAATCTGATTGATAACTAAGTGAAAGATTCATTATTTGACCAAAAAAAATTGCTAGCAATCTAGAAAAGCAGTTTAGTACATATATTTAGACAAACGTTCACACCATGTACCACAATAATAAACAAATGGATAAAGGCCCTAGATACAATGGTTTAAATTTATCTAGCCAAGAATTAAATGCAATAATCCCATGACACCATAAAAAGTCACCCAATAAACAAATCAGAGAAGCATTGAAAGAGGTATCTTTTAAAACAATGGATAGTGAAGACATATAGCCCTAAAGGTCTTGTTTTTTTTTTTTTTTTTTTTTTTGAAGGCAATTGAGATTAAGTGATTTGCCCAGTGTCATCTGAGGCCAAATTTGAACTCGAGTTCTCCTGACTTCATAGCTAGTGCTCCATCCACTGTGTCATCTTAGCTGTCCCACCTCCAAAGGATCTAGAGATAAAATGAAATTTTGATTATATAAAATTGTTTTGCATAAATAAAAGCAATGCAGCTAAATTTAGAAGGAAAAATTAACTGGGAGAAAAGTTAAAAGTTGCTCCTTTAAGCCTAAAGTCCAAACTACACAGGAATCTGAATTAACCATATAAAAACAAGTATTATTTCCCCAACAGGTAGGAACTGGTCAAAGGACACAAAGAAGTAGTCTTTAAAAGAAATACATGTTCCAATTACTAATAATAAGAGAAATACAAATTATACCTCTCTAGTTCTATCACTTCATACCCATCATCCTGGCAAGAAAGATAAGTTTAATCTGTACTAAATTTGTTTATATATATACACTTTTTTAAAAGGCTTAAAAGTTTTATATTTCCTATTTTTATGTTCTTTTCATGTAAATGTTCATGTTTGCTATGTTTCTAAAATTCAGAATAACAATTTTATATACTAAAAACACATTAAATACATAAATAATACATGTGATTATATATAAAGTAAATATATAAATTATAGATATAAATGTATAAATTTTCAAACTAAAATATAAAAAATAAAAATTTTAAATGCTGGAATGTCTCTAAGAGAACAATCTCAAATATGATTTCAATGCCCAGAACAAACCTGTATTACTTGCAGAAAGGGAAGCTGCCGAGTTCTGTTTTGGACATAAATCTGAGTTACTGACAGGACAGGCAGAAGTACTGAAAGGTTTTTGGACATACTACACTGTGGGGAAAAAAGTTGGGGACATCAGGAATCAATAAAGAAATAATAAATGAAGCTATAGTAATGTCATAAAATTGCCAGGAAACCAATTTATGGATAGAGCATCAGCCATGATGTCAGGAGGACCTGAATTCAAATTTGATCTCAGATACTACACTTCCTAGCTGTGTGACCCTGGGCAAGGCACTTAATTCCAATTGCCTCAGCAAAAAGAAAAACATTGGATTTGATGACAAAAAGCCATTGGTGACTATAGACAGAAAAGTTACTTACAAAGATCTATACAAACTGAGTTTTTAGATTTCAGAGTCAAACTTCTTTCCTCATACATAAAGTGGAGATAATATTTGCACCATATATATTACTTTGGTAAAACCATTGGGGGATCAAATGAGGTGTTTTATTATACAAATAAAAGTCTTTATAATCATCACTGGTCTTATGTTTCTACAGGTCTATTGTCAAACTTTCAGTAATAGCAGAGAAAGGATCAAAACATTCCTGTATTAAAAACCTACCTCTCCATTTTATCATTTCATTTCCTGCTACTGGACACTTTGTCCTTGGCTTCAGAGATACTAATATCTTACTACTTTCTCCTGTACTTCTGCCTTTTTTAATCTGTCCAACTTCTGATCTTGGCTCTCTTCTTTCCAGGAAGAATGGTTAGGAAACTTTTACAACTTCCCAGGTGACAGGCCCTGAACCAAGGAAGTGGTACAAAAGAGATATGCCCAAGGATTGCCACAACTTCAATGCCACAAGGTCAGAAATAGAAGGATTCAACAATCTAAGATATTACTTTCTGCTATAAGTTTTCTTAAGGATCAGGATTGTTTTTAATCATTAATGTGTATTTCAATATATATATATTGAATGGGCTCTCAAAAATATATACCATATGCTAGACATATGCCACTATTTTATTTAAAAAAACAAAAAAACAAAAAACTATATAAATCAGCCAGTCCAGGGTAAGTGAGCTAGGAGGCTGTGTGGACAAGCACTGGACTTGGAAAGAATAGGATTAATTAATCCTGGGATATCTCTTCCTATAATTTTTTCCTGCTTCTATCTAAATGATTCATATTCTAAATCTCCAGCCCTGATCTTTAGGAATTACATCAATAACTGGCAATAGGACTTCTACCTAAATAGTTCTCTAGAATCCAAACCCTGACATACCTAAAATTAAGCTTATCTTTCCTCCTAAACTAGCTCCTTCTTCTGCAATTGTTATTTCTGAGTGAGCTATCATCATTCATTTAGTATTTCATATTCACAACCTTGGGGTTATTTCTGATTAATTAACCCTCTGTTTGTTATTTGTTTTTGTCTCCACTCTCTTCTTTTTACTATTTCTGGGGAATTCTTTCTTATGGTATGATTCTTCTTATAGCTCATGGATTTAAAGTTAGGAAAAAAAAACCTTAAAAAACTTAAAAATGTATTTGGCCCAACTTTCTCATCTTACAAATGAATGTCAGAGAAATTAACTTCAAGAAAAAAAAAAAAAAAAGGATTGTAGAATGATAGCTTTCTTCAAGTATGTTCAGTACCATTACCTTGAAGGTATATATCTGCTTTAAACTACATGGTCCAGGAGAACACAGCTGAGTAATGGGTGACAATTGTAAAAGAGCAAATTTAGGTTTGAGGATAAGGAAAAACTAACAATTAGAACTAAATAAAACTAGAATGAGTAGTCTTTAAGGTTGTAATGTAAGAAGGACATCTGGTTCACCATCCTCACAGACAATTGACAATATTAATATTTAGGGCTATTAATATCTAATCCAGATTGTCAATCTACAGATCATAGGTTCTCTAGTCCAAGACTGGATGATCATTTGTCGGGCATTTTGTAGGAAAAAAAAATGTCACATGGATATACTGAGACTCTGAGTCTTTAGTAATCTAATCAAATTCTACTCAATACTCTTCAGTGTCACAATCTCTGGAGTAAAATTCAGATCATGTTGCCCAGAATTCAATGCTCTATACATTCTAGCATCATTATACTTTTCAAGCTTCATTTCCTATTATTCCTATCTACTTACTCCATACTCTAGTCAAATCAGACTTATTGTCCTCAAAATAATATGCCTCAAATTTTACCATCACCATACTTCTTTTCATGTTGTTCTTTATGGAGGAAAGTTTTTACTTTCTGTTCTTTGTCTATTGATTCTTATATAAATATAAAAGTACAGTCAAATGCCATCTTCCCCCATAAAACTTTCAATAATACTTATGACCTCATAACCTTATTTTGTCATTGTCAAATATGCTCCATTAAATCGCAGACAGAATTAGGTGTGCCTAAATTTAAATGTTAGTCCTACCTCCCACCTGCCTGAGGGTGAATTTCTTAACTTCTCGGTCGTTAGTTTCTTTTTATATAAAATGAAAAACTGCCAGATGTTCATAAACATTTTTTCTCAACAAAGAATTAAAGTAGTTGGCAAAAGGTTAAGAAATGGCTAAATAATTTACTATACATAGTGTGAAATGGAATATGAAAAATTTATGAGAAACATGAAAAGGTTTCTATAAATTGTTACAAAGTGAAGTAAATAGCTATGTGAAGTCAATGATCCTAACTTGAAAATAATGTTATTATCCTACTTACACAATAATCCCTTCTACATGAGAGAATTACAAAACTGGTCTTAGTAGTCATCCTGATAAGTAAGTACAAAGACATACAAAACGCAGAAAGAGATAATAAAAGTCTGAACTAGGAATAACAGGCAAAAAGGTATATATGTTGAAGGTGTTATGGGAGAAGATACAAAAACTTGACAACTACATAGCTACGGGAGGGAAGAAAAGGAAGCATAGAGATCGACTCTGAGGTTACAGAGAGTATCATGAATCTTTCAAAGGAAATCATCATGTCTGAAAGTATGATTTTTTTTTGGGGGGGGGATGTTAAGAAGAAGATGAAAGACTGTGTTAAGTTAAAAATATTGAAAAGACATCCCCCCGTGGATGTATTAGCTGTTGAAAACTGAGAAGGGATTTTAAAGAGCAAGAAACACAGAATTATTAAGTCATCTGAATAATGAATGATATATTAGCTATCTTCAATGTGCTAGAAAAACAAAGAAAAATAAAATCCTTGCCTTTTAAGATCTTTCTTACATTCTATCAGAGAGATAGCATGCCTATTATTATATGTGTGTGTATATATATGCACAAAATAGATAAAAGATAATTTTTAGAGGGGGAAAAAAAGAGAAAGAACTAGCTAGTGAGGTAGGATGCAATCAGGAAAGATTCCACATAGAAAGTGGAAATAACTGAAATCAGGAGAACTGAAATCACCAAAGGTGGGGAGTGGGGTGGAGAACATCAAGAAAAAAAGATAGAGCTTCATCCCAGCTCCAAAACTAAGATTTCCACATGAATGTCCTTGGTAGTATCTCAAATAATTTTAACTTGCCCAAAGTAAAGAACTTAAAACAACTAAGTGGAGAGATTGGTGACAAGAAAGTAAATTTCAGCTTCATATTAAAAAACTTAACCAGGAAGTGTCCAAACTTAATGAGCAATCTCTGGATGATTTAGTGAGCATTCTAGACTTCCCAAAGATAGTGAGTTCAACCTTTAAAATTTTAAACTATAAAATTCATTAGATAGGATAAATTCATTGTTAAAATGGACTTTAAAAGTCAGTGGTTCCACTTCCCCATATTAATGGGGCAAAGCAAAGTTAAGTGACTTGCTCAGGAATACACAATTTGAACCCAGGGCGGCTTCCTGATGTCTTCAATTCCAGTAATTCATATAAACTCTTCCTCTTATAGATGAAAAAAAGTAAAGCCCAGAGAGGTATTCAAGGGCATTCTAGACTGACTGCCAATAAAAAATCTGGACCATGTGACCTCAAAATTCCAAACAACTCCAAGATAACATACGTAATTCTACTGATTGGAGGGAATCCTTAGATAGAATAAGAAAATGTCAACAGGCAATCACATCAGGAGACTTAAGATAAAACTACTTTTATTACAAGAGTAATAAACATGCATGTGGAACTAAAAGGGTTCCTTCTCAGTCTTTACAGAAATCTGTATTTTATAATAGCAGGACAAAGGGAAAAGGGTCTATCAGGAAAAGATGCGTCATGGGAGGGGGAAATCGCTGAACTAACGGGGGGGGGGGGGGGGGGGGGGGGGGGGGGGGGGGGGGGGGGGGGGGGGGGGGGGGAAGAGGAGGAGAAGGAGATCACTTCAGGGTGAGGAACAAGGTAATACAAAAGCCTCATTCTTTTCCACTGTTACACTACAAGGTAAGAGGATCTGGTTTGCTCATCTGCAAAGGACCTCAGTTCCACGAACATTATCCCAACCTGGCACAGACTGCCCCTGGTGCCGACCTTGCCTCCCAAAGATACATAACAAACTGTCAGCTCAGGGGGAACTTTGTCCTTAACTCCGTAACACATTCAGGGCCTCCAGGATACTCTGGGCTCAGAGTTTCTGGAAAATATGGTAAGTCAAAAATATAAGTTCAGAGAACCCTTAACAGATGAACCTGATGAATTCCAACATCTTCCTCTCCAAGTTTTCTAAGGACATCAAACATCTTATATGAGTAACAGAGTTAAGATAAACAATTTCTTATTTTAAAATTCAGGAAACTCCTATTTGAAAATTTAGGAAATAACTGCTTAAATTTTGATCACAAGTAATTACAAGTAACATGCTATTTTCAGTAACATCAGCTGTTAACAGCACTTCTTTTACTACTGTCCCAATTTCTAAGGATAATCTCGAATTTGTCAATGTAAGGTGTTCGTTGCCATATTGTCAGGCAGTATTTTTTGAAGATGCTGAGAACTTTCTATATTAGCAAATCTTAAGACACTCCCTTCACCACACTTTCTCATTTCTGTTGACAATATCGCTCGTCTAGTCACAAAGAATCACAACCTACAAGTTATCTTCAACTGCTTTTTGTATTTGTTAATGTTTGTAAAAGCAACATACTACAATTAAGAAAATGCATATACTGCTTTTAGTCCCCATTTAGTTATCAAAGAGACATCAGGTCTTTAACTTTTGATTTTTGGAGGTGATTTATCTATGTCTGAGGTACACTGAGATTTCCCCCACTATTATAATTTTATTATCTTTATTATTTTCTTTTAAGAATTTATGCTATTCAAATGCATATTTTGACATTAATTCGCTGCCTACATTACCTTTACACATGATTTTTCCCATTTACCTTTTAACCCAATCTATTTTTATTGTTGTCTTGTCAGAAATCATGTATCTTGTTTTCTAATTTCATTTGAAATGCTTTATTCTAATCGTGTAAATCTTTTTGTTTTAAGAATTTCATTTGTAAAAGAGGAACTAAATTCAATGGCTTCTACTATCTTTTCCAGCTCAAATACTATGATCCTGCAATTTTGTGTAAACAACAAAAGCAAAATATTGGATTCTACTTTCTTATCCATCCTACTTTCCTCCTCCATTTTATGAGTTGATTTACACCATTCAGTTTCACAGATGTGAATCCTCCATATTCTATTCTTTCCTCTCTTTTTGCTTCCAAACTCCCTTTATAAAGAAGGTTTTGAGAAGAATGTGATTAACACTTCTGATCTATATTTAATCCTATCTGATTCTATTCCACTATTTCTCAACTAGAGTCTGACTCTAAAAAAAAAAAGTGTGGGCTCCTCCCACACTTTAATTATATGAAATAAGTTCCACCCTCTCCCTCTTTACTTTTCTAGGGTTTCTTTTTTTCTTTTAAGGTCATCAAAATATAACTACTCCTATGTCCTCAGACTTACTATTTCTATGATGAGGCTCTCAATGTTTCTTCTCTGTCTATTGAAATATAAATGCTTAGCCGTCTAGTTCCTTCTAATTGTTCAAATGTCTTTATCCTTCCATGTTTCTCTTGTATTTCAAAGTATCTACTCAAAAAGGTCTCTTCATCAGGGAGATTTCAAAATCCTCCATTTCGTTAAAGGTCCACTGTCTGTTGGCAGCTAGATAGCACAGTAAATAAAAGACTGCTAGGTTCAGAATCTAGAAGATATGTATCCAAATCCAGCTTCAGTTTAGGCATTACCAGTCATCATCTTGGGCAAGTCACTCAATCTGACTGCCTTGGTATCAATGGAAAAATGAGGGTTATAACTATCTCTCAGGACTGTCGTGAAGTATAATACTTCACTCAAAGGAGATTATTTATAAAAGTCTTCGTGTACAGTACATGGCACATAGTTAGGTACTTGTTTTGCTTGTTTTTTTCTCCCATCCTCCTTTTCTTCATATATTGTACTCAGCTTTATCAGCTACATTAGTCTTTTATTTTAAACATTTTATCTTTTCTGGCACATGGTAGTCTAACTCTCTTCTCCTTTAGCTACTAATCTTTGGGCAGTCATGATCCTTGATATCTCAACTTTTTCTTTATGGTTGTTTATTAAACTGAAAGCTCCATATTTTGGCTATGATGTTCATGAAAGCTTTTGTTTGGGGTTTTCATTGTTACTGGTGATTCCCCCCCCAAAAAAGAAAATGATGTGAAGGGAATTTAAAAACCTAATTACTGTGCTAGCATATGTAAGATTGACTATAAGGTAGTCTGCTGTTCACTCCCCATCTCCATAGTTTCCAAAAGTCAAAGTGACAGTTTCAGAAACTTTTGACTAAATCATGGCATGCTGTAAAAGCTTTAGATTCTAGGTATCCCCTGGCTATCCATCCCCACCCTCAAATCCCCAACTTGTAAGGCTCCTATATGAGCTATACCTTGGCCTGGGCTATTTTATCTTGATCTCACCTCAAGTTACAACAGGCTTCGGGCCATCTCTTAATGCTAATCTGGTTTAGCAAAATGCAGTATGATTTCTAAAGACCTTGATTTTTTTTCGTAAGATTTTTTAAAAATCTTTTTGGGATTAATCACTATAAAGCTGGCTGCTTTTCTTCTACATTCAACCATCTGGAGGCAAGTTCATTCTCAATTCTTCATTCTCACCAACCTGCCTCTAATAACTTCTCATGTCTTTCATCAAAATTTCTTCCATCCATCCTTTTCTCTCTAACATCTATAACTCAAGACTAGGCTCTTATGATTTTTATCTGAGCCTGTGATCCTGCAATAGCATCCTAACTGGCTTCCTTGTATTTAGCCCCATCCATCAAGAATTTTCCAGGCATTCCTCAAATGATATTACTAAATAATGATCTAACAGTTGCTAGAAAAGCTTTCAATAGTTCCTCACTTTGTTTACAATAAAATACTAACTACCATTTGTCCTTTTAGAAGTTTCTTTTAAAAATTCTATCTTTTTTTTCTTTTATCACTTTCATTTCTCAATATATTCCCTGCTCTATCCAATGAGCAATCTCATCTAACAAAGAGGAAAAAAAAAAAAAAAACAGTTCAGCAAAACTAATACATCACCAAGTTTGACAGCATATGCAGTTTCCCATATCGACAGTCTCAAATACCTGAAAAAGAGGGAGGAGGGGCCAAGCTTGGTCACTATAATCAAGTAGTGAAAAGATCCTCCTTTCTTTACTCACCAGGCCCCAGGGAGAGCCCAAAACCCATATATGGAACCACAGAAAGATCTGCCACCACCTAAGTGTTCTTCCCCATTGCTACCTTCATGACTCATATAGCTTAGAAATTATTTCTTCTAGTGTAGAAGCTTAGAGGTGTCAAACACCAAGATTAAAATGTAATTGGGAAATACTGAACAAAATAAAAATACAATAGAATACCCGTAATGTTAAAGTGCAATTTGAAGTTAATATGCAACCTTAGTATCATTTACTGACTCTGGATGAACTTTTTAAGACATCTTTCATCTTTCATCTGACCTACAACTAAGCTTTCTTTTGTTGTTTCTACCAAATTCAAATCTTGTTCGCAAGAGGCTCATTTTTTCTATTTATATTCTCCCACTTAGAAGTATGCTTGACACATAGTGAGTACTTAAAAATACCTTTTCAGTCATTCTGTGAATTATTTTACTGATTCTGTTCATTTCACTCCTTTTCACTTGTGTACCATATCATCTGAAGAAAGGCATCTATCTTGGACCCAGGTCTTTACTACCACAAAAAATACTGCTATGAATATTTTTGGTGTATATGAATCCTTTTTAAAATATATTTTTAGACTTCCTTGGAGTGTATGGCTAACAATGAAAACTCTAGGTCAAAATGTAATAACTTTTCTAGCATATTTCTAAATCCCTAAAGACTGTGAAGGAATTAGACTCATTTATACATCTATCAACATTTTGAGTGTCTTAATCCCCCTTCTCTTTGACATTTTAGATTCTCAACAATTTGTTTCCAGCCTCTCTGTCCTTTTTATACATTATTTCAGCACCTATCTAGAGTTGTTGTGAGGATCAAATGAGAATAATCTGTAAAGTGCTTGGTACTACTATAAAAGCCAAACACTGCTAAATAAACGCGTATTCCTTTCCCTTTCCCCATATGCTCTCCAGAAAAATCTTCCCTCAGCAGCTTAAGGTTCCCTATTTCAGAGCATTTCTGGAGCACCTCAAGACCTCAAGAAGGATTCAGGGCTGTCCTAGAGCCTGGTGACCAGAGAAGAACAGATTTTCTCATTAAATATTTGGAACAAGTAAATAAAATGTTTCTCTCCAGAGATAAAACCATAACTGGATTAACCTGAATAGTTCAAAATTTGCCAAAGTTTTAAGTATAGTGACGAATTTCCAAGTTTCTCCCCCCCCTTTTAAAATGTCAAACATTAGTGTTCTTCGATTAAGTATTAAGTTTTTAAGAAGATAACACCAACACCCCTCACTCTTGATTTTGCTTAACTGAGATAACTATGAATGCTATAAAATAATTAGACCTCATGGGATTTTTAAAAGATACTCAGCTGTGGCTAATAACTTACAAGAACCCTGGGGTACAATTATTTCTTGCTGCCCATATTCTTTCAACCTCACTGGATTCCTTTTCATCTATTCTTACTCTTAAGAGTCAGAAGGAACAAAGGACAAATATTGTAGAAACTATTTTCTCACTGGCTATAAACAAGTTCACCCTTTCTTCTTTTCCAACCCTGCAATAATTTTCCCAACACACATTTTATGGGTTAAAGGGAGATCAACATGTAGACATTTTATCTGGCACAGAATTACCCATTTGTCTAAATAATAAGTTGCTTATAAAAACTGCAGATACAACCTAGCAGAATATATTAAGAGGTGCCATAAATTTCATACCATTACTCTGAAAATAATGGAAGATAGCTAGGCCTTAGTAATCTCCAACAACCCGTTTCTAAATTTCTTAGTCCAGAATTTTCCAAACTATCGGACATGTAAGAAGCAATAACCAAAATGGCTGGCAATTTTCAAGAACAATTTCCCAAAACACTGTTTTTTTTCCCCCCAAAGAAAACAAAGATCAAAATTAACAAAGATTAAACTAACATCTGAATTTGCTCTAATGGATTGAGAATATAGTGTATCAATTGAATGGTACATGGAAACAAGATAAAATTTTAGTCAGTAGGTATATGTATATGTTACCAAATAGGGTAAAACAATCACAAGTAAAAAATAATTTGAAAACCATTATAGGTAATAAGAGAAAATATAGACAATTGATTGAAATGTAATAAATTAAGTTGCCATTTTAAATTTTTTTCTATTTTCTAAAAGGGAAATAGCAACCTTTTGCAAAAGGCAAGAATATAACTTGTATGAAGGAAAAAATCCACTTAAGAAGTAGCTGTAACTAGGAAGCAAAAGAGATAGGTTAGCAGAAAACAGAAAAAAAAGAAATCCAAATCCAGGAAATATAATCCACTGCATTTATAACTAGGATTCACAAATACTGTTGCTCATGGAAAAGAAAACACATGCTAGGTTTATTTTATATACTTTCAAAAGCATTTAGCAAGAAAAATATCAGCAAGCAACTATTAAGTTCCTACTATGCTCTAGGCACTGGAAATAAAAAAAATAAAAATAAAAAAAATAAATCCTGTTCTCAAGAAACTCACATTCTAGTAGAGAAAGTGAACATATATACATATATATAGTGTGTATAGATAAATATAGATAGATAGATAAAAAAAATACAGAGGAGGAAAGGATAAACACATAAAGGTCTCATTAGAAAGTGGTGCTTGATTTGAAAACAAATGATTCTATGAAGTGTAGGAGAAGGAAGTATATTTCAAGCACCCGAAGCAAAAGCAGTGCAAAGGAAAAAAGAAGGGAGATGAAGTTTGTGAATAATAAACAGTAAAATGACCAATCTGGCTGGAAAAGTTGATTATAACCAGGTTGCAAAAGGCCTTAAAAATGCCCAACAAAAAAGTTCATACTTTATCCTAGAGGCAATACAACAGGGATACCCGTGCAAATGATTATATAGGAAGGTGCTATAGTGAATTTGAACTTAAGTGGATGATGGAATGAATCTGGCTCTCAGTCCCTGCTGGCTGTTATAGCCTCTATTATAATTACATTATCATAGGTGTGAATCTTGTAGAATTATATTAAGTACTAAGTGCATGTTCTGAACTAGAAAACTATTAATCACCATGCTAAACTAGATAACCATTGTATTATTAATTCCACTTAGCACTTTGTAAGTGTTTTAACTTCAAGACATAGTAGGGCCCATAACAACTAACCAAAACAACTCACTTAAAATTTCAAGTAGCCAAATACAAAAGGAGCTGAAAAAAAAGGTAACTGAAGAAAACCATTCACTACAAATTAGAATTGAACAAATAGAAATGAATGATTCAATGAGAAGTCAAAAACCAAACATGATAACAGGAAATGATTATGATGAATGTTGGAGGGAATGTGGGAAAATTGGGACATTAATACACTACTAGTGAAATTGTGAACTAATCCAACCATTCTGGAGAGCAATTTGGAACTATGCCCAAAGGGTTATCAAACTGCATACCTTTTGATCCAGCAGTGTCCCAAAGAGATCTTAAACAAGGGGAAAGGACCCACATATGCAAAAATATTTGTGGCAATCATTTTCATAGTGCCAAGAAACTGGAAACTGAGTGGATGCCCATCAGTTGGAGAATGGCTGAATAAATTATGGTATGTGAATGTCATGGATTATTATTTTTTCATATTGCCAAGAAACTGGAAACTGAGTGGATGCCCATCAGATGGAGAATGGCTGAATAAATTATGGTATATGAATGTTGTGGAATATTATTGTTCTATAAGAAACAATCAACAGGATGATTTCAGAGAGGCCTGGAGAGACCTATACGAACTGATGCCGAGTGAAGTGAGCAGAACCAGGAGATACAGCAACAACAAGACGCGATTCTGATAGACGTGGCTCTTCTCAACAATGAGATGATTCAGCCCTATTTCAATATTCTTGTGTTGGAAAGAGCCATCTACACCCAGAGAGACAACTGTGGGAACCGAGTGTGGATCACAACATAGTATGTTCACTTCTTTTGTCATTTGCTTGCATTTTATTTTCTTTCTCATTTTTCTTCCTTTTTGATCTGATTTTTCTTGTGCAGCAAGATAACTACATAAAAATGTATGCCTATATTCAATTTACATTCGTCTTACTTCATCTTAATCCAGTATATGTTAAACATGGTAGAATAGAAGAAATTGAAACTACTTCTAGCCATATGAAAAGATGCTCTAAATCATTATTAATCAGAGAAATGCAAATTAAGACAACTCTGAGATACCACTGCACACCTCTCAGATTTGGCTAGAATGACAGGGAAAGATAATGCGAAATGTTGGAGGGGATATGGGAAAATAGGGACACTAATACACTGTTGGTGGAATTCTGAATACATCCAGCCATTCTGGAGAGCAATTTGGAACTATGCTCAAAAAGTTATCAAACTGTGCATACCCTTTGATCCAGCAGTGTTTCTACTGGGCTTATATCCTAAAGAAGGGAAAGGGACCTGTATGTGCAAAAATGTTTGTGGCAGGTCTCTTTGTAGTGGCCAGAAACTGGAAACTGAGTGGATGTCCATCAATTGGAGAATGGCTGAATAAATTGTGGTATATGAATATTATGGAATATTAAAAATTGGAACAATAGGTTTGGCAATTGTCAACACTGAAAATTATCTATGCATATAACTTGTAAATAAAAAGCTATAATAAATTTTCTTTTAAATTAATAGAAAAAACCATATACTGGATTACTTGCCCTCTGGAGGGGGTGGAGAGAAGGGGGGGTCAGAAATTAGAACACAAGGTTTTGCAATAATGTTGAAAAATTATCCTTGCATATGTTTTGAAAATAAAAGGCTTCAATTAAAAAAGAAAAAAAAAAGAATCAAAATTAAAAAAAAATGAAAAAACAGAAGAAAATGTTAAAAAATAGGTTAAGCATGAAAGGCCTCATCAGGGAAAAACATAGGCATTACCCTTCAGCTAAAATCTTTCTATTTTGCACAAGAAAATGCTGTGGCTATGCTGTTAAAAGTGATATAAGGAAAAATGTATTATTTTGAAGTATGACTCCCAAGTCTGTCAAAACGTGGAATTATATGAACACAATTACAAAACATTCTTCACACAGATCTAAATAATTGGACAAATATTAATTGCTTTTTATAAACTGAGTAAATATAATGCAAATAACATAACAATTCATTCTGTCATAGCAAACTACCAAAAGATTACTTTTATAAAATTAGGAAAAAAAATACAAAATTTATCTGTAGAAAAAAATATCGAAATACCAAGGAATTTTTAAAAATAGAATTTTTTTTAAATTAAAAGGAAAAAGGCCTAGCAGTATCACATCACAAATTATTCTACAAAGCTGTAATCTTCAAAACCAGTTTGGTATTAGGTAAAAAAGATAATGGATTCCAGCTCAATCAAGATTCCATTGATCCAAAGAACAGATTAAATACACAATATATAGAAGCAAATGACAACATAACAGTGTTTGATAAAGACAAGACCTCAACTACTATCGAAAAATTTACAGATTAAAAAAAAATAATAATAACTACTGGGAAAACTGGCAAGTAGTCTGGTACAGGAGGCACAGACCAACATCTCACTCCATAAACAAACAAACAAACAAAAAAACTCAAAATGGGTAATTATTTAGACAAGAAAGGCAAATAAATGGAATAGAGAAGAAATGATCTGCCAGATTTATGGGTACAGGAAGTTTGTGACTGAAAATGAGGTAGAGTTTCACAGGAGGTATAATGGATAATTTTGATTATACAAGATTTAAAAGGTTTTTTTGCACAAATAAAGCCAATACAGTGAAAATTAGAAAAAAAAAAAAAAACAAGCAAAAGCAAGAATCTTTTATAAGACTTTCATTCCTAAAACAAAGGGTATTAAGACAAATTTATGAGAATATAATCCATTTCCCAATTGATAAATGGTTAAAGCATATGTATAGGTAGTTTTCTAAGAAAGAATTCAAGCTATTGGTAGTTGTATGAAAAAATGTTCTAAATCACTAAAAAATTTATTCTTGTGTTTAATCACATCCTACTTTGTATGACCCCATTTGGGATTTTCTGGGCAGAGCTATCCGTGGCTTGTCATTTCTCCAGTTAATTTTACAGATGAGGAAACTGAGACAAATCAGATTAAGTGACTTGTCCAGGGTCACACAGCTAATAAAACACTCAGAGCTCTATCCACTGCTGCACACTAATAATTAGAGAAATACAAATAAAAACAATTCTGATGTACTATACCTCTTACACTCAAGATTGGCAAACACAAAAAAGAAAATAATATGCTAAAGAGAATAATACTAATATAGTGTCAGGGGAACTGTGAACTAATTAGTCTGGAAAGATCTGTGATATGGAGAAGGATGATGATGGCCTGGAGCCCATGTATGTAAAAGAGCAGTAGGCAAGAGAAACAGCAGCAGGTTTGGGAGGTCTCAAGCCAGAAAGGCTAACTGGCAACTGATCAAAAGAGATTCAGAGAATCCTTACGCTAGCACTGGGTGTAGGACCTAATGCTGTTCCGCAACTCTACTGCACATATCTATTTCTGGGTCATTGTTTCAAGCCACAGAGGAACACCTTCAGTCAAGAGGGAGTAGAAAACAGGAACAGTATCAATTGTGACACCAAGGAATCAGGGACTCTTTCTGAATAAGAACCAGAGTTCAGACCAAAAAAACAGTGCCAAAAGTACACCATATTCAAAGGACCAAAAACTTCCAATTTCCCCAAACTAGGTCTGAATACAGCAGTGCAGAAAAAAGTTTGAAGCTTAAGATACATACCCCCCACCCCCCCTCTGCCCCCAACAGTGAAAAAAAGTTCAAAATCAAGAGGTGGAAAAATGAGCAAATAACAAAAAAAGAACCTGATCATAAAAAGTTACTGTGGTGACAGGGAAAATTAAAAGGTGTGAACATGAACACACACACCTCACTAGAGAATTCCTTAAAAATCAGAATCAGTCAAATAGAAAAAGATACACGGGGCAGCTAGATAGTGCAGTGGAGCATCAGTCTTTAACTCAGAAGAACAGAGTTCAAATCTAACCTCACACTTAACATTTCCTAGCTGTGTGACCCTGGGCAGGTCACATATAATCTCCTGGGTGGGTGGGTGGGGGAAGCTCAATGAAGAAAATAATTTGTTAAAAAATTAGAATTGGAAAAGTGGAAGCTAATCACCATAAACATCAAGAAACAATAGAACAAAAGAAAAATATAAAATGTCTTTGGAAAAACAGACCTAGAAAATAAGATTGAGGAGATAGAACTTAATAATTATTGAATTACCTGAAAGTCACAATCAACACATAATGAGCGTTGACATCACATTTCAAGTATAAAATAAAATTTCTCCAATATATCCTAGAACTTGAAGATAAAACAAAAAATGAAAAAATCCACTGATCAAATGAAAGAGATCCCAAAGTTTTAATATTAGTCAAATATTATAGCCAAATTCCAAAATTCCAAATTCCAAATTAAAGAGAAAATACTTCAAGCAACTAGAAAGAAACATGCAAATGTCATGGAGTCACATTCAGTATTATTCAAAATCTAACAACTACCATATTAAAGGAGCACAGGACTTAGACTGTGATATCCCAAAAAGCAAAAGAGCAAAGATTCCAACCAAGAATTACCTAGCTAACAAGACTGAGTGGGGGGAAGGAGAGGGAGATATTTAATGAAAGAGGACTTTTAAAAGTATTCCAGATGAAGAGACCAAAGCTGAATAGAAAATTTGACTTCTAAACAGAAGACTCAAGAGAAGCATAAACCAGTTAACCAGAATGAGAATCATGAAGTTATAATATGTTTAACTGTTTATCTTTCTTTATGGGAAAACCATCTTCTAAAATCTTTATTATTATAGCAGTTAGAAGGATATTACATTGAAAGAGCTTCCTGAGTAAATATGTTGGAATTTTTTTTTTATTAAAGCTTTTTATTTTTCAAAACATGCATAGATCATTATGCAACATTGGCCCTTGCAAAACCATCTCCCGCCCTTCTTCTCTCACCTCCCTCCCCTAGATGGCAAGTAATCCAAAGTATGTTAAAAACATGGTAGAAATGTTAAATCTAATACATGCACACATATTTATACAATTATCTTGCTGTACAAGAAAAATCAAATCAAATCAGAAAAGAAAATGATGAAAATGAAAGCAAACAACCAAAAGAGAAAGTGAAAATGCTATATTGTGAACCACACTCAGTTTTCACAGTCCTCTCTGGCTGTAGATGGAACTGGATCACAAGATGATTCGAACTGGTCTGAATCATCTCCTTGTTGAAGAGAGCCATGTCCATCAGAATTGATCATCATATAATATTGCTGTATAATGATCTCCTGGTTCTGCTCATTTCACTTAGCATCAGTTCATGCAAGCCTCTCCAGACCTCTCTCAAATCATCCTGCTTATCATTTCTTATAGAACAATAATAATCCATAGCATTCATACACCATCTCTTACTCATTTTCCAACTAACTGATGAGCATTCACTCAGTTTCTAGTTTCTTACCACTACAAAAAGGACTGTCACAAACATTTTGTAAAGGAAAAAAAAAAAAAAAAACTGAATAGAAGAGAAAGAGGGGATGTCCTGGGATAAGGGGAAAAGGCAAGGAAAGGAAGAATTGGGAAAATTCTCTCACATAAAAGAGGCATGCATGTTATAGTATATGTACTCGCACATACACACATTCTCATCATCTCTTCCCCCCCCTTCCTTTCTTTCCCTCCCCCTTTCCCCTCTCTTTCTCTCCTCCCCTTCCCCTCAATAAGAGACTAAAACAGAATCTATTGTGTTTTTAACTGTTTGGATATACTCAAGGGCCATACAAGATTATCAGTGGGTAGTTGTTATAGCTACCTTTCAATTCATCATCACTTATGGTTGTCTTAGCAACTGATTTTGTGGCCTTAAGTGATCTGTGGGCCAGATGTTCCCCACTCCTGCTCAATTGAAGGAAAAGGAAAAATAAGAAAAAAAGGCAGGAGCAGTTAGGTAGAGTCCAGTAGATAGAGCACCAGTCTGGAATCAGGACAAAAGTTCAAATCTGGTCTCAGATACATGACACTTACTATAGTTATCTATGTGACCCTGAGATTAATTAAAAATGACAAACAGGGAAACTACACCTCACTAAAAGTGAACAGAGACAATAAAGCAATATTAATACTAAACATATAATGGAAAAATAGCACAGCTTCCAAAAGCTTGAAAGACAAAATTAAATGAATTACAGGAGTAAATAAATAGTAAATGTATACTAGTGAGGGACCCTCAATATTACCCTCCCAAACATACCTAATCACAAAATAAGAAAAAAGTCAAGAAAATTAATAGAAAATTAAGATATAATAGTCCTTTTGAGAAAAAATAATAGAAATAGAAAGGAGTATGTTTTCTTTTTTTTCCCCCACATGCACATGGAAGCACAAGCACTAACCACATATTAAGGCAAAAAATTTAAACACAACAAATGCAGAAAATCAGCAATGTTAAACATAGACTTATCAGGAATATGATGCAATACAATTACATTTACTAAAGGATCATGATAGCATAGATAAAAAAAAGTTAATTGGAAATTAAATAATCTAATCCTAAAGAATGCATTGGTCAAAAAGTCATAGAAACAATAATTGTATTTAAGAGAATAACGAGAAATTTCAAAATTTGTAGGAAAAATTTGCATCTTTAAAATGCATACATTAATTTTATTTTGGGGGGGTAAATGAATTGATCATACAACAAAAAAAACTTTTTAAATGAACAGATTAAAATCTCCAGTTTAAAACGGAAATAGTGAAAATCAAAGGAGAAATAAACAAAAGTTAAGAAACATCGCTGGATGAATAAATAAAATAAAACTAAGCGTTGGTTTTATTTGAGGAGGACAGGGACAATAAAATATATAATTGGTTAATTTGATTTTTTTAAGGAAGAAAACCAAAATTACAAATATCAAAAATAAAAAAGGTAAATTCAATCAGCAATAGATGAAATCAAAGCAATTAGTTTTGTCCAATTATATACCAGCAAAATAATGTAAATGAAATAAATGAATATTTACAAAAATATAAACTGTCCAGAAAACACTGGAGAATAGGATATTTAAATAACCTATTTCAGAGAAAGAAAGTGAATAAGCCATCAATGAACTCCCCAAGAAAAATTCCCAGAACCAGATGGATTCACAAGTGAATTCTACAAAACATTTACAGAACAATCAAAATTCTGTGTGTTTGTGAGAGAGGCGGGGAAGGAGAGAGGGGAAGGAGAGAGGGGGAGGGAAGGGGGGGGAGGAAGAGAGAGAGAAACTTTGGAAAACTAGGAAAAAAGCCTACCAAATAAATTCCTTTTGTAACAAGGTTTTGAACCTAAACTAGGGTTGGCAAAAACAGAGGGGGAAAATAAAATACTGATCAATTTCCTTTCTATCAAGGCACATTTTTAATAAAATACCAAAAGAGAGATCACAGCATATCATGAATTATGCCAGGTATGATTTATACCTGGCTAATTGAATTTTAAATAACTATCATATGAATAATTATTTCAAGAAATGCAGCAAAAGTCTTTGACAAAATATGAGACCCATTTCTGTTAAAATATTAGAAAGCATAGGACTTGATGGAACCTCTTTAAGTAGCATTTATCTAAAATCAGCCTGGAAAAGAATAAACTTGAGACCTTTCCCACCCAACAAGATCAGTAATGAAGTAAGAATCTCCACTACCACCATTATTATTCAATGCTGCACTACAAACTAGCAAAGCTAGTTTGTAACAATTATAGCAATTAAGACAAAAATAAATTGAAAACAAAATAAGCAACAGCAAAAAACAAAACAAAAAAACCTACCTTTCCAGATGACATGACAGCATACTTAGAGCACTCCAAAAAAAAATCAACAAATAAACTAGCTGAAACAATCAACAACTTTAAGTTTCAGGATATAAAATAAGCCTATTCCTATACATTACCAACAAAATCCATTAAGAACAACATAAAATATCTGGATTCCATCTGCCGAGACAAACCCAGAAACTAAATAAGTAAAATTATGAAACACATTTCACACCAATAAAAACAGATGTAAACAATTACAGAAATTATTCATCGATTGTGGTTTGACAGGGCCAATATCATATAAATGACAATTCTGCTTAAATAACTAAATTTCTTTAGTATTCTACTAGTCAAACTACTAAAGAATTATTTTATATAGAGTTTGTGACTAATGAAAAGTTTGAGAGACTTAAGTTTCTGGGTAGTTGATAATCTTATTAATTATAGCTAGCAAATAATATAATAAAAGGATAATCTTTGGCTGTCTTTCATAAATCAAAATCCCCTCCTAGAAACCTCTTGACCCTCATATGTCCTTGGAAGAATGAACATTCCTAATAGGTATCAACTGATTAATAATTAATGAGAATAAATATTATAATGAGGTTTATTCTAATGAGAGGCTGGGGGACCAGGGCTTTGATTAGGATGTCACTCTTATTCTTAGACCTCAGGCAATCTAGAGAAAGCATTTACTCCCATCCAAGCCTCAGAAAAACACAAGGGACTGGAATTCACTTAGATTGGATTTTCTTTCTAAGGTTCTGCAAATTGTGCAAGGGGGGGGGGAGGGTAAGAGTTTTGTTTTTTGTTTTTTTTTTTAAAAACAATTCCACCTACATAAAATGGTCTTAAATGTAGTACATTTTTGGGCAAGGCCAGTAAGATCTTTCAAAGATTGGCTGTATTAACAAGAATTATTAATTTCCAAATAAGAAAATAGAAAAAAAAATTAATCTCAATTAGTAATTGGTTATCAATGAGAAATAATCATTTTTCTCAGTGCCAGAAAAAAAAAAGTAACAAAACTCATCTGAACAAAAAGTCAATAATATTAAAAGAATCAATGGAAAGGGGAAAAAAATGACTAAAAAAGACAGTATAGCAATTCTAGATATCAAATTATAACAGAAAGCAGTATTCATCAAAACAATGCGATGAAACAGTGGAACAGATTAGGTACACAATACACAGTAGTAAATGATCCAAATCGTCTCTTTGACAAATCCAAAGATACAAGCTTTGGAGGAAAAAAACTTTCAATTTAATAACAATTGCTAGGAAAATTGCAAAGCAGTTTGGCAGAAACTATAGACCAGTATCTCACATTGTATTATCAATCAACCCAAGATCAAAGTACATTATTTAGAAATAAAGGGTGATGATATTAGTAAATAAGGGGAGTATATAAATTTTACCTATCAGGTCTAAGATAATATAAGAGTTTTTAAAGAAAAGGTGGAAAGATTTATAGGTAGTATAATAAATCATTTACATTACATGAAATTAAAAAGCTTTTGCACAAAACTAATGCAACCAAATTTAGAAGGAAGACGAAATTCTGAAAATAATTTTACAGCTCATTTCTCTGATAATGGCCTAATTTCTCAAATATATAGGAAACAAATATATAGGAAATTGCTCTTTACAATAAGCAATTTCCCCAATTGACAAGTGGTCAAGGGATATTAACAATTTTCAAAGGAAATCAATTATCTATATGGTTATGTGAAAAAATATTCTAAATCATTACTGATTAGAAAAATGCAAATTAAGACAACTTTGAGATACCACCTCACACCTATAGGATTTGGTTAACATGACAAAAAAGAAAACAATTGCTGGAAACGTTTTAAAAAATGAAACAATAATATAATTAGTGGACTTGTGAACTAGTGCTCTCTCTAAAGAACAATTCAGAATTATGCCCAAAGGACAAACAAATTGAATATGCCCTTTGACCCAGCCATAACATTATCAGATCTGTCTTCCAAAGATATAAAAGAATATATGTGTACAAAAACATTTATAGTAGCTCATTTTGTAGTGTCAAAGAATTGGACATTGAGGTGAGGATCATAAATTGGGCTATGTCTGAAATTGTGATATATGATTGTGATTGTACTGTAAGAAAAGATAAGAAACATTTCCAAAAAACTTCAGAAGATGTAAGTAAAGCATGCAAAGTGAAGTCAGCAGAACCAGAACATTGTACATAGTAACAATAATATTGTAATAGATGATCAAATGCAAAAAACTTGACTATTCTGATCAAGACAATGTGCAAAACAATTCCCAAGGGACCCATGATTTAAAAAAAAAAAAAAAAAAGCTATTTTCAGAGAGACACACTATGAGCTCTGAATGCAGACTGAAGGATGCTTTTTTTAAAAAATCCTTTTTTTATTTCCATTTGCAACAGTTAATAGGTAAATGTATTTTGCATGACGACTTCCCCTGTATAACCAAAATCATATTGCTTGCCTCCGTAGTTGGGTTGAAGGTGCTGGAAAAAGGGCAAGAATCTGGGGCTCAATTTTTTAAAGAATAAGTAATTTTTTTACATGTAATTGGGAAATATGTACGAAAATAAAATTAAAAAGCCCAAAGAAAAGGGAAAAGACACACTGCAAATTAAAGGATATAAAAATAAAAACACTAAATTTTTAAAAATATCCTCAAAATACTTGCATATTTAGTGGATTACCTTTTTTTTTTCCGAACCAAGTACTGAAATATATTAATGCACAAGATCCTCGTGTGAATCATGATTTTGGTTATGAAACATTAAAGCTACATCTCCTCTATGTTCATACACTCCATCCTCAACTATTTTTTATTTATTTTGTACATATTATTTTTATATATAGGTATTGTTTCTTTTATAAAAATATAATCTCTTTGAGAAGGAATTATTTCACTTTTATCTTTATATTCTCAGCATTCAGCAGTGAATAGTATACAGTAAGCACCTAATAAATTTTCATTGATTAAGTCAGATTGTACAGTATAGGGAAATGAATAGTAGGCAACAATCACAGTGAACCAGAATGTGGAGAGCTTTGAACATCAAGAGGTCTTTACTTTATATGATAAGCAATGAGGTGTTGCCACACATTAATTTTACGAAAAACAATTCAACAGAACAGTGATCAGGAAGATTATATCCCAGGAATGGGGAGAATAGAACATCATTTTAAAGCCCAGAAAAAGGCAATAAGGGTCTAAACTAGAACAGATGTAGTGTGTGCTGAAGAAAAGAGAAATGGTTAGTATCATAGTTGTAAGAAACAGGCTCTAAATCAATCTTCCTTAATAAAATAATTTTTATTGGATAAAGATGCTTCATTTAAAAGTAACCTATTCTCAAAATATTGATTTTCTCCCAATCATTTAGAAAATTTGATAATATATATTACTCAAAACAGACCAGGTTGGCTTTTTTTTTTTTTAAGACAGTTCATTTGTATTTTTCGAGAAGTAAACATTTCTAAGAACTACCATCCAATTAACGGATAGTCAAAGACTATGAACAGCTCAATTTTCAGTTTTCATTTTATCAAAAGATATACATAAATATGCTGTTAATAATCACTATTCCAAAGAAGCCTGTTTAAAAAAAAAAAAAACCCTGAGATTTTACCACATACTGATCAAGCTGACCAAAAAAAAAAGGAAAATAATAAATAATAATAAATAAATAAAATAATAAATGTTGGCAGGGCTGTGAGAAAACAGGTACATTAATACATTATTGGAGTTGTAAATTGGTCCAGTTAAAGTCATCTAGAACCATGCCCACTGTTATTAAATTGCAATTATTTGACCTTGTGATACCACTACTGGATCTATATAACACCACCTTGCCTGCTCTCCCCAATCCAAGATGAGAAGGTTGTTTAGCTAGTTTTCAATCATGTCTGACTCTTCATGACTTTTTTTTGTTTTTTTTTTGGGGGGTGGGGTGACGGGGGGAGAGATTGTTTTTTGCAAAAATACTTTGAAGGGTTTGCCATTTTCTTCTCCAGCTCCTTTCAGAAGAAACTAAAGCAAGGAGTTTTAAGCAACTTCCCCAGGGTCACAAAGAGTATCACAAAGAGGTAATTTTGTGGTGGAAAAGAATTGGAAACTTGGTAAATGTTTAAAGCTTTGATAGAGGATTGTGATTAAATACTATTATGAAGAAATTATAATGGGGGCAATTTAAGAAAAATCTAGCAAGTCCTATGCAAACTGATGCAGAGTGCAATGAACAGTACCAGAAATTTATTCAATAATAGTATGATAAAAACAAACTACTTTGTAAGACTAAGGAACTCTGATCTACACAATGACTAGCCATGATTTCAGAGGACTAATGATATATCATTCTAACTCTCATGTCCTGATAGATGATGATCTCACACTGCAAATGTATATATTATGTACATATACATATATGTATGTAGATACACACTTATATGTGTATGTAATATATATAAAAACACATATATACATATGTATACATACATATTTATTCTCTCTCTCCCTCCCTCCTAGATATGACCAGTGAGATAATTTTTTTTTTTTAAATTCTATGTCTTTGTTAGAATGGCCTAGTTTTTCCTTTCTTTTTCAACTAGGATGGCTGGGCAAAGCAGAGGGTAAATTGGAAGGAAAAGAAGGTGGATTTTGATCAAGAAATGTAGCAGCAGAAATGTTTTTGCTTACTGACAAACAATTTCAAATCTTAAATACTAAAAACAATCCATTTATGGAAGAAATTGCAAATATAATCTGCTTTGAAGAGTCAAGAAAAATTCACTTAAAAATTCAAAATCTCAATCTTCCTTAATTAAAAAAAGTTATCCCTCACTTTTCTTAACACTCAGATTTTCAAAAATCTAAAGAGCCTAAACAGGATTTCACCAATCTTTAATGAATGGCAATAAAGTTAAGTTTATGATATGGAAAAGTGTATCCATAGAGAAGAAAGCCAGGGGGAGCTTCATAAGGAAAAGACCACCAGCTCTAATTTCTGGTTATTCAGCTCTATTCATGTGGCCACCAAGTCCGAGCCAGTGAAGGACAACACTGCAAACAAAAAGAAAACCAGAACTGTATGTAATATGGAAAAAGTCTCTGGAATCATATTATTGCCAAGGGTAATGTAACCATAAGATAAGTTTCTTAAACTCCCCAAACTCCCTTTCCTCATGTAAAATGAAAAGATAGGTCTAGTTAGCAGCTGAGGTTCCAAATTCTTGATGCAAGAGCTTCTATGATAACAAGTATATTCATTACTTTCAAAAGTTCCTAGTATGGCTTGAAGCAGATTAAATCATAATGAGACAGTTAACAAAATACAAACAAATATAACAATGTTAATTTGTCTCTTTCAAAATCAATATGAAGTGTGCAAGGATCCATATCTATTTGAGTTCGACACCTTATCTAGATTGCTCAGTCTTTAAAATAATTTATCTTGCATATTTTTGACTGTATTATTCCCTCCTTCCACCACATTTTATTTCTCCTAGAGGCAAGAACTTTGTATGTTTTCATTTCCTCACACATATCCTCAGCACTTGCCAAAGCTTTATACCTGAGATGTTAAAGAACAAGGTTTAATGTCTTTTAAAAATAAGTTTAAACAGGTGAAAATGTCTATAAACTTAAACCTTAGGCAACGAATTAAAAAACATATAAATTGTCAAGAGTTTACTCAAACTTCTAAATTTGTGAGTAGTTCATTCAAACTTTTCTCAGTATTTGGCATAGTGAGAAAAGTTGAATTTTCATATGTACAGAGACAACACATGTTTTTAGGGAATAGCAAGAGCATTCAGTTTCATTTGTGAGTCTCTATACAGAACTTTATAGGATCACTGTTATCCCACAAGTCACTTTGCACTGAAGAAAATTAGGGAAGGAGGGGGTTGGAGTTTAGGAGGGTATAGGAAAATCTAAATTAGGTTAAAGCTAGGGGCAAGGAAAAGCAACTGGGTTAAGCTATTTTAAAAGCTACCATCAATTTGCTTTCAAAGATGCTATATTCAAAGATGGATACTTCACATTCAGACATCTTATTTTATTACACTTTGCTTTATGCACTTCAAAGATAAAGGATTTGTGACAACCCTGAGCTGAACAAGCCTACCCATTTTTCCAAAAGCATGTGCTTATATAGTATTGGTGTCACATTTTTGGTTATTCTTAAAATATTTCAAACTTTTTCATTATTATCTTGTCTGTTATAGTGATCTGTGATCAATGATCTTTTATCTTGGTTGTTCCGCTGATCTTAGATGTTATTATTGTAACTGTTTTGGGGTGCCACAAACCCATTTAATACTGCCAACTTAAATGATCATGTGTGTTCCGATTATTCCACTGACCTCAGGTCTCATCCATCTCTCTCTCTTCTCGGGCCTCCCAATTCTCTGAGAGACAATACTACTAAAATTAGGTCAACACTTCATTGTTAACTTTATACCCACCCCAACCTTCAGTAACCACAACTCTGACTCAGTCATTAATATGGGGTTGGACTCTCCACCACAAAAAGATTATGTAGGCTCAAATGATAGCTAGCAATTTTTATCAAGGTATTTTTTAATGTATCGGTATATTGTTTTTTTAAACAATATCCTTATAGATTAAATAAGCTGCAGTATAACGTAAACATAACTTTTATATGCAACAGAATACCAAAAATATCTATGACTCTCTTTACTGTGGTACTGAAGAACCTAACCAAAATAATTCAAGAGGTAACACAATACCTGAAAGCAAGAAGTGATTAAGTATGAATTCCAAGACAAGGATTTCAAACAGTAGAGAGACATATAAAAAGTGCTTTCACACATTGTCTAATCTCTCTTCACACCATTTCAGCTCTTGGATTTAGTAACTTAAATAGGGAACAGAGTAGCTGCTAATTCCAATACAAATAGAAAGCAGGCCTTTTATAACATTTCAAAATTTACCTTTGGAACCATTTAGGGGCTTTAGGAAGTAGGATTCAATGTAGCCTTAATAGCAGCTTAGATTTTTTAGGCCTTATGTGTAACACTTCACTGGGGGGGAGGGGAAGGGGAAAGAAATAGAATAGTAGAAGTGTTCTTTTCCTCATTTTACAAATAAGGAAACAGGATCAGATGAGAGTAAGAAACCTGAACTCAGATCTTAGGCTCAGTAGTATTATTAGTGGTAGTATTATTTGTAGTACATAAATGTGTGTTTTCAAAATGCTTTTACATATTACCATTACTTAATCCTCACAGTAATCCTGTGAGGGCAGGTGGTGGTCTTCATTTTACAAATAAGAAATAGGAAGCTGGGAAGTTAAATGCCTTTAAATTCCACAACTATTAAATATCTGAGACAGCATTCCAACTCGGATGTTCTTGACTCCAAGACTAGCATTCTATCCCCTATGCCAGTTATCTGTATATATAATTGAAGCGCATACCTAACTTAATACTTAAAAAAAAAAAAAAAAAATCACATCATGATGGGGTACTTTTAAATTAGGGTTTTTTTTTTTTTTAATCAGACACAAAAATAAAACCCAAGTATTAATAGAAATTGACTTTCTTCCAGTTGCCCTTCCACTGTCCCCTAGCTTCTTCTGCCCCATAAATATATTTCTTCCAGTTTAATTCTAACTATTAGAATATATAGGAAAACAGATTCATTCAAAAACAGATTTGGGAATATGTGATTAACAACCTCTCAGGAATTAGGAACAAATGTTACTTATACTAAACCATTTACCTGATTTCAAAGTGAAGACAAAAAGGAAAGACAATCTACCCTACTACTTTATAGTTAGACTATAATCGCTATGTTTTATACAATTAAAAAAAAAACTTCTTAAATCAGGCTGTTAGGTGTAATTCAAAGAAATGACTGTCAGTAGGAAACAGGAAAAACACTTGTAGTAATTTGTGATTTTTCTCTTGATATTCTACTAGTTAGGAGATTCTGTGTTTTCCTTGCTGCTAACTCCTGGGTTCAATTCCTAGTAAATAAAGGTCTTAAGGAGAGCATACTATACTGTAATGCATGGGGGCACTGGACTTGAAGTCAAGATGACCTGGCTTCAGTTTCTCAATCAATCTCTCTCTTTCTCTTTCTCTCTCTCTCCCTCTCTCCGACTTTTTTTTCTCTTCCCTCCCTCATATATATATATATATATATTATATGTCTATCTCTCTCTCTCTTTGGAGCACATCAATTTCCCTTTCTATGCAGTAAAACAAGTTGGATTTTAAAAAACTCTTTAATTTTCTTTCAGCTCTAAATCTATGATTCATGATCTTATACTGTATGACACATTTATAGGTTTATCATAAAAAGTTACAAATCAAATTCATACATTGGTCACCTAGTACTTGTTATGCACCTACTATGAAAACAGGCATTGTTAAAAGATTGCTTATCTTCTTTGATTTATACATTTTAAAAGCATCAAAAGAGCTATTAATAAACACATCTGGTCTCCATTAAAGAAGCTAAGAAACTTATGTAAGTCTTATTTCTGACTTCTTCCCCTTTTAAAACAAAATTATTCACATTTTGCTTTCTGACTCAATCGTGAACTTTTATTTTGTACAATATAGAATATCTACAAAAGATGGAAGTTCCATAATCAGGAAATTTGAAGAAATGATCAAGAATCACCAATTTGGATCTTCCTATATTATAATGGAAAGCTGGCAATCCTTATTTGGGATTCCATATACAAAACTGTAAAGAACTTTAAATAATTCTGTCTGAAAGTTAATGGAATGACAGTTTATTTTCAATATGGACGATATTAAATTAATTTTTCCATCAAAGTAAAAGAATGAAAATCAAATTCACTTTCTCATTAATTTTGAATGCGGTAAACATTTCACATGGACAGCTGAGACAAAATGGAAGTTTGAATTCAATTATTCAAATAAAAAGTTAATTAATTATTCTATTAATAAAAAGGTAAAAAATACCAGAAATGTAACATATTAAGAAGCAACTTAAAATACAAATATATAACAGATCCTCAAAGAAACTAATTCACTAGATAAACATGGTTGAAGTCCATATTCAATAATGAAAACTAAATTTCTATCCTCTGGTACAAATTTATTAAATTCAAATACTAAGAAAAACAGAACTTTTCCATCATGACCAAAAAGTTTTTTTATAAAACTGTCAGAAATACAAAACACACTCACTAAATAAAAACTGCAAGTAGTATAAAATGAGGATTAATCATCTTTTCAAAATAACTGTAGTATTTGACTTAGAGAATAGATTTCTAATATTTGGCTTAAGGATAATTAATTCCTACTTAAAACCATTGTATCGTTGTACTTTTAAAAGGTAAAATTAGCATTTTTAAAGTACAACTTAAAACATTAGTTTTGCATTTTTCTTTGTGGGGGTAGGGTGAAAAAAAGAATCAACATTTTGTCTAGACTAAGAACCCAAACTGTTTCTAGTCTAGCTCATTTAGCACAGAAAGACTTGTAATGATGAATACATATAATCATCAAGTCATCAGGAAACAAAGAATGTTATTAAAGGCAGAGAGATATATAATACTTGTCTATATATAGTATATACAATTAAGAGTAAGCCAGTGTCATAAAAAAAACCAACAAAACACTGAAGGGTACTGATACCAATTTTAAACCTAGACCTTTACGGAAAATTTTTTTTGCTGTTCTTGAAGACCCTATAAAAAAATATTCTCTGTAGCACATGAGACTAAGATGTAGAGTGGCTTGTCAGACAGGTGAAGGAAAGGAAAATTACTGACATTAATTCATTTTTTAGATTCCTAAATGATTATTTAAAAGTGTAAAAAATGTCTAAATAAAAGCAAAGCCAGTCTGAGTATGAAACCAACTACTATTATTGAAAAATGGATAGTTAATGATGTTTCTCGATTGCCAGAAATTTTCTCAGTTTTCTTCATGTGGATATGGCAATAAAACTTTTAAAAAATATAAAAGAGACCAAAGGCATTAAATTTTTTTTAAAAATCTATATTCATAAAGTAATCTCGTATTTAATTCACTGGTCCTAATTCTTTTTATTCCCCCCCCCCCCGGAAAAAAAAAAGTTTTCAGTTTCTTATTTTGAAATAAAAGTTTTAACAAAAAGGACTGAAGTTTACTTAGGTACTTTAATAAATCTGAGTCTGCAAACTACTTAAGAATTTAAAGCCCCCTGGATAGGTGTTATTTTAAAAGCAATGGAACCATTCTTTTAAAATAAAAAGTCCCCTGGGTTAACAATCTTTAAAAAAAAATTTTACCTTCTATAAAGAAATATCAAATAACTTCTTCTGATAAGACTACTTGTATCGTTTTATAATACATATTTTTTTGAAATGTCACTTAAGTTCTAGTCATAACATACCTGCATGTCTAGGGGAAGGGGGGGAAATTTCCTATTTTAATACCTACTCTTCAAAGAAATAAAGGTCTTTCAATGAATCTAAGTGAAAAGTAATATTTTGCTTTGCTTCTATTCAAAAGGAAACAAATGACCTTTTCAAGAAGATCAAACTGTACCAGACATTTTAAAAAATCTAAATTTCCTATTTCAGCGTTTACATATAACTTTAAAAGAGGCTATTGAAATACAAAGGAAATTACAATATCTCAATACTTTAAGATAAAACCTATTCGATATATACTGTTCAGTTACTTAAGTCTCTTAAAATCAAATCAGCATTTTCGGAAATCAAGAAAACCTAAAGTTCTCATTTTTATTAAGGAACTATTCTTCACATGAGCAACACATGACAAAATTCTTGTATGTATGGGGACTAGTTTTAAATGAGACAGACACTACATCAAATCAAATCGTCATGGAAAGTCAAGTTGTATTCTCTGCACCCTATTTCCTGTCCAAACAGCCCTTTTGTTCTGCTTCCCTGCTTAATTCTCATGTTCAGTTAACAATGGAAAATAAAATAATGGCAAAATCTGGCATACACAGAAATCTAAAGGTGCAGGAGTGTGAAACAGAGGAACATTATGAGATGAGAACAAAAATCCTACCAAAACCTCCCCAATTTTCTGTTTGCTTCACCTCAGATTAACTTCACTTGAAGCTGTACTCCAAAGCAACCAACCCTGAAGACAAAGCCCCGCCTTCTTCGAGGTTAGTGGCTGAAGAGTCAAATCTCCGCCCTGTGGGTCAAACTCTTCATTTTCATTGGTTAAGGCTAATATCTATTATTTTAAAGAACTTTTACCAGCTAGCAGGTTAGGTTAAGCATGTTAAAACACCCTGAAAAAGCAGCTTCCTTAAAGAAACAGTATGAAATGAAGGTTCAGTTTCTCCCAACCTATCGAATTTGTTTTTTGTCCACTCGGAAAATAAAACTGCATGGCCTATCAACGAAGATCGTGTAGAATACCACATACTTCTTTAAATGGAATCTCAATGCTGTCAAACCACTCAATACAATGCTTTAATTTTGGAATCGGACCTTGAAAATTTGGTTAAATTTTTTTTTAGTTGTGATTTTACTTAATTTCATTTTGTCAAAAAATTACGATGTACCTTCACCCTCCCACCCTGAACACTTCTTCAGGTCAGAACTTTTAAAGGGGAGAATTAAAATCACACAAATAAGATACTAACTTGAAATTTAAAAATTGATAACTCATTTGAAATAGTAGCGAATAACAAATTGATTATTCCGTTTTGAAAAGTTTCGAGTAGTTTCAACTTAGGAAAATGATTCAGCAACCTTCTCGGCTTTCGTGCCTTTTAACTAGTTTGGATACCTAAAACATCTTTCATCATGGAGAAAGTCATTCTGAAGATTCATTCATCATAAGATACTAAAAATAGTTTTGGGGCTATCTCTACCTTTTTTTTTGACAAGTTTGCATTCAATATCACAAAATTATAGTAAGGTTTTCAATCATACTTTGAACTTGAGAAAAATGTTATATGGGAGGGTCACTGACATTGACATACCATTTTTATTTATTTTAAATTAGCTTAAGTTATTGTATCTGTTATAAACAAAAGCCCAAGTTCTCTAGTAATCAATTTTATTTTTTTTTAATCTGATCAATAAAAAGTTATTTTTACTCCTCTTAAGAATTCCTCCTTTAAGGGTATTTTTGTATTTTATCTCTGGGTCCTAAAGACTGTTAAAGGAACCACACTCAGAAGTTATTGCCAAATGAACTTATCAACAAAGAAGCTGAAGATTAAGTTTTAAAATTTATACAACTTATCAATTTAAAAACTTGTCTTACGAAGTTTTCTATTTGCCCTACTTAAAATTTCACTAAACATCCTTTTTAGTAGTTCAAGGAATTAAAACTTTGTAAACATGATTGCTGTAGTCAAGCCATTGCAAAACAATTCTTTTGTGATAGTAACTATTTTAAAGAAACACATACAAAGGTGCTTTGAATACTAACTGAAGATCTTTTAATAAAACATAATTCACATATTTGTCTCTAAGGCTCAAACATGTGGCAATAAAGAAAAAAAGAAAAAAGCTAAACTCAAGAAGCCCAGACAGCTGCATAATCTATTATGCTGTTTAAGTGTACAAATTGAAAGAGCCAATTCAGAGTTCTAGTCCCAAGATGCTTTGCAAGAACTCAGTGCTTTGAATGCGCAGTACTACAAGAGTAAAGTTCATTAGGTTTTCTTCTTAACCTAACTTCCCATTTATTCTTGGGGGAAAAAGTAAAGTCATCAAAGAACTACGTACACATATGCGATAAAAAGAAAGAATATACAACTAATACTGCATATGTGTGTATGTGACTAGTAAATTTTAGGGGTCACAAGAGATACAAAGGGCAAACAATTTTGCTAGGCATGAAATTGGAAGCAAATAGCTGCAGTTACAAAACAAAACAACCTTTGATCTGACCACAATCCTTCACTCACAAAAGTTAATTATTGGTAAGAAATAGACACAAGCAACCTAAGATACAGGTTACAATTCAGCAATCCTGCTCAACCAGGATGTCATCAAAGCACCTGCCAACCTGTAGTTAGAAAATAAAAACTAAAGAAAAGTAGGACTTCAATAAAAACAAATTCAATTTCATAAACTGCAAAATAAAATTTTAAATATTTGTTTTTCTAAAAAAGAAAAAAGCTTTGAACCGCCAAAAGTTCTCCCAGACATAAAAAGTACTCAAAAACCGATTATTCCAGTATGAAAATCCCCTTCAGAAAGATCAATTTAGAAAACTGCATGGTAAACTAAAAAGGGGAGTCACAAAGAAATCCATTAGTAATAAATGAACTAATAACATGGTGGGAATATCTTTACTAAAACAAGGAAATAAAGTCTCCAATTTAATGAGATTATTCTCCACCTCCGAAAAACATATAATCATATCCTAACAATGTATATTTATCATGTAAATCCACGAGGTTTTCTCATATAATCATCTCAGAAAGAATCTGGAAAATAGATATCTAGTTTTTCTAACAAGAAAAGCAGGAGCCAATATACTAATAACCCCAAATTCATAGTAGTTAATTTTTATGTGGAGGAGAGAGAATTTTTGTACAATTTCTATGGTTGAAGAGGAGACTAAAAGCCACTCAGATCTTTGTAAAGACATACTTCCCAGCAGACACAGGTCTACCAAAAACACTTCTTAAAATCATTTGGAATCACTAGGGTGCCTAGACAGGCCTTACTGGGTTCACCATGATGGAGCCAAAAATCCATTACTAGGAAGGGTTATTATGAAGGGAGTTCTCCCCCACCCCACCCCCAAAAAAAGCTTTCAATGAGGTTCATTAACAACAGCACTAAAGGATTTCCTCTACTGCCCATAAATATAATAACTATAAGGTAGATAAAATTAATTTTCTATGTTACTTATAATATTAAGGCAAATCATTTCTTAAGTGAACCTGCAAAAGATGATATAGGAAACTCTAAAATGTTTTTTAAGTTAAAAAACATAATGTTGCTAAAAGTATACTACTGGGAAAGTCTTTCTCTATTTTTAAATCATCTATGTAGCTTAATAAAATAGTTTATTTTACATGTTTAAAATTATCATTAAGCATTTGAGGAATTTCCCATTATTATCACTTTCTTTCCCAATGACAGAAAAATAAAGAGTGGAACACAAAAGGCAATTCTTAAGTCTTGACAATAGTTTTAAGCCATTTCTACTTTATAAATAGGAATAGAAATTGAACCCATTATGCCAATAGTATACTGAAATTCCTGGATTAAAAAAACACCTCTACAATGTAAGTTTTCTCCAATTCAAGTCTTGGAAAATGGCCTAAAGCACTGAAGGAAGGGTTAAACTAGCCCAGGGTCACAAGCCCAATATGTCAAGAAGACTTCTTTATTGAGATATGGCCTCTTACCTTCAAAGTTAACACTTAAAAAAAAAAAATCAAACTTCAGTGTTATTCCTTCATCCATTGTCTTTATACACCAATTCCAGCAGGAACTTGGGGAATTTTGCAAAAGTCACCTTGTTGCCTCTTAAGTTTTTCCCTCATATTACAGACCCTTACTTAATGCTCATGTTGGGGGGAGGGGCTATTTCCATTACACACACACCTTCTCAAATATCCTTTCCATAACTATGATGCTTTATTTTTACATACTTTTGAAGATTCACATAAAACATTCTATACTATGATACCTTCTATTAAAGATTCAAATAAAACAAATTTGGCAATTGTATTTTTATAAATTCATAAAAGATCATATACCGACTCCATTTTACTCCTGAATACTAAAAACATCCAATCTAAAATCCCTTTTCAAAAGTTTTTTAAAATCACTTTACCAACCCATTTAATGTAAAGCATCCATGTATATATTTGTATTATTATTATTAAAAACAATTTTTACACTTAATTTACGTAAAGTTTACTTTTAATCTAGAATCAATATTTGAATTTCAACTATTAATATTCTCAAACTACAACTACTTGGACTATAATAGCGGTTACTTATTAGGTGGTATGTGGTGGGAAAATCTTAAAACATCATTTCCATTACAAATTTAATTTTGACCTAAACAGTATCTAATGATGAAATTTTCTCAACTATATCTTTATCAGTTAAAATCAGATGCCTTACTTCTCCCACGAGAGAAAAATACTAAACTTATACAACTAGAATCGGAGGCCTGTAATAATGTTGTGACCAGGAAACACAGTATTTTAATAAAAGGATCATAAAAACTCCAAAATTCTGAGTAGGGCATCTAATAGGAGTTGTGTGTAAATAATGACACCGATCTACTAAATTCACATTCACTGCCAAAGTCACAACATCCCAGTGAGAATAAATCGAGAGGGATCGTCAAATACCTCAAATACCGAAGGCTTCCATGCCAGAGGGCAGAAAAATGTGTCCTCCCCCAACCCCTAGAAAGAGAAGTTACCAAATCACTAAACAAGACAATCCAAAAGGAGGAACTTTTATAACACAAAATAGTATGGGATGTTATGCAGAAATACTGGTGAAAGGTACAAGATCAGTTTTGAAGGTGCTTAAACCGTGTACGCATACCAAGAGTCTACAGAAACTCCCAACATTACTTTACAGTAGCATAAAATTGGGGTTAACAGGGCAACAAGAGGTCGGAGAACGTTCGGGCCAGAAAGGAGTTACCCAGCGACCCAAAAAGGTAAACAGGTCGATTAGCGATCAGTTGCCCAATGGAAGCCTCCTCCTACCCCGCCCCCTCTCCTCGAGAAAATGCTGCCCAGGACTGGTCCACACTAGAAGTGCAGGACCCTTAGAAGCCAAAACCCAGGACCTGCCCTAGCTTTCAAAAAACAAAGTAGACTCCAACCCCACCCAAACGGGGCGCTGCCCAGAGTCTCCTTCTCCTTCCCCTCCTCTCCCACCCCAGAGGCCACAGCACACCCTAACCTAATCCTCCCACTCCACGGCTCGCCCCGCCCCCGGCCACCCCCCCACGCACCGCCTCGCCCAAGCCTCCGCCCACCATCCCGCCCCCGCCTCTTCTCTACCCTCCCCCTATTATCCCCCAGGCCAGGAATCCCCTCCCCCACAAACGTCCCCTCTTCTCGCTCCCTCTTCTTTTCTCTCCCTCCCACCAGGAGTGCGAGACCCACGAGGCCGGGGGAGGTCCGGCCCCACCACCTGCTGCGTGGGCGCTTCCGGCTCCCCCCTCCCCACCCGAGCCGGGAGGGGCAGAGGGAGGCGCCTAACTCTGGGCTCGAGCGCCGCCCGCCAGCTTTCTCAGCTTGCCAGCCGGCCGGCCGGCCCGAACGGGGGGAGGGGACGGCTCTAGCCGACGAGGGCCCCGGGCCACTCTCACCTGGCGGCGGCTCCCTCCGCCAGACGCGCCCGCCACCACCGCCGCCGCCGCCGTCGCCGCCCCCGCCGCGGGTGAATGGGGACAGGTGAGGCCGCCGAACCCCCGCTCGCTCCGGCTCCGGCCCCGCCGCTGCCGCCACCACCGCCGGCCCCTCCGTCCGCTGTTTATTAAACTTTTCTGTTTGGTTGTTCGGCCCGTGACGCGACCGCCGGGAAGAGCCCTGGGATTGGCCGACGCCCGGCGCTGACGCGGCGCCCCCCTCCCGCAGCCTAATTATTACAGGCGGAGGCGGAGCCGGGGGACGGGGGATGGGTGGTGGGGGTGGGGCGACGGCTCGGAGCGCGCCGCGATTGGTCCGAACCCGCGGAGCGTCGCTCCCCCGCCCTCCCTCTTCCGTTTTCCCTCCCCCTCTTCGTTCCCACCTCCTCCTTGCAAGTTCCCACCCCCTCTCCGATCCTTCTCTCCTTCAGCTCCTCCCTCCTCACTCCTTCCTCTCCTTCACGTCCTACTCCTTCCCCCACTCGCAGCTGCGTTCCTGGCACCTAATAGTTTCGGGCACGGAGGGGGGCGTGGTCATGACGCGTTGGGCTTTCCCAGGCGAGATGAAAATTTAAAGAGACAGGCGCGGCAGAGGCAGCACCTTCCGCCTCCCACCCAGCTGGTGGGCGGGGCGTTTCTATCCCTGGGTCACGCGAAGCAGAAAGCGCTAGGTGCTTGCTGGAGTTGGCGCTTGAGCGCTCATCTTCCCTAGTCCCTACATATTCCAGACTCCTAAGAGCAAGGACAAACCACCAGGGTTTCCCAAGTGGGAATTCTGCAGCAAAAACAAATTTTTAGCCTAATTTTCGGGTGGAGTGTAAAGCCAGGGGATGCTTTTCTTTCCACATTAACTGGCTCCAGCTGCTTGCAGTTTGTCCCAGCTGGGCACGAGGAGGATGATAGTCCCTTCATCACACACTCGTGAATTGATGGGACTCTAGAGCAAAAACACGTTTGCATAGGGAGGAGGATATTTTGCAATATTAGATTATTACACTTATTCTAAGGAGAGTGTGCCTCTTCCCATAGTAGAGGCACAGAAAGCAGGCTCCCCCAACTTTTTTGGTTCACACTTCAAGCCTAGAACCACACTTCTAGCTGAGTAAGAAGGCTAGATATGAGACAAATGAATGACTGGGACAAGATAATTCCTTAATTGCCCTCTTACCTTTATCTTGTCTGTTTTGAAGCATTCTATTTATAAATCCAATGCACTATGAAGTTGATGTGAAACAGGCCCATACATGTGGCCCCTGGCAAAACTAAAAAAATTCTTATTCTTGTGAGAATCAACATCGAACAGTTTTTGAGTTTAATTTAAATTTCTAAGTACACTTTAAAATACATTCCTCAGATTGATTTCCAGGTGTGACTATATATATATATATATTGGTGAGACTTTCTACATGACTGCACAGGGCTTAGTATTACTCTGAATTAAATAATTGATTTTGTCAGTCGTCATCATAGATAGGGCTCTAGGTTCAAAAGTAAGAAAGAAGCCTAAATCTAGAGATCAAATCAGTAAATTCCCACCCACAATTATTGAGATCTTGAATCAGTCTATCTATTTATAGAAAAATTAAGTTCTTGTTCCATACTGTCCATTGACAGCAAGATAAAAAGGAAAAGTCCCTGGAGTCAGTTCACTTCCACTTGTTAGTTGTGTGATTTTGTACAAGTCAGTTAACCTCTTTGAGCTCAGTTTTCTGTAAAAATGGAAATGATAATTCTTCCTTTCCAACCCTAACCCCTTCTTTTGGAGATTATAATATAAAGTCCCTTACTGATTACTACTATATAAAGATGACTCAGAAGTCTATATAATTAGTCCCAATTTCCTTCCTGACCTAGACTTTTATTTTCAATTGTTTTACACTATAAACAGTATAGCTAAAATTTAAACCATTTTCCCCCAAAATGTGCTCTTTCTTCCACCATTATTTCTGAGAGAGATCATATGAGATATTTGTAAAGCACTTAGCACAGAACCTAGTACAGAGTAGGTACTATGTAAATATTTATTCCCTTCCCTTCTCCCCCATTCCTGCTGATAAGACCATGTTCCTCTCAGTAACCCAAGATCAAACTTGAGGGTCATCTCTGACAACCCTTTTCCTCTCCCCACAACATTCATCCATTAAGTAAGCTCTAATTTGGACTTTTTCAACTTCATTTTCAATCACAGAATCACTAAATCTTACAGACCTCACAACTTGTAGGTAAATAGGAAGTTATAGAGTATGCTCTATAACATTTTTGACAAGTGGTCATTCTGCCTCTGCTCAAACCCTTCCAAGGGGGTTCCACCCCCTCTTCTAATTCCATTGCCTCCACCCTAAGTTATCCTATAGGCACACCTGGAATTATAATTAGCCTCTTGACTGGTATATGAATGGAAGTAAGATGAAGTAAACAGAACTGGGAAAACAATATGCATGACAACTACAGTAATGTAAAAGGAAAGAATAACAAACTGATGCTGAACCTGTGTAATTAATTATAACAACCAGTCTTGTCCCCAAAGAAGAGATGCAGGAGGGTACCCCATTATTCTTTGTAAAAAATAGAGGGCTGGTGGCATTGATCAATTTTTGCTAAACAACTTTGTAATTTTTTTTCTTTTAATTATTTTTAAGGGATAGTTTTCTGGGTGGGAAAGGGATAGAATGAAAAATAAAGGTGATATAAAAACAAAAATTATCAATAAAATCATAAAATAAATAACTTCTGTACTAGTCTTCCTCAATTCTTTCTCCATACCCTTACCTTATAAATCCGTAGTGTATGTGTGTTTCTAAAACAAAGTTCTGTTAATGTCATTCCCTCATTAAAAACCATCAGATTCTCCATTGCCAGCAAATAAAGGTTAAATTTATTAAAGTGATATTAAAGGATCTCTGTAGTTTGACCTCAACTGACCTTTCAAACAGCATTCTCTACTTGCTTCTCTTCATCCCCCTATAACTCAGACCAAACAGGACTAGTTGCTTATACTTTCAACATGTCCGTAAGGTCTTACCTGCCCAGCTCAGCCCAAATCTCCTACTGAAATCCTTCCCATACTTCTAGACTGTTCAAATATCTCTTTCAAGGAATCTTCCTCCCCTGCTCCCAAATTCAATATAAATTCTTTTGCTAAACTAACAAACCACTGTATGATTCGCACACCTATTATTACCTTGTCTTATACCAATAGCTCTATTTATATGTCTTGTATATAAGCTCTAGAGGGGAGAGGACCATGTCTTATCTTTGTATTGCCTCTTCACCCACAGACCACCTGGATGCGTAACAATTATATCTACTGTTTAAGTATTAGCACTTTACCAATATTATCCCATTTCATCCTCACAACAACCCTAGGAGGTAGATACTATTATTTTCATTTTAGGGATGAAGAAACTGAGACAGATAGAGGTTAAATAACTTGCCTAAATGTCTAAGGCCACATTTGAACTCTGATCTTCCTGACTCCTGGGTTCAGCGCTTTATGTACTAGGGCATCACCTCACTAGCTGCCACTAGACATTTAATAACTATTATTTTGAGCAAAAGTGGAAATACCCGTTCTATAGTGAGATACCTCACTGATAATAAGCCTAGTATTTGTATATATCATCAGGAAGTAGCCAATTTATAATTCAACCAATGACTAATAGTCTGAGGCAAGTAATTCAACATGCCAAGGTCATACCATAATCTGACCTTGAACCATAATTTCATGTTTTCTAAATGTATACTACTGTAGGAGTGATTTGGAGTTGGCCTACTATTCCTTCTTACCAGGAAATGGCTCTGCCAGATATATACTCTCAACAGAATTAGCCTTGCTACTGATTCTCAAAAACATCCTCAAATCTTAATAGCTTTTAAATATTCTTTAAGAATCTCATTTTTTAGAAAACTAATCTCAAAAATTTAAAAAGTGACTCTAATATATAAGGCTTCTTATGTTGAAATACAATATTTTCCTTCCCATTAGGGACCTGATGATGGTTTCTATGTTGAGTTTCCAAAGACCAGCCTAGCTAAATTCAGCAAGGCTCATTGTTAGGTTGTCCATAGGATAGATCTTTCAACCATAGCAAGTAGCAAAGCTGGTGATTTGAGGACAAATACTTTAAACTTGCCTCCATCCAGGCCCCAGCATTACACTGATCCCTGCCTTAACCATCAGAAAGAACTAATGTTTACCCGGGAGAATCTTAGGATAACTTCTGACATATAATCCAGACCATTCTCTTCTTCCTCTTCAATTTTGATCATAGAACCCTGACCATTAGCATTGTTGGTCTACTATATATGAACTGATAAGCTAATTCAGTTGATTGTCCATTTAACTTCATGTCATAGTTTGGACAGTTGCCTTCTTTATCTACTTGGTTTTTCTTATGTGGATTTCTAGGCCAATTTCTTAAGAATGTCTGTGAACCTTATTGAGAAAACCCAATAGTATTCTCTAACTTGGAATGGCACAATGTCATCTACAAACAAGACTAGCTAAAGGACCTCTTCTTCCATTTAGACACTATACAGATTATCAAGTCAGATTAAGTCAAGAAGCATTTTAAATTAAACATTTATTATGTGCCAAGCACTGTGTTAAATACTGGGATTGCAAATAAAAGAAGAAAAAAAAAGCAGTTACTTCCTTCAAGATTTTTACTTTTTCTTGGGGAAATACAATATATAAAAGGAACTTGGAGTACATAGCATGAGTATAACGACAAAGTCCAGAGAATCAAAAGCAGGAATGAGAGAAGAATGAAGCAGGGATGGCCTGGGCCTTTCTTCAAAATGGAGGTTCTGGGGGACCAAACAGGTTGAGGAATGTTCCAAGTCACAGGTAACTGTAGCTAATAGCATTGGCAAGCCTTCTTAACCCCCCTTTTAAATGCCTCATTTGATATTAATAATCAGATAAATCATTGAATAAGATTAACTTTGTAGTTGTACCTTTGAAGAAATCCCAATTGAATGGGAGACATTTTGTTGGAAGATACCCCTTAAGGTTGTGTTTTGCTCTCCCAGATCAGATGCTTTTTTTTTTTTTTTGTAATTTAAAAAACAAAAAGCATTATATTCTCTATCATATACTGTGAAAATATAATCTGCTATATAAATACATCTATAATAATATGCCTAGCTTCACTTCTTTTCATCAAGGATAGTCTCGATTTGTGTTTAGATTATTTTATGAATATTTTATAGAGATGAGAAACTTGATATGGATCAGTTTATGAAGAAGGCCAAAGTCTATTGTTTAAAAAGAGTCAGATCTTGATAGTTAATTGGGGGATTGGGAAAGATGAGGGGAAGCAACAGTACAGGGGAAAGACCATCCCTGGATTGTTCTGACTCTGCTCTTTCTTCTCCTCCTACCTGTTTGACTACTTCTTTGTCTCCTTTCCGGATCGGCATCCACCTCATACCTGCTAACTGTAGGAGTCCCCTAGAGCTCTGCCCTGGGCTTTCTTCTCTTCTTCCCTTAGACTATTTCACTTGGTGATCTCATCAGTTCCCATGGTTTCAACTATCATCTCCAGGCAAATGATTCTCATATCTAATTATCCAGCCCTAAGCTCTTTGTTGACCCACAGTCTCCCACCTGTTGGACATCTTGGACTTGACATATCCAAAACTGAACTCTCTTTCTTCCCCCTAAAACTCTTCCCTCTTCCTAAATTTCCTCTCATTGCGTATTGTGCTTACCTCTTCCCTCACTCCTGCTGTCCGTTCAGGTGTCAAGTCCTTTGATTTCTGCCTTCATGATCTCTCATGTCCACCCCTTTCTGTCTTCTGACACTGCACTGTTCTGACAGACCCTCATTACCTCACACCCAGACTATTGCAATAGCTTACTGGTTTATCCGCCTGCCCCATTCCAATCCATCTTCTACTGCTTATGCTGACAAATCAGCATTCCTAAAATGTAAGTCTGACTTTATGACCCACCCCTCCTCATTCAATAACTCCTGTTAACTCTCTGTTATCCCCGGAATCAAATAAAAAATCCTGTGGCTTTTAAATCCCTGCATAACCTGGCCCCTCCCTATCTTTCCTGGCTTCTACCTTGTGCCCCGCCCCCCCCCCCCCCCCCCCCCCACACACACACACACATTCTCTGGGGTCCAAAGTCACTGGCCTTGTGACTATTTCTAGAACGTGCCACTCTCTATCTCCTGACTCCAAGTATTTTCACTGGCCATACCATCCATCCCCCATGCCTGAAATTCTCTCCCTTCTCTCTGATTCCTGCTTTTCCCGACTTCTAGTTCTAGCCAAAGAACACCTCTTGCATGTTTTTCCTTGAGATTGTCTTCAGTTTATTTTGTATTTATCTTGTTCTTGTTCAGTTCTTTGCATATCATCCCCCATTAGACTATGAGTTCCTTAAGAGCAGAAACTGGTTTTTGCTCCTCCTTTTTTTTTATCCCCAGTATTATGTTAGTTAAGCTAAATGCTTCTTGACTGACTGATCAGCCCATAGATAGATAGATAGATAGATAGATAATTATATAGCTTGTGCATTTTGAATTGATGGAAAGTTTTAAAAGGAAATGAACCGTTGTGATTCCCTGTTCTAGTTAAACTTTTTAAAAAAACTTTATTCCTTTTTATATTATATTTTTTTTTATTAAAGTTTCTTTTTATTTTCAAAACATATGCATGGATCATTTTCAATATTCACTCTTGCAAAATTTTGTGTTCCAAATTTTTTTTCTCCCTTCTCCTCATCCCCTCCTCTAGATGGCAAGTAATCTAATATATGTTAAACACGGGTAATTCTTCTGTACATATTTCCACAAATATTATGTTGCACAAGAAAAATCAGATCAAAAAGGAAAAAAATGAAAAAGAAAACAAAATGCAGCCAAATAACAAAAAGAATGAAAATGTTATGTTGTGATCCATACTCAGTTCCCACAGTCCTCTCTCTGGGTGCAGATGCTCTCACCATCACAAACTCATTGGAACTGGCCTGAATTGTCTCACTGTTGAAAAAAGCCACGTCCATCAGAATTGATTATCATATTTTGTTGTTGCCCTGTACAATCATCTCCTGGTTCTGCTCACATCACTTAGCAGATTCTCTCCAGGCCTCTCTGAAATCATCCTGCTGATCAAAAAACTTTATTCTTAATTAAGTTTACTTTCTTTCCTGCTTCTCTACCCTTCCTTCTCTCCAAACAATAGTATGAAACAAACAATTCAGCTTTCATCTTGAAACAGATAAAGCTCCAGTAAATAATGCTGATTTCACATATCTGTAATAATTAATTTTATTGGATTAATGTTTTTACTTAAATATATAAATAAAATTTGTTTAAAAAAAAAAACTTGAATTTTCTCAGTTGGTTCAAGTCCCTGTGCCACTTATAACTTGGGGGAAGCAGAGGACTTGGATTTGAGTCCTTCTTTTGCCATTACCAATTGAGTTACTTTGGTCAAGTGACTTAACTTATCTGAACCCTAGATTCTCATCTGTAACTTAGAGGCAATAAAATGACATACTTTACAGTGTTGTGAAGGTGCTTTGTAAGTTGCTATGTAAATTTGAGTTTATGTTAAAGGTATCTATTCTTGCCCCAAAGTGGAATACAAGTCAATCATCAGGGGCCAAAATTTGTTGGGATCCTGTTTGATACTGTATCCAGGCTGCTGTTGTCCATTTTGGCACTTCACCCATCTTTGTTAAAAATAACAAAAATGCAAAAGGTTTTTGAGTAGTTCTGGGATTTTGCTGTAAAGGCACATGTTTAAAAGGAATACATCCATTCCTCTCAGGGATGAGACTCAGGGATTTATTTTAATGTAAAAGGCAGCATTCACATTTGAATTACCCACTGAATGAGAGTTTGAATGCAAGCAGTCCCACAAGTTGCAATATATCGTCTTTTTATAACAAGTTCTCATGAAACTTCAGCCAAGTCAGCTCTAAGCAGAGATAAGGGAAACTGAAAGCAATTGTTGATAATTGTGTCTTCCCTGACCTACTGAGGATGTCTATCTAGTTTTTCTTGCAAAATATATGAGAAGCTTAGTTCATTCCCTAGTGTCTTTCAGAGAATTGGCAGATGTTATTCAAATGTGGCCTTAGGAACAGACTGTATCTGCTTTCCAAGGACTAAACTAGCTAACTGTGGAGTACCTAATCACTAGTAGGCTGTTCTCTTTGCAATTCTTTGGCCTTGACAACTTAGGGGAGAAAATTACCAAAAATACAAAATGATCCTTATCCCATGGAGTTCAATGGCACATTGAAACCAAAGGGAGGGAATCTTAAGAGTTTTATAATTTTTTGAGGGAGATTTAATTTGGAGTTAGAGAATCTGAGTTGAAATACCAACATTGCTATTTACTGTGTGATTTAGGGTCAGTCATTTCACATTTCTGGGCTTTAGTTTCCTCTTCTGTAAAATAAGGAAGTTTAACCATATGAGCTCTATTATCTTGACTTGAAACTCTAAATGTATATATGTCTGTATGAATTTGTGAGAAGATATATGACAGAAGGAAGAGTGATTTAGGAAGTAAGAGAGAGTAAGATATTACTGGAGGAACTGAATCATATAAATACTGAAATTCTCACTAAGTAAAAAGAGACAAAAGTTCTAGCTAAATGGAAGGATAGATTCTCTTTGGAGGTTATCATTGGAGAACCAAATAAAGAAAATGGAAGAATTAGCTTTATCTCATTTCCAAATGTGATAAGAAATATTATTTCATGGGACATTTTAGTCCATGTAAGCATTTATAGAAAGAGCACCCCAGAAATGAGAGAAATCCACCCACCCATCCCCCCCAAAAAACCCAACTAGAAACTCTCAATCAGCAAATATTTGATCTCCTTATCAAACAGAGAGATATGGCAATAATAAAGGTAACACTAGATTAACATATTAACTTCTCTATAAAATCTTATAGAAGAGGATGATGGAAGATTATCAGCAGCATTATCTCATAAAATAATATGAAACAGTGAAGAAAAATCAAGCTTAGCAAGAAAGCCAAGTAAGTCAAGTACAGATGGTACTTTTATTTCTTTATTTCAAAGAACTGGATACAAATCCCTTTGATAATTATTAGTTAGGGAAGTATCTCAAACTTTTTGAGAATCCATTTCCTCATCTCTAAAATGGGAGTGTTTATAGTTCTACCTATCTACCACTATATACCTCTCAGATTGGCTAATATGATAGGAAAAGATAATGATGAATGTTGAAGGGAATATGGGAAAACTGGGACACTAATACATTGTTGGTAGAGTAGTGGACTGATCCAACCATTCTGGACAGCAATTTGAAACTATGCCCAAAGGGCAATCAAAGTGCATACCTTTTGATCTAGCAGTGTTCCTATTGGGTCTGTATCCCAAAGAGATCACATAGGAGGAAAAAAGCCCAACAGGTACAAAAATGTTTGTAGCAGCCCTTTTTGTAGTAGTAAGGAACTGAAAACTGAGTGGATGCCCATCATCTGGAGAATGACTGAATAAGTTATGGCATATGAATGGTATAGAATATCATTTTTTTGGTAACAAATGATCCCCAGATTGATTTTAGAAAGGCCTGGAGAGACTTACATGAACTGATGCTAAGTGAAATGAGCAGAACCCGGAGATCATTATACACAGCAACAAGAAGAGTATATGATGATCAATTCTTATGGACATTCAACAATGAGATGATTCAAACCAGTTCCAATTATTCAGTAATGAAGAGAGCCATCTACACCCAAATCTACACCTAGGACCATGAGTGTGGATCACAACATAGCATTTCACTCTTTTTGTTGTTATTTGCTTGCATTTTATATTCTCTTTTTTTTTTTTTTCTTTTTGATCTGATTTTTCTTGTGCAGCAAAATAATTATGGAAATATGTATAGAAGAATTGTACATATTTAACATAGCATTGGATTACTTGCCATCTAGGGGAGGGGAAGAAAGGAGGGAGAAAAAATTTTAGAACACAAGATTTTGCAAGGGTGAATGTTGAAAACTATGCATGTGTTTTGAAAATAAAAAGCTTTCTTAAAAAAAAAAAAGAATCGCAGAATCGAGAAAAATAATAGTTCTACCCATCTCTCAAGAGGATAATAAGGAAAGCATTTTGAAAATTAAAAAAAAATGTTAATGGCTTTATGAGTTCATTTATATTCATGTTCCCTTCAGTGAAACAGATTGCAATCCATCCATACTTTCTTATCCTACCTGTGTGATTCTTGTTTATATCTTCCTATAAATCCTCCACAATGAAGCCATTCAATGTGCTAAGGAGCCTTATGTGGGTATCAGTGCAATATATTGTTTGTCTTTCTCTTATTTTTTATATGATTGGCTTACCTAAGTTTCTAGCGATACATCTTTTTAATTTCATTTTTACATGTAATTCCTTGTGTACAATTCATCATTTGTAATATGCGGACTTCTGTTTATTCCAGCTATGTTTCTTATTTTGTCCTTTTGGAAGACCTGAAAGTTTGATTACATCATTCACAACCGTAAAGCACCACTAAAATATATTTGGGTTAAACCTGGGTTTTTCTTTCAAGGAAAGGTTGAGAGTCATGGAAAACACTCCATAATCTCCCAAAAGCAGTTATTTCTTTTTCCTTTTCAATTATGGGCCCAGTTCATTATATTTGTTGAGTATCTTTCTCGTGCACACATACACACACATATACCCCAAGATGTATTTATAGCTGGTATACCATATATGTGTATTTGTTTGTATGTGTATATGTTTATGGCAATGAATCAGCGCTATGGGCTATCCAATTAATTTTATATCATAGTCTGAAAAAGTCATTTTTCATCTACCTGTTTTTTTTTTTTCTGTATGTATAATTAGGCTAAACTTTTTTGAATGACTTAAGGACTCTTTTAAGAGCTGAAGTGTTCTGTGATTTCATGCAATTAACAAAATATCTTCCATAAACACTAGCATCTAGAAAAACCTTAACATCTATAAAAGCTATCTTTCTTCTTTCTGGATTCTAAGTCACTCTTTCAACCTTTTCCTTCCACATTATAATTTTTTTTTTCACCAATGTCCTTAATTCCACAGAGTCAGAATTTGCAAAGAATTTCCAGAATTTCCTTGAAGTTGAGAGATGGAGTATCAACAAGGAACCAGTTTTCTTATACCACAATATAACTGAATCTTGTAGCATAAGAAATCAAATGAGAATGCTTTAGTCTCTGTAGTTGAATAACTTAGGGTGTTCTGGTGCTAGTTAACTATAATTAAACTACAGTTAACTATAGTTAAAAGGAGTCTTTTTTTCCCAGACTGTTGATTATTGGGGCTCCTATTGATATTGATAAAGGGGGGCTCCTTTTTAGAGCCCCCAAATTGGGGTGACAAAATGTACCATAGCTTTCTAGAGCCCCCACAGCAGGATGATTAAAATATACTGTCTTAGTGAAGAAGTGATGAGACAGGACTCCTGAGGATGTTGCAAATATGGAGTCCATTTATTCCAAGGACTTTCCCCTTTTTATACCCTCATACCCTTAAGTAACAAATACACTGGGCAGGCCTAAGTATATACTGCTTACATGGGACCACATAAACAGCTTGCTATTGTATGTAGATGACTCTTTGCCACCTGGTATCTCTCTGCTTCAATCACAACACAGGTTGTCACCACCCCCTGACTTCTCAGGAAGACTGAGAGCCCTCAAGGGAGATGGGGAGCTGAACCAGACCTTGTCAGCAGGTTCCCTCTAGTTTGAAGGGTCTTATACCTCACCTAGAGTTCCCCCTTTACAGTGGGAATACATCTTGGGCTATATGTGTGTGTATGTGTACACGAGAAAGATACTCAACAAATATAATGAACTGGGCCCATAATTGAAAAGGAAAAAGAAAAACTGCCTTTGGGAGATTATGGAGTGTTTTCCATGACTCTCAACCTTTCCTTGAAATAAAAACCCAGGTTTAACCCAAATATATTTTAGTGGTGTTTTATGGTTGTGAATGATGTCATCAAACTTTCAGGTCTTCCAAAAGGACAAGATAAGAAGCATAGCTGGAATAAACAGAAGTCCGCATATTACAAATGATGAATTGTACACAAGGAATTACATGTAAAAATTAAATTAAAAAGATGTATCGCTAGAAACTTAGGCAAGCCAATCATATAAAAAATACAGTGACCCTTTATAGTTGGTTACAATTCTTGATGGCTAGATGACTGAATCACTGCTGATCCGTGTCTATAAACTTGTACTATAAGTTTTCTTAGAGTGTTCTCTGTTGGATCAGCAAATGTAGGTGATTTCTCTTATATCTGGAGGTCTTCAGTTTAGGAACAAGAGTTCCTAAAGTAACCTTGACATCTGAGACAGAAATATATTTCTAGAAATTTGGAGTCCATTTTAAGCCCTATTAAAAAGCTGATTTAGGCTAATATGTTGATTTATTTTGCTCGACTATATGGATGAGAGAGGATTATGGGAGGGGGTTAGTCATTGGGAAATCTGTGATACAGAAAGTGAAAGAACATCAATAAAACATTTTAAAAAGGAAACAAAGAAGACTATATGTAGATATCATTGGATCAACTAGAACTTTTTTTAAGCTTCTGTTGATATTAGTGTTTTCAGAAATTCATTTCTCTTTTCTCTCCACTTTATCCCCTAACCTCACCATTCTTATTGGTATTACATTTCCCTGGTAGAATATAATTCCTTGATGGCAGAATCTATTTTATTTTTGCCTTTGTCTCCCCAGAGTTCAGCATAGCCTCTGTTACAAAATAAGAACTTAATAAATTCTTACTGGATTGATTCCAAGGAAATAAACAAAATCACTTCAAGTCAATAAAAAATTTTAAGTACCTAGAGTGTGCTAAGGACTGTGCTAAATGCTGGGGATACAAAGAAAGGCAAAAACAGTCCCTATTTTCAAGAACTAACATTCTAATGGAGGGAGAAAAATGAAAATAGTTAAAACAAACAAAATATATACAAGAGAGATTGGAGCTTATCTCAGGAGAAATGCACTAGCTATTAAGGGGGAAAAGGAAAGTCTTGTGGAAGTTAAGACATTAGCTGAAACTTGAATAAAGCCCAGGAAGCAGAGATGAGGAAAGATAGCCTGTGTTAAGAAATAGCAAGGAGGTCAATGTCACTGAAACATAGAGTATGCAGAATAAAGCAAATGCAAAGAACAACAGCCACAACAAAATGAAAGTCATTACTGTGTAATTATAATTACTAAATATGACGCCAAAGAAGAGAGGAAAAAAATACTTCCACATCTTTTTTGGCAGGAAGACATGGGCACTGTGGGTGGAGAACATTGACTCATTTGTTGTATTGGTTAGTTTTGTAGGACTTCCCTTTGTTATAAGGGATGGCCTCTAGGTAAGAGGTAAGATGATGTATTCAGAAATGAAGGTGATGTCAAGGTCAAGTATATCAATAAAGACTAAAACTATTTTTTAAAAAAATATGTAAGTTGAATATGAAGGGTCTTATACCATTTTTATAGGGTTATATACTCCAATTTCTCTAGTTTTTCTTCCTCTGCAACAGATTTTGGGATAGAAGTGCAAATCATCTTCTTATTAGGTTTTTTTTTTTTTTTAATGCTTATCAGAAGTACTACAGTATGAGACATTCAAGTGTTCTACAAAATTATTTTTCTCGTTCCCTTTGGAGATTTAATGAAGTCAACTTTACCAGTTTTTTTTTATTTGTGTCACTAAGTAAAACCCAAGAGCCATCTCCTCTCTTTAGCTGCAACTTCCTTTGGTCTTCTAGTCTAAAAGTTAAGTTTCATATAATTCATTTTCTCCACTAGTTGGTTTATTTATCAATCTGTGGACAATTTAGAATACCACCAGTTACATAACTGTTAAATAGTCTAAAAATGTGATTCTGAGCAATTTTGGCAGGAGTCTGCTACTGTTGATGGAGAAGTGAAAGGAGACCACATCGACTGAGAATCATTGTATATCTCTACTATATATATCCAATCCACTTTTCCTGTTTTATTTTGTCCTACTCTCTTTTTATTTAATCTATACTCTCACCTATCTAGATTACTCGCTATTGATCTTAGATGTGTCTCAGGGGGTGTCTGGAAACTGTGTGGGGGAGTCAGCACTTTGCAAAAGACAGCACTATTTCCCTGTAAATTGAACTGCATTCCTTTATCATTAGGAGTGCCAGGGTGTCGTGTACTGGAGATTTTAAGCAAGAAGAACGGATGAAACTGCTAATAGTTATAGACTGGCTGTTCCTGCAGAGCTATATCAGAGTGTAAGTTGCTTTTAGAAGGTGTTTAAGATTTGAGTGAGTTCTAGGAGTTTGGGAGGAGTGTGACTGAGGTATTAGGATCTCTGCAAGAACTGTCTGATACACAGGTATGTCAGTATATTATATCCCACCCCCAGGTTTAACACCTGGAAACATGACGAAGGGAGAGCTAAATGTCTTCCTCTTCCCTAGGATGCCTTATGCTGTAACAACGTTTGGTAAGGTTGCATTGCCTGGGGACCAATGTTCTGGGATAAGCTAAGTCTAAAATACTAGTTCCTTCTCTCCTATCTGTTCATTCCCTGGGATTAACAGTAACAAGCTCATTTTTCTGCTTTTGTTTATATCATTCCATTGCTGAGAATTCTACCCATGATTGTCTGTTAAAATCCCACCCATACTTTAAAGTGGAGGGTTCTTAAACTTTTCTGAGTCATGGATTTCTTTGGTGAAGCTTATGAACTTATCAGACTAATGTTTTTAAATGCATAGAATAAAATACATAGGCTTACAGAGGAAAATAATTATATGAAAATATAGTTATCAAAATATTTGTAAATAATTTTATGGATATAGGTTAAAAGGCTCCTGATTTAAGACCTGGCACATTCTTCATCCCTTTTATCCCCAATTTTCACCTGTAAATGATATTCTTTGGAATCACAAAGAATTTTATATCTCTCTTTTAATTTGTTCTACTAGGATGAGACAGTTCTTTTTTTTTTTTTTTTTTTTTTTTTTTTTTTGATGAGAAGGTTCTTGGGATGATACGTACAAAGAAAGGTGGAAGAAAAATAGAGGTGTTTTTTTTTCTGGAAAGAAAAGATGGGAGGGGTGATAGCCATCTTTTAAGAATTTGAAAAACTGGCATAAGGAAAATTTGTATTTGTTCTGATTGGTCCCAGGTAGCAGAACTAAGAGCCATGAGTAAGTTTTCACTTGATTTTTCACTTGATTTAGCTTGATCTTTTGTTTGACAGAAGAAAAATTATTGTAGCACAATAATTTTATCAAGAAGTTTAATAAAGGTAAATGATTTGTCACAACAGCAGACTTTTTGGTGCCTAGGAAGTACCTAAGTTAGCAAGTACCTGCCTTACTTGCCAAACAGAGAGATGGCTGCCAAAGGCAACATAGGGTTAGAATATAAACTCGTTTGTAAAATCCTACAAAGAAGGATAATGGATGATTATGAGCATTATTGTCTCATAAAGCAAGAGAGAAGCAAAGGAGAGAAAAACCAGTTTAAAGAAAGCTTGGCAAGGTATCTAACTCTACAAAGTCATACCAAGGGCATTTATGGATTAAATGGAAGGAGGACAACAGAAAGAAGAAAAGGGCAAAGATTTGAAATCATTGTAGCAAACTCTTTTCTCTATCCATAACAATAAAAACTATATGTGTTTAGAGAAGAAGTAGAAATGACCCTGACTAAAAAAAACAAAGACAAGAAAAGTAGCTGGGTTGAACATGTACGTATAGGAGAAATTTATGCTGCAAATGACACAATTGTGAGGGTACTGAAATACTAATATTCAAGGAGGTGAAGATAATAATACTATGGAGAAAATCTCAGACCTTAATATTATTTTTTAAAGGCAATCAAGAGAATACCATTCACCACTCACATATATGCTTATTCTCCCATCTATATAAAATTTTTATGAGATTCATCTATATGCAAAAAGAGAGCACCATTAGGAGGGTATTTGTAGGGAATAAACAGGCTTTTGCAAACAATCTTCAACAATGGACATCTTTGTCACTTTACAATTAAACAAAATGTGTAGGAAACATAAGATCTAAGTATTTATTTTTTGGATTATGAAAAAACATTTTATAGTAGAACAAAATGCTGTCTTGTACGCTCTTTACAAAAAGGTTTCTCCTATCAGCTTATTGAACTTTACTCAAGAGAAACTTGTTCAGTTGCTTTAGTCTTGTCTGATTCTTTGTGGCTCTATTTTGAGTTTTCTTGGCAAAGATATTAGAATGCATTGTCATTTCCTTCTCCAACTCATTTTATAGACGAGGAAATTAAGACAAATAGGGTTAAGTAACTTGCCCAGCATCATATAAGTAATAAGCATCTGAGGCTAGATTGGAACTCATGAAGAATTTTCCTGACTTAAAGACCAGCATTCCACCCATTGTATCACCTAGCTATAATAGAAATAACCCTTTTTGATAATCTCATCAGGCATAAAACAGGAAGATATGTGCTCCCCTAAAATTGTTTACCACTGTAATAAACATAATCCAGTACAGAATTCCAGCTGAAGAGATTATCAGTAGATGGTGCAGTCTTCATCTCATGCTGTAGAACCACTGCTGAGTATTTGCAAAAAGGATTTTGCTCTTTGAAAAAATATTTTTGTATTAAACATTTTTAAAAGAATATTTTAATATTTTCAATTAGATGTAAAATACATTTTAACACTCTTTTTTGTTTTATAATTTTCTAAATTCTTTTCCTCCTTTTCTTCCCTTCTTCAAAAGGTAAATATATTAATATAGATTATACATGTATAGTCATGCAAAAAAAGTTCCATATTAACCATGTTACAAAATAGAATACCGAGCAGGAAAAAAAAAAGGAAAAAAGTGTGCTTTGATTTGCATATAATTATTAGTTCTTTCTCTGGAAATGGATAGTATTTTTCATCATAAATCCTTTGGAATTGGTTTGGATCATTGTCTTACTGAAAATAACTAAGCATTCACATTTTATCGTTATACACTTTCTGTTACTTTGTACAATTATCTGGTTCTGCTCATTTAACTTTGCATCAGCTTATTATATAAGTCTTCCTACGTTTTTTGGAAATTTTCATGTTTATCATTTCCTATAACACAATAGTATTTCATCACTATATATAAGAACCCATGTAAAACATATATCCCATGTTACCCATGTTCTTAAATGGGTGAGGGAAGGGGGAAAAGATCAGAAAACAAGTGTGTTCTAGCCACTGGTTTGGTTCTGCTTTTTTCTAAGAAGCAAGAGACAACAGGAACAACCTACTCTGTAACTGATTTAACTTTTCCATTAAGAATTTGGGTTCTACATCATATTGGTGCATATATGTTTAATATCAATATTACTTCATTGTCTATGATGACTTTTAGAAATATCTCTTTTAATTGTGTCTATTTTTAGTTCTGCTTTGTTTGAGATTGTGATATTATTCCTACTTTTTTTTTTTTTTTTTTTTAATTTCAGCTGAAGTTAAAAGATTCTGCTCAGGCTTTAATTTTTACTCTGTGTATTTCTTGTTTCAACTGAATTTTTTAGACAGCTTATTGTTGGATTTTGGGTTTTAGTCAATTCTGTTATCTGCTTCCATTTTATGGGTAAGTTCATTCCATTCACAGTCACAGTTATGATTACTATGTTTTCTTTCCATCTTATTTTCCCATACCCCCTTCTCTGTTTCTCTGTCTCTGTCTCTCTTCTTTTCGTCCCTCCCTCCTCAAGAGTCTATTTGCTTCTGATCACTGCCTTGCTTAATTTGCTCTACCTTCTATCAGTGCACCACTGCCTTTTCTTTTCCCCTTCCTCTCCTGCTTATCTAAAGTGAAAGATAATTTTCTAAGCTTAACTGAGTGTGTACATTATTATCTCTTTGAGTTCATTCTGATAAGAATGATGTTCAGGTATTGCCCCCACCTGTCATCTTTTCCTCCATTATTAATGCTCTTCCCTAAAGTCTCTTTTATGAGTTAATCCCCCCCCCCCCATCTTCTACTTCCTTCCCTCTTCTCTCAGTATATCCCTCTTTTCCACCTTTTAATTTAACAAAATTAATGCCATCACAATCAACACACATCCCTGTGCTATCTGTCTATGTGTATTCCTCCCAACTGCCCTAATAATTAAAGTTTTTAGAATTACAAGTATCATCTTCCTATATAGGAATGTTAACAGTTTGACTTTACTGAATCTTACTGAATTTCTCTTTCATTTTCACCTTTTTATGTTTCTCTTGAGTCTTATGTTTGAAAGTCTAATTCTATTTGAAATTTTATTTCTATTCAGCTCTGGTCTTTTCATCAGGTATGCTTGAAAGTCCTCTCATTTGTTAAAAATTCATCTTTCTCTGGGAGGATTTTATTCAGTTTTTTTCTGGATAGTTGATTCTTGATTTCAATTTTTGCTCTTTTGCCTTCTGGACTATCATATTCTAAGCCCTCAGCTTCTTTAATGTAGAAGTTGTTAGATCTTATGTTACCCTGACTGTGATATTTGAATCATTTTTTACTGGCAGCTTCCAAAATTTTTTCCTTCATCCGGGAGCTCTGGAATTTGACTATAATGTTCCTGATTTTCATTTGGGATCTCTTTCAGCAGGTGATTGCTAAGTTCTTTCAATTTCGATTTTACCCTCTGGTCCTAGAATATCAGGGCAGTTTTCCTTGATAATATTTTGAAATATGATGTCTAGATTCGTTTAGGTAGTCCAATAATTCTAAAATTCTCTCCCCTCAATATATTTTCCAGGTCAGTTGCTTTTTTTCCAATGAGATATTTCATATTTTCTTATATTTTTTCATTCTTTTGATTTTGTATTACTATTTCTTATGTTCTACAGAACCATTAGCTTCTATTTGCCCAATATTAATTTTTAAGGAATTATTTTCTTCAATAGGTTTTTGCATCTCTTTTCTCTTCTGGCTAATTCTACTTTTGGACTCATTTTTCGTAATTTTCTTCCATAACTCTCATTGATTTTCACAGTTATTCCTCCACCTCCCTTATTTGATTTCTAAAATTCTTTTTGAGCTCTTTCAGGAATTCTTTTGGGGATCATGTCCACTTTACATTTTTCTTTGAGATTTTGCATATAGCTGCTTTGATTGTATCTTCTTCTGGGTTTGTTTCTTGACGTTCCTTTGATGGAGAATTTTCCATAATAACTTTCCATGGTCAGGTTTTTGTTGTGCAATACAATTGTGAGAGTACTGAAATACTAATATTCAAGGAGGTGAAGATAATAATACCATGGAGAAAAATCTCAGACCTTAATATTATTTTAAAAAGGCAATCAAGAGAATACCATTCACCACTCACATATATGCTTATTCTCCATCTATATAAAATTTTTATGAGATTCATCTATATGCAAAAAGAGAACATCATTAGGAGGGTATTTGTAGGGAATAAACAGGCTTTTGCAAGCAATCTTCAACAATGGACATCTTTATCACTTTACAATTAAACAAAATATGTAGGAAACATAAGATCTAAGTATTTATTTTTTGGATTATGAAAAAACATTTTATAGTAGAACAAAATGCTGTCTTGTAAACTCTTTACAAAAAAGTCTCCTATCAGGTTATTGAAGTTTACTCAAGAGATACAGCAACAGAAACTTGTTCAGTTGCTTTAGTCTTGTCTGATTCTTTGTGGCTCTATTTTGAGTTTTCTTGGCAAAGATATTGTTATTGCTGTTTCAATTTTGTTTGTTCATTGTTTTAAGCCTGTTTCTTAACTTTTAATTTTATGTAAAAGTCTGGTTTTGTTCCTCGTGTGGAGGTTCAGGATTTTTGTGCTATTGTTTTTAGAAAAAGTTTTGATCGTTTGAAAGTTTAAATTCTTCCTAGGTAGTATGAGCTATGGAGAAGTTTGGTCACTGTTCTCCTGGACTGTGCTCCGATTCTCAAGTCTTCACTAGTATTCTTCCCTTGTGAATCTTTTTCTGGCCCTATATATGCAACTGGGCATGTGATAAACTTCTTGATGCCTTAGGATTGTGAACAGAAGACCTGTATCCCCAGGGCCATGAGCACCATTATATTGTGTTCTTTTTTGCCCTGTGACCCAGAATGATTGATGGGCAATGCAACAGAGACCCAGCTAAAGATCTCCTATAATCTCTTTCTGACCACCTGTATGACCCCTTATCATTTGTGCATTAAGAACTTCTGAAGCTTTTGATTCACTGATGCAGCCCTGGCCAGAGGCCCAGCCTACACTGCTCAGCACAGTGCTCCTGAACCTGTAATGCCAAAGAAACTGAGCAAGACAGATTAGAGACCAATTCAGTAGTTTATTAAATGAAGAGAAATACTGGGATCCATGTTGATCCCAGGGCTAGAGGAGACTATCATCTCAAAGAATCTAGCCCCGAGTCTCCTGACAGGGAGCCTTTTATGGAATAACAACAATGGAGGGACCTAGGTGGGGATAACCTAATAGAAGGAGGTTACTGATATTCTAATGACATTAAGGAATGTCTATAAAACCTTTATCTCAACCATTAAGAGGGGACGTCCATAACCTAAGGCAGAATTATGAAACAGGACAATTGGAGGAACTGGTCACCCCATTAAAAGAGAACTTTGAAAGCATAACAAGCCCACTACCACCCCAGTGAGAAAAATCTTTCTTGCCAACTTTCTAAGTTGTCTTGGACTGGAAAATTATTTCACCTCAACCTTTTATTGGTTTTGCCACTTCAGAATTCCATTTGAGGCATTATTTTAAAGTTGTTTGGAAAACAATTTGAGAAAATTCATGAGTTCCTGTCATCTTGGCTCTGCCCTCAAATCCTGTGCTAAACATTTATGATAAAAGTCTGAAATCCAAAATCTAAAAGAAATTGACAAAAAATATAAGAGTAAAAGCCATTTTTCAACAGTCAGATGGTATGGATAGGTAGTATCAGGAGAAAAAATATTATCAATGAACTGTTAAGTATTCAAATTCAATAATAGCCAGAGAAATTAAAATTAAAACAATGCTGAGATACACATTCTGCCCAGCACATTGTCAAAAATAATAAAATGCTGGCATAATAGTGGTAATTAGGGAAAGACTCAATCTCTTTGGGAAATAATAAAGAGAGATACAAAACTGTCCAAGTACTTTGACTCAGCATTTTTAATACCCTAAATAAATAAATAATTGATGGAAAAAAGATCTACTTGTAAAAAAAAATCAGTAGTCTATTTGAAAAAAAGAAAAAATATGAAATTAAACAAAAATATGTAGGAAATATAAGATCTAATTATATTGATTTTTGTGAATTATGAAAAAGTATTTGATATAGTTGAACAAAATGCTGCCTTGTAAACTCTTTACAATAAGTTTATTCTATCAAGTTATTGAAGTTTACTTAAGAGGTACAGCAACAGAAATTGTTGTTTAATTGTCTAAATCATTTCCAACTCTTTATGACCTCTTTTGGGATTTTCTTGGTTGAGATATTAGAGTGGTTAGCCCTTTCTTTCTTTAAGCCATTTTACATAGAAGAAACTAAGGCCAACATAGTTAAGCGATTTGCCCATGATTACAGATATTGTTTGAGGCCAGAGAGAAATTAATGAAGTTGAGTCTTCCTGATGCAGGCCTGGCACTCTATTGCACCACCTAGCTGCTCACTTCTAGACTGAGGATAATTACATGTCCCCCTCAGAATCCTAGAGATGTCCTGAGGGGTTAGGATGACTCCAATGCTCTCCACTGGAGCCCCCATTCCAGTTGTTCTCCTCCCAGTGTTAATCACCAGGGATTGGTCTTCCAGTTCTAGCTAACTAATATCAGTTAGCTTTTTTACAAAAGGATATTTCCTTCAAAGACAACAAAAACAAAGTACAAATATCTCTTCCTAATACCAGGGGGCACATTCTCCTTTAGACCACATTGGTCCCTCAGAAGAGTAGACTCAAACATTTTCCCTAACTCCTGGGGACCTATATTCTCCTATATTACTTTTGTACCTGAGGAGATGGAACTCATATTTCTACCTATCATTTGCTCATCAAGTTGACTTCTAAATATGGTATGGCTGATGGGTAGATGAATATACATCTCTCCAGCTGTTATCCTGGATCTGGCATTTCTTTCAGGCTTCTAAACAATCCCAGCATGGACTCCAGCTTCTGAACTCTGGTGGCTCATTTTCCTACACTTTTTGAAGTTCACAAGGTCATAGTCTCTCTGATCTCCTTTAATTAAAATAAGAAAGAACAAATTAAAGGAAGCAAAGACTAGAAGCTCATATTCACAGGCTATATGTTGACTTGGGATGGAAAGGTTCCAAGACATTTCCCCTCTATATTATTGTCTTTCTTACTCTTTCTTGGCAGCTAGTCAGAAAAAGATTTGCCCATTAAGGGCAAAATCCTGGCTGACTAATGCCTTTGGGAAATCCCCCAATTTCATCTATGTATTTTTACTCAACAATCCACCTCCTCATTACATGGATAGCAAATCAAAACCCATGATAGAATGTGTTCATATGCTCCAAATTGGGGAACATGACAATACTATTACATGTTACCAAGCTTTTCCAGAAACAGGTTCCCAGCCTCTTCCACACAGGTATTCTATCAACCCAACCCATCCACTCCTATCTCATTTCAAAAGAAAAGACTTATACAATGTGGTTCAGAGTGAAGAAAGCAAAACCAAAAGTTCCAGATAGATAACTATGTTCATATATATTAACTCAACAAAATTCATGTTAATTCATGAAAGCTTTGCATGAACAAATACATCTTTTGTTTCTTTTCAAAGGAATACATATGTGTGTTTATTAGACACATCTATATGCTTGGTTGTTTTTTTAAAATCTATTTTATATTGTTTTATATTTTATTTTTACCTACATACATATGCACACATACATTTATCTATATATTATGTACACATATATATTTATTTAACTATGTACATACATAATCATTTGCAATCACTTTATTACATTGTGTTTTCTTACTTCATTTTTCATCTTATTTTATTTTTATGCATTTATTTGAACACCTGAACTTATCAATGAAAGTTTGAAACAACTTTTATTTTAAAATAAGATGAATTTCTAGATGAGCTCTTTAAAAAAAAAAATCCTTCAGCTAGATATCTCCAGTACTACTATTACTGATCATTCAAATGCTATAAGTGTTAATTTATATCTGAAGCAGAAATGGCATGTTATTACACAAAGACTTTAGTCTGTTCTTGGAGAGAAATGTTTAGGAAGCAAGTAGGTAAGAGACATAATTTGTATAGTACTAGAAGAGACTGAAATAAACATGAACCTAAAACAAACAAAAAAATAATACATGGAAAGAATGCCCACACTCTGTACACATAAGCACAACAGAAGAGACAAGGGGAGACAAAGTAGGGAACCATGGCAAGGGAAGGTCCACAGATGGGACCACATGTGCTAATTTTTTGTTCCTCCTAAATTAATCAAATCATTGATTCAAGGTATGGGTATAACATTCAGAAGCATAAATCTAGAGGTATGAGGGACCTCAGATCCCATCTGGTCTACACTCTCATTTTACAGATGAGGCCCAGGAAGAATTCAATATTCCTACAATCCTGTAACTAGGCTTAGCTTTTTAATCAAATTTTAAGTTTTAAGCTAATTGTAGTCTTGCCTTTTTTTCTTCCCACTTCCTTCTCCTTCCTCAACTGGAAAAGAAAGAAAAACAAACCTCTTGTAATAGTGATATAAAATCAAGCAAAAACAAATTCCCACCTTGATCATGATCAAAAAATACATGTTTCAGCCTACACCTTTTCTTTTTGTCAGAAAATAAAAAGCATGCTTCTTTATGAGTTCTGCTGTCAGTAGGTTTTAAAACAGTGTACCTATGGGATTTAATTTACTGATTTCAGTTCAGTAAATATTTAAGTGCCTATCAGTGTGGTGAAGCATTGTGGCTCAGTGGGTAGAGAATGAGTTTCAAAGCCAGGAAGACCAGGATTCACATCCTATCTGTAGCATAGATTGGCTGGGCTACCTTAGACAAATCAGTTAAATTTTAGTGCTGTAGGAACTTCTTCTAAGATGACAAATTTGCTGAGAAGATGCCAGTTTCTATTGGTAGGGAGAATCTTCTCCCCAAAGGTTTCCAATGCTAATGGGATCACAGATCCAGTTCTATCACGCTTGTGCAAGAGATTCGGTAAAGAATACAAAGAGATTTGCCATAGACCCTGTTTGCAAAAAGCTTACAATCCAGTTGGATACATAAGAAAGACTTGTTTACAAATAAATATAAAGTCAATTTCACACTCCCCAGAAGAGGCAAAGAACCTTTTTTGTTTAAATGTTAGAAGTTTTCAGAATTGGTGAATCTCTTTTCTCTTTATATCCTAATGTCCCAATCCTTTCAATAAATAAGATAATTGCATACTTCCAAAATTTAGGATAGCACCAATTTATAATGAAGCAAGTAAGATAAAATGGAAAATAATTTTTAAAATATAAGTTCCATATGTAGGGTCATGGAGATTGGTTTTGAGTATATGTTACTACCTGCTCCATTTTGAATTATTAAACATTTATTGATTGATTGCTCTACCTATTCATTTTACAGATGAAGGCTTTGATCAGTTAAATGCAATTTTCAAAAGTAACACAGGCATGAAGTATTTTAATTCAGAGTTCACCTTAGATTCTTTGACTTTAAATCCATTACTGTTTACATTTAGGCAGTTAGATTATGCAGTGATTGGTTAGACTGGTTTAGAGTCAGAAAGACCCAAGTTAAAATTATACCCTAGACACTTAGTTGTTGTGTGACCCTGGGTAAGTCACTTAATGCTGTTTGCCTCAGTTTCCTCATCTATAAAATGAGCTACAGAAGAAAATGGCAAACCATTCCATCTCTTGCCAAGAAAACTCCAAATGCAGTCATGAACATTGAAAAATGATTGAGCAACAATTGTTTATATTATGTATCACATAAGTAGTCTTAAATTCCTTATCAGTTTTTATGAAATTCTAGATATAGCTATTCTGAACCTTTTATGATCTTTACCTAGAATATGATTTCATTCAACTGAAAGAGGGGAGAGCTTTTATAGTGAAAATTGTTTGAATCGATTTTGTGGATATTGATTGAGTTTAGTTAAAAAATCTCTACTAATGTTTTTTTTTTTTTTTTTTTTTTAAGGAATAATAGCTTTTTATTTTTCAAAATACATGCAAAGATAGTTTTCAACATTTGCCCTTGAAAACCTTGGGTTCCAAATTTTTCTCCTTCCTTCTTCACTTCCTCTTTTCCCTAGATAGCAAGTAATCAAATATAGGTCAAACATGTGCAATTCTAAAACCTAAACGTATTTCCACATTTATCATGCTGCACAAGAAAAATCAGATCACTAAGGAAAAAAATGAGAAAAAAAAAAATCAAGCAAACAAGAATAACAACAAAAAGGGTGAAAATAGTAAGTTGTGATCCACGTTTGGTCCCCAAGGCCTTTTCTCTAGATGCAGATGGCTTTCTGTACCACTAGTCTATTGGAATTGACCTAAATCACCTCATTGTTGAAAAGAGTCAAGTCCTTACTGATGGTTGTTTTTAAGTTACATGATGAAACTGGTTTCTTACAAAGTAATTTATGTAAGCCAATTTAAAATAATCACAGGTTGATTGCTTTCAAAGCACTAAAAACTGGCCAATTCATAGAACTAACTTAGATTCCTGGGGCCACTGAGTAAAACTTTGAATAACAACAGAATATTGAATAACAATTCTGACAATCTTCAGAAGCAAATACTATCTATCTAGTGAATATGTGCTTTTTCATTTATATTCATAAATATTTAGCCAGTATTTTTAATGGGTATGTGGCTGTTAAAAAAAAAAGGATGACTTTGAGTTTAAATTTAAACCTTGACACATACTAGCTATTTGAGCATGGACAAATTGCTTAATCTCTAAGTGTCCCCAAACAACTTTCTAAGACTAAAAGAAGTTGCATATGTCCGGATGTGAAAAGTTTCCATAGTCAGAATCCCCATGCCAATGAAATCACAAGTCTAGATCAAAGAATTTTTAAGTGTGTCATTTTTTGATCAATATTGTAAAAAACAATCATCAGTGTCTCTTTATTTCACAACAATATTTACTGATACATTTTTATTTTGACAAGTAAGTATTTCTCAGACATTAGCAGAAATAATCCTCTTTACAAAATACATTCCTTAGAAAAGTTTGCTTTGTGGCAGGCAATGTGCTAAGTTCTCTACAGATATTTCATTTGATTCTCACATGACCTTGAGAAGTAGATATTATCATCTCCATTTTATATTGAGTAAACTATAGACAGAAGTCTTATTCAGTGTTGCCCATTTAGTCCTCTATCCAGTGCTTCATCTAGCTAGCTCCTAAAAAGAAGGAATGAAAGGAAGAAAAAAGAGATGTCTTGATGTCTCCTTTGTCTCTGATGTTATAGTATTAATACTATGCTATTGCCAAGAATTTTGTTGCCTCCTCAGACTGGTTTTACTTACACTGCTGTAAGTATACTATTTTTTTGGCTCTGTAACACTTCATGTGAGTCTTTTCCTGATTCTCTAAAATTTTTCACATTTGTCCTTCCTTATGATTCAGTTATATCCTATTACATTTTTATAACAGAATTTGTTCAGCCATTACTCAATCTTTAGGTTCACATTTAGTTTCCACCTTTTCTTAATACAAATAATAATACTATGAACTTTTTTTCTTTGTTTATGTAGCAGGAATTTTGCTTACTCACGTAAAAGAATTCCATGATTGAGACCTCACGGATAGAAATATTTTTGATATATGGATATGTGATATAGATGTGAATACCCCTCAGGTACTCTGAAGGAGAAACCCATGTAACTCTTTTCCTTCAGTCATTTACTGGCTCATTACCTTATGAATATTCTCACTGAGTTGAATGATAATTTAAGAGGTATGGATGGGAATTAATTGAGAAAGTATTTAACCTGTAAAATCTATTTCATTAATTATACATTTATATTATACAAATTATTTAGAATATATGCATATGATACATATGTTTCTATATATATCTATATATCTTCTTAATATAAATAACATCCTTAAGAAATAGTCCTTCTATATAGGATCTCTGGGTCAGAAGTTAGAAACAATCTAGTAGCTTACATAATTTCAACAATTTTTTTCAAAGTAGTTGAAATAATTTGTAGCTGTATTGGTTATTAATTACTATACCTTTCTTCCCATCATTTTCCCATGGGTTTTTCCATCTTTGCTAGTTTAACGTGTAAGTTGTTCCCTCAAGATAGCTTTAATTTTTATTCCTGTTTTTTATTACAAATTTTGAACAGTTTAACTGGTTTTTAAATTGTATTATTTTATATTATCTGTAATAACTTGATTCCAATTCTCTTTCCTAAAGAGCTTAGCAAACATTATGGATCCACTGTAAATGGATTAGAGCTGGAAAGATCCTTAAAAATTCTTTACTCCAACAATTTTATTTTATAGATGAGGAAATTAAAGTACAACAAATTTAAATTATTTTTAAAAGAATGCACAAACAGTTAGTTGGGATTTAAACCAAGGTCTTCTGACTCCAACACCTTCCTCTTTCTGCCTTACCATGCTTTACTTGCTAAAAGTTTGGTTCCAGAATCAGCTGGATGTAGGGATGTTTGTATGATGCTTATTGCCAGTTCCAGGATTTAACTGTTATAAGTACTTTTCAGTCTTCCAGAGGGATGTTCTCTATAAATACAATGTGGTGGTAGCAGCAAGAAATAGTGACTTTACTGCAGGAATGCTAACATTTTTGAGTTCAGTTGATACATTAATAATAGTATTGTAGTATTCTGTTAAGGGCAGAGAAAAACAGACTTGTGAAGCCTTATACATTGGTTAATTCCCAAATCAGCCTCCAGCATTACTGTATCTTATTATTATAACAGATAATTAAACATAAATGCTTTATCCAATCAATTCATGTTCAACTTGAATTTGGGTTCAAATAATAAGGTCCTTATCCATACTCTTGCCTCCTTAAGATACCATTTAGAGATGTCATAGCCTGCTTCAGCATCCTTTCATCAGATAATTTTAATTCAAAGAATCAGTTAGAAAAGCAGTATGTCAATTCAATCCAGTTCAATAAACATTTATTACATGCTTACTTTGCATCAGATATTTTTCTAGGCACTGGAGACAAAAATAAAAATGCACTAGTTCTTGTCCTCAAGGAACTTAGTCATAACATCTAGAAGACATGATTAGAGAAGATGAGGTTAGAAGAAGTATGTCATGTTTTCTTAAACTTCTCTGCCATACTGCTCCAAAATAATATTATTCCAAGTCATTTTAAGATAACCAAAATCTTTCTCATTTTTTCCTTTGACATCAAAGTATAAATGATACCCTACCACAGTAAGGTATACATGCTATCACATCATCTTTTAATAAAAATAACTGACATGTACAAGATATATACATCTTTGCTAAGTACATTCTATACATTTGAGTCTCCCATTCCTATACTATTATTCCCGTTTTATATATGAGGACAGTAAGGCCCAGAGAGAGTAGGTGATTGCCCCACAATTATATAACGAGTAATGTCTGAGAGTAGAATTTGGTTCCAGGTCTTTCTGACCTCAGGCCTCATACTCTCTCCATTCCACAACATTGAAGTGCAAATGTTTTGTGGGAAGACTAAGGAATAATAGTTAACATTTTTATAGCATTTTAAGATTTCCAAGTATTTTACAGATATTAATCAATTTATTCTCACAATCATCCTCAGAAGTAGGTGCTATTCTTACCTACTACTGAGAGAACAGTACAATGGATAGAGTGCTGAACCTGGAGTCAGGAAGATTTGAATTCATCCAGCTCAGATACTTAATTAGCTGTATGAACCTGAGCAAGTTGCTTGATCTCTGCCTGTACTAATTCCCTCATCTGTAAAATGGGGACAATAATAGCACTTCAATGTCAGGGTGATTGTGAAAAAAAAAGTGAGATGTATTTGTAATGCTGGCTATTATCTAGCAAGACATACTTGAAGAAACCTTGGAGATCATCTAACTTAATCTTCATTTTATAAGGGCTAAAACTAAGGTTCAGAGATAAAATGACTCATTCAAAGTCAAATAGTTTGTTCAAAGAAGAACTTGGACCAGAATCTAGATTCCCTGCCTCCCAATTCCTCTTCAATAGCTAAACTCCTTTGAATGAAGGTACATAAACGAACCTGTTTTTCAGGGAAGTCTATTCAATGAACAATACGACATTGAGTTTTCAGAGCAAAGGACACTAAACATGTTGAAATGTCCCAAGCTTGAGTTTAAAATTGGGACAGGAAGGACCATAATATCTTGACTTCTTCTGCTGGTTAAATCCAAAGGCTGCGCACGTAACTTTTGAAATGCACATACTACTATGGACAGGAGTGGAATGACTTGAGTGCTGCTGCTGTCAAGAAGGCAAATAATAGTTAACATTCCTATGGTGCTTTAAGGTTAAAAAATGCTTTACTTATTATTATCTTATTTTATCTTCATAGCAACCTTGAGAGGTATTATCCTTCCTATTTTACAGCTAAAAATGTGGCAAACACATATTAAATTCCACATCAGGGGTCACAGAGGTTGTAGTTGTTCAAGACAGATTTGACCTCCATTCTTCCTAACTCTAAACCCAGTACTCTAGGTTCACTGTATCACCTTGCTGCCTCAAAAACAATTTAAATTCAACATAAACCTACCCTATACTTAATTATAAATTGTTGAAAAAGGTATTCTAGCAAGACTTTGATATAATTCTTCCTTAGTGAAGATATTCAGTGTTCTTCACTGATGTACCTACCCCCATGTCTCATCACAGCATGAAGGTGACCCTGGCTAAGCTAACAGATCCCAAGCTCTGCCAATTCTAACCAGGCTGGAAAGAAAAGCTTTGAGTCCAGATGGGCTTGCAACAGACTCTGTGTCTGCCTAGCCAAGTGCTGAAAGGCTCATTGCCAGGAGGTTGGCCAACAGGTAATGAATTTTTTTGGCCCTAGCAACTCATGACACAATTCCACTTGGTATAAAAGGATTTTCAATCTTCATTAATAGAAAGAATGCCCATACAGATGAACCATTTAAAGTATTCAAGTATCCTCTGCCTCCTGGCTTCAAATCCCAATTAAAATTCCACCTTCTAGTAAGAAATCATTCCTGATCTGCCTTAATTCTTCCCTCTGTTGAATATCTCCAATTTATTCTATATATACATACACACATGTGTATATATATTGTATATATGTAGCTATATGTAGCTATATATATGTAGCATATATATGTAGCTATATACATATTATTTGTACATAGTTGTTTACATGTTTACTTCCCCATCAGATTGTGAGCTTCTTAAGGGCAAAGACCGTCTTTTGCCTTTCTTTATAGCCCCAGCTCTTAGACTAGTCTCTGCCACAGAGGAGGTGCTTGTTTGTTGTTTGCCCTTCATTCACGGAGAGGACCTTGACATCAGGGAAATTATACCATGCCATACAAGTGAATTGGATTGAAGTGAGGATGGGCTGAGCAGTCCATGGACTGACTGATGTTTTTTTCTAGGACTTCACTCTAGAAGAGCTGACATTTATGTAGACCTTTGTAGTTTATAAATCGCTTTACATATATTATGTTAAGTGAGCTCCAAATAGCCCTGTAAAGTAGGCACAAGTTATCCCATTTCCTTCCTTTATAGGGAAACAGGCTGAGATTAGTGATTTCCTAACTGGGTACCCACAGTTAATAGTAGGGTCAGACTTGGAACCCAGGTCTCTAGTGATTTCAACACCAAGTAATCCTATTGCTGCACAACACTGTATAGCTGCTCTATGCGGCCATAGTGTATAGCAGTCCTTTGGAGATGAATTTGTATATTATAGCAGAAAATCCACTGGACAGGAAGTTAGGAGGCCTGGTTCTAATCCAGTCCCGCCTCTTTGTAGCTAACTATGTGACTTTGGGCCTGTTGTTTCATAAGTTTCTGCCCAGACCTCAGTTTCCTTATTTGTAAAACAAGGAAGTTGGATAAGATGGTTTCTAAGGTCCTGGTTCTATGATTTTCCTGAGAAAGATGTCTCTGTACTTGACATCCTCAAAAGAAATTTTAACAAGCTACACTATATTAACTTTGCTCTAAAAATCTGTTTGCACTCCTTTGGCCCTAGCATTATTCAATAGAAGTCCCTCAGGCCACATATTGAAACAGAACCAGAAATAAAAGAATAAATGACAGTGAAATTTTCCTGAAGATAACTAAAGCCCCCTAATGACTTTTACTCCAGTACAGGTCACAGAAGAACAGGAATATACCAGATAGACTTTAGTTTAAAAACCTTAAGTCTAATGGTTTTATATGCAGCCTTCTTTTCTTGGCTTAGACAGTTCCCCCTGCCTGGACTTCTTTTCCTGTTCCCTTTTAGTTATCCAAAGATCAGCTCAAGCTGTACAATTTCCCTTCATGAGTTTTGCTGTATATGGCACTTTAATCATGCCATTCCTTTTTACAAAACCTTTCAGTGGCTCCCCTTTTTTTAGAGTCCTTGAAATACTTTTGTCTGGTTTTCCAGGCTCTCCACAATGATTAACTCACTATAATCATTCAAACTTGCTTCCTACTTCTTTCTTAAACTCACCCTCTGTGGTCCTCAAACAGGCCACCTCATTCTCTCCTCCCATTGACAATTATTATTTATTCTAGTCTTCATGATTTGGTTTATGTCATTAGCCCTGGTCTGGAATTCTATTTCCTGCTTAACTAGATTTGGGCTATTGTTCAAGTCTCCTCACAATGCCAAACTCTTCTATTAAGATTTTCTTAAATATTCTAGTTTCTTTAGACCCAATTCAATTCAGCAAAGATGAATAAGGGCTTATATTGTACTATTTTGATACTTGTACAGAAGACAAAAATGAAATAATCCCTGACCTCAAGGAGCTTAACATTCAATTTCTTTTTGCTTTGAAATTCCACACTGTTGGAGTTTGCACCACACAAGTTCATCGTCAATATATCTTGTTTCTTTATGTAGTGATCAATCTCATTCAGCAAATGCTCATTCACTTCTCCTGGATAATACAATCCATATGTACAAAAGCCAATCTAAGGCTTCGAATTCAAAATGTCCCTGGAACCATACTCAAATATAATCTCCACCAGTTTCTGATAGCAATTTCCTTATTTTGGAGACTAGTATGGAATGTCAAAGGCACAAATTCTGAATGCCTACTATGTATCAGGGACTGTGCTAATAGCTTTACAAATATTAGTTCATTTGATCATCACAGCACCCCTGAAAGATAAGTGCTATTAGGTAGCACCTATTTATTTATTTGTTTATTTGGTTAGGAAAATGACAGCAGGTAGAGATTAAGTGACTTGTCCAGGCTAAGCTATGTCCACATAGTTAAGAAGTGTCTGAGGCTGGCTTGAACTCAGGTCATCTTAATTCTAGGTCCAGAGTATTATCCTTTGGGCCACCAGCTGCCTTTACCACTAATAAAATGATCACTAGTTGATGATTTCTGGCATATTCTGTTAAGCTGGAAAACTCTATAGAAAATTTTTAAAAGAGTAAATTAGACTATTTTGACATAACTTCCATTAGTGAACCAATTTTGACTTCTCATGTTTATTACTTTTTATTTTAGACTGTCATAAAAATATTTATTAACATCTAAATCCTGGGCCATTATAGGTATGAATGATTGGCAGAAGTATTAGAAAGATCTCCTTACCATGAAGTGATTGACATGAAAATAGAGCTCATGGCAGTATTCAAATTTTCATTCTGATTTCTACTGTAATTGATTTCTCTGTCTTTATAAAGATATAGTAGGTGACAGAAGGCAGAAATACTCAACACCTGCTTTCCTTTAATGTCCCTTATTCTTTTCCCCTGAATTTCCTTTATTGGTCACTTTACCTTAACCCTATGCTAGACATCTTCCAGTTATGACATGTCCACAGGAGAGCATATTCAAAAGGTTCTTTGAAACGATAGTTAGTTTTATGACCTAAAATTGCTGCCATTTAAAGAGCCAACAACTGTCACATCATCCTACTTTGGTACACAGTTCTACTTATGTCAACCCATAGCAAATATGTTCTAGAACTTTGCTAGGGATTTAATAAATTGATTTCCCTCACTTTTGAAAATCAAGACGTCTCTGGTTTTTTGACATCTTTTCCATTCTCAAGGATCTGCTGTTAATATAGCAGTTCTCTCCTAATCACATCCATAAAGTCTCATAACTATGAAACTTTAGAACTTGAAGTTACTTTAGAGATCATTTTGTCCAGTCCCTCAATTTTACAGACAAAGAAAACCATCATTTGTCGAGGATCTGGAGTAATGAATTAATTTAAAGTATCTAGTGCTCTCTTGCTATCTTTTCAGCTTTATTGGCCTTCAGTATCTTTATCATGACATTTCTAGGTTAAACTGAGTTTCTTTTCAGTTTTAAAACTACTTTCCTTTCTGGAGGAGGTGGAATTATAATAAAAGTTTTTCTGCCTTCTCTCAATCGCCTGCTAATATTATACAACCTTCCCCAAGTCATGGGACTTAGTCTCAACATTTAAAATTGCTTTTGACTGTATTTTGTTGTTGCATGTTCACACATCTCAATTTAGTTTGTATTTTAGCTTTCCTAACTTTCTTACGTGATTGTGCTCTACAGTAAGTTTGTCCTTGGTTCTAAGCCCTCGACCTCTTTCTTACTTTATATCTTTCTTTCAATAGCTGAACTCATCAGAGAGCTCACTGTGCCACCACAATTTTCTTTGCATGCTTTCTCCATTCTTCTTTATTGGGAGTAATTATCAATTTTATTATCAGGATTTCCATGTTTATATCCTCCTCCATTTTGACCTCTCTCCTTGAAATCATAGAAAGGTATCTTTACTGAACCTCTGGAAATGTGTTTTCCTAAAGTCTAAGACACATATGTAGTCAGCATTGTCTCCAGAGGCCTCTGTCACTTCTACATTAATTACCAATCAGCACATCTGTCTTGATCAAAGCTATAGAATATACTTTTCTGCCATGAGGAAATGGTAAGTCATCCCTAAACTTTAGAAACTGCTTGTTGAGAATTTTCCAAGCTTGTAGAGAAATACAAACAATAAGAGAACATAAAAACACAAAAGGAAGACAAATGCCTTCCTTATAGCAAACATTAATCATGTTGTGGAAGAAACTTCAATACTATAATAAAAGAGAATAGTGAAGACTTCACTTTCCAAATCACTTCCTGAACTATGTGATAAAAGTACACTATGTTAATTGAGTGAAAGCAGTGGCTAATGCCCAAGTGCCTTTTATTATTTTTATTATCTCATTGCATTCTGCCAATTAAAACTAACAATTTTAATCCCCTACTCTTCCAAGAATGGTAATCCCTGTGTTTTAGAAATGATAAAAAAAGACATAGTCAATTACAACTTATAATTCTATACAGCTTTAATTATGGAATCTTATCGGAGGAATTGTAGCAGCGAAAATTACAAACTGGCCTTAAAATCATGAAGACCTAGACTCAATTACTGAATCTGTCTGACTCAGACAAATTCTTTAAACTTTCAGGGCCCCAGAGAACTCTCTAAGAATATAAACTCTCTATATGTCACTGATCCAAGGTGATGAAGGGAGTTTCCATAGTTCTCTGGACTGATGAAATCTCAGGATATAGCCAATTACTCTTTTTTTCAAATGAATTTTGAAAGCAGAAACAAAAATGGAGAATTTTAAAGCTTTATAGGATCTTGAAGGTTATCACATCCAACCTCTTCATTTTGTAAATAAGGAAAATAAGATCTAGGAAAATTACATTTCCCAAGACCTCATGGCTAATTCTTAACAGACTTAGCACAGGTCTCCTAATTCTTAACTTCAGTGCTTTTTCCACTATACCGAACTTCCAAATTCAAAACTAAATTTGATTTATATTACTTGATTATCATTTATTCTGTGATCTCTAAATATACTCATAAGCCAGGTTGCTAATACTGTTTCTTCTTAAGGATGAAGAAATGAAAAATGTGCCCAAGGCCTTTTCTGTGTTGGCAGAACAGGCAAGCTGGCGGAGACAGGTTTAAACTTAGCAGTTTGTTTTCACAGAGGGAAACTGCTATGAAGAGCAGATGGGGGTTTTTCCAAGTCCCTCCAGCTGCCATATTTGCTGATAGAGAACCTGATCTTTTATGTGATCTTTCATGTCATCTATCCTGTTCCTGGATCTCTTGAAGAAAAAATATCCCTCTTTTATCAGACGGAAAATCTCTTGAAATTTTTTGACTCAGGAACCCATGACCAGTAAACATGGTACTTGAAGGATATGCTCCAGGAGCTACACATTACTCTTTCTGAGGTTCTTCTCAGCCTAAAACTACAGAACCAAAGCATAGGAAAATGACCTTCATTTCTCCTTCACTGGCTGGATCTGATCAAATGGCTCCTCTTCTTCTCCTATGTTTAGAATGCTTTCTCTCTTTACCTCCACTCTTGGTTTCCTTTAGGACTCTAATAAAATTTATCTTCTCCAGGAGGCAAATCTTTGCCTGTCCTAGCTACCAGTGCCTTCCCTTTGAGATTACCTTCCACAAACAATACACACACACACACACACACACACACACACACACACACGTGTATATATAGTTTCTTACATAATTTCTCCTTCATTAGAATTGACCTCCTGGAACACGAACACTATATTTTTTACTTCCTTTGTTCCCCAGCATTGAGCATAGTCGCTGGCACATAATAAATAAGTGTTTAATCAATGATTATTGACTGGTTATAGTTCAATGTAGGCAATCTGGATTGGTAGGAAGGGCACTGGTCAGAATCAAAGGAGGTGAGTTGTGGCTCTTTTACAATCGAAAAATTATTTAACTTCTTTGTGTTTTAGTTTCCTCATCTGTAAGACAAGTATAATGTTATATGCATTATCAATTTCTTTGAATTGTTGCAAGGAAAGTATTTTGTAAACTTTAGCATAGTGACAAATATGAGTTTCCAATATTCATCTTTGTATCACTTTCAGCATCTATTGGTTAGGTCTTGCATTATAAAGATTAATAAAAGCTCCAGGAATACATATGACTCATGTGACTTGTCCAAGACTGTATAGCTAGTAAATGGTTCGTGTTCATACATTAGTCCTCTGGCTCAAAACCCAGGGCACCTTCCGTTATATCTGGCTGCTCCTTTGCTCTTCATTATTCTGTGTCCAGGCACCTACACTATCCACATCTGACTTTTTATATTAGTGGGACCTGGAAAGAAATATAAATGAGAATATACTAATATACAGATATTGCCTTTTCTACTCTAAGATACTGTTACTACCGACAGCTTTGCTGGGGTGATAGGAGCAACAGGGAAAAGAAAGGAAGAGGGGGAAGAGAGAGAGAGAGAGAGAGAGAGAGAGAAAGAGAGAGAGAGAGAGAGAAGAGGGAGGGAGGGAGGGAGGGAAGGAGGGAAAGAGAGTATTATGCAAAAGACAACTAGTGATGGCCCAGGGTGCCTTTCTAAATTCCTTTCCAGGATCTATATATACGGTAATACTTTCATTTACTTTTCTGTGGCAAACACTGTTGGCAGAACTGTTTATCTTTAGGCTTTGTGGGTTTCATGATTCTTGAGCTCCATATAACCCAGTTATCTTTGGTTTTTGCATACAAGATTGGTCTGTTTTTTAGCTCTTAACAATCCATATATATGCTACGTGGCTTGAATTTATCCTTTTTACGAGATCCTTATATCTCAAAAAGGAAACAGCCACTTCCATCTCTTCTTTGAGAATATTAGCTGTATACTCTCTGGAGCAAAGAGGGGAAAAAAGCCCGCTTTGTATTTTGCACAGGTGATGCCTTAACAGTGCTGGTAAGTCTCACAGCAATCCATGTGGTAAAATACATAGTGTGCTATGATAAGAACATAGAACACATAATGTCCACTTTAAGAAAACATCTTTCCCTAACCTTTACAACTGTGAAAAACTGGCTTCTCCTCTCATCTTGCTGGCTGTTCATTATTCTCCAGAGGATCCTATACCTTGCCACTGTTAAGGAAGTTGCTATTCCCAAAATGCAGCCTAAATGCTCCTTTTTGTGTGTGTGTGAAGTCTTTCCTCCCCGACCACAGCTGATCTGATCTGTCTTCAGCTCCCCTGAAGCCCTTTATATCTTTCTTTTGCTCCCCACTCTTATCACCACCCCATTCCACTTAACCTTGTAGTATAGTGATTTGTGTCCTTCTTGGGAGAGGACAGGGTGGTATCTTATCGCATCTTTTATCTCCTAAGCCTAATGACTCACATATAGCAAATCACAGGATCTGAGTTGAAATCCCAGTTCGGCCTTGAGCAAACTGCTTAACCTACTGGGGCCACAGTTTCCTTTTCCTTTGCAGTGAGAAGGTTGAATTAAAGGACCCATAATATATTTCTTTCAATTCTACATCTATGATCAATTTTTTTGTTTAGTTGAACTGTAGCAGACAACTCAAAAAATCTCCCTCAATATCAAGATATTGATAATTCCTTTTTCCCATTGTGCAGTTAAGGAGAAAGGAAATAGCTGAAACAAAATAAATAGATAGATAAATATAGAGACAGCTAGACAGATATATATATATATATACATGTATGTATATGTATACATATATGCACATATATGTGAATGTATGTATCTCACCATGTCTATATTTTGCCTTTGGAAATAGAAGGTGAGATGAAATAGTTCATAAATAATGCAAGGGCAAGGTAATGGGGTCTTTGCTCCAGGATATCCAAATGTAAGGGTACTAACAACCCTTTGAATTTTTAAATAGAATAAAAATAGTAGAATAGAAACAACTGCGTTTCATGGTTATTTGCCATCAATAATTAGGAAGTTAACAGATAGTGTTCTTCTTCTTCTCCCTACCCTCATCAGTGTTTGAGGGTACATTTTGTACCACTGGCTCCTGAGGTAAAATGTGCTAATTATGGCTCCATCAATAAGATGTGTGATTAGGTTCCAGTATCTTCAGGCACCTAAGAATTTTCCATCAGATCCAGTCCTGACAGATCCAGGGGATCTTTTGCCTCCTCTAAAATGCAGAACTGAAGATGCAGAGAGATTGACACTCTCCTCTGACACTCATCATTGTGTCAATGTAATTAAGATGCCACTGTAATGAGAAAATCATAAGAGAAAAATTTCCAGTTAAATTCTCAACAGTATTTAATATTTTATTCATTACCATGTTGTTGTGTTCTGCCTAAGGTAAAACAGCTTTAGAAAAATGAGACATTATACACAATCAAAATGACAAGCTTCTCTTCCAGCGTATTTCTTCAGATCTTTGATGCTTCACTCATTTTTAAATCTTTATTTTCTTAAAAGGAGGAGAGAAATATCAATTTCAAATTCAAATATCTCTTAGAAAGAAGAGGCAATATCAATTCCACGAACTTTACAGAATTCAGAAAGGTTATGTTTAAACTTTTTGCTATTTTCCTTTAACAAGTTAAAGAACATATAAGCCTGTATTTTGGTGAAAAGTTTCTTTGGTTTCTCTTTAATTCCAAGTTCAGAATAACCTTCTTTAATGTCACTTAGCCTTGCTTTTTTATTTCTTTTTTTTTTGGATGTTGGATTAGAGTGAAATGGATAAAAATTTTTATAAAAATATGCAACTCTGGCCTAGGTGCCATTATATTAAGTCTAATTTGCTGCTTTTTGACAGGAGATGTAGGTCCTGTTCTAAGAATGGGCATCCTAGGACAAGTCAAAGTGTGCAGTGCTTACTAGCCACCATTCCAACTCTTTCCCTCAGTGTAATGCAATGGAAAGATTGCTGGATGTTCAGAGTCAGAGGACTAGAATTCAAATCCTAATTTCACAATGTAATTAACATAGTTGCTTAATGGCCTCCGGGTTACCACCTCTCTAGACTGTCTGATCCTTTAAAATCCCTTCCTTTTCCAAATCCTTTGACTTACCTGTTTTTAGCCACAGGTTTTTGAGTTGCAAAGAGCTAGAAAAGAGCTTAAATAATAGTCCAGATTTTTTATTTCATAGGTGACCAAAAAAAGGAAGTGATCTATTTAAGTGCACATATCTTGTTATTAACAAAATAGGGACCAGAACCCAAGTGTCTGCTCTCCCAGTTTGTACTCTCTCCATTGCATTGTTTGTTCCCCTACTCCCAGGGTAATTATTTTTATGCATCTTCTCTACATGTAGCCTTCTGCACTGTGTCCAAGGGCTCCAAGATTCGCCCTTGATCAGGAGACTTCTAGAAGGCTCTCTCAACTCCTCTCCTTTCCAAGAAGAGTAGAAAACTGTTATCCTTCTGGGCCCCAAGAATAACGGACTCCAAATGTATTTTTTTAAAAATTAAGCAAAAGGTACCTTAAATGAGCCATGTGTAAGATTAATGGGGTCATTTTAATGAAATGGAAGCCCATCCATGGTGCCATAAAGGCAGGAATTAAAGAGTGTTCATTAGTCTCAGTTATAAATCTAGGCTTTGTGTGTTCCACTTCCCCACACCCCCCCACCGCTCTGATGAATAAAAATGTTACAGCAATTTCAATTACAGTAGAAGACTGGTTTCTTAGTTACCCTATCTGCAAAACAGCAATAACGCTGGGGCACTTCACAGGCTGTGTGTGCAAGAATGAATGAAAAGGATGCACTTTAAATAGAAATGGTTCTAACAGCACATCATCATAAACCCTGATGACACTATGCTCAGTGCGGCAACTGGCCCATTCATTGTGCATGAGGCAGCCTCCTCCTGGCTGTGTAACAACTGGACAGACAGGAGCAGCTGGGAATGAAGTGAGCCTAGCAGAGGAGCAAGCTGAGCCAAGGGTAGGCCTCCTACTGTGCCGTGGAGCGCTTGGTGTATAGCTCTCTGAGCCAGGAATCCCTCCTTCCCTATCATTCTCCCCATCCCCACACACCTTTTGATTCCAGTTAGGGATCAGGGATCTCTGCAGGCTCTCAGGGCTGGGCTGACATTTCTGTGAGTGACAGTCACCTCTACTACATTAAATTATCACCTCTACTAGATTAAAACTAATTTATGTTTATAAAGGCCTTTGCACAACAATCCTGTGAGCAGGATCATCTAATGATTACGACACTTATTTTCAGTCTTTTTAGAATACCAGAGAAGTGGCATCAAGATTGGTCATCTATTAAGCAAAATTAGGTGATCAATACTTTGAAAGGAGTATGTGGGATATTCAGAAGATGAACTGTTCCCCAGGAGAATCAGGATCGGGCTGAGGGTAGAAAAGAGAAGTTGAATGAACAATAAAGCTTGGGGGGAAATATGAATGATCTCTAAGGACCTGTTTTCTTTTTTAAAAATAATAATAGCTTTTTATTTTTCAAAATACATGCAAAGATAGTTTTCAACATTCACCTTTGCAAAACCTTGTAATTCAAATTTTCCTCCCTCTCTCCCCAGCCACCCACCCCCAGACAGCAAGTAATTCAATATAGGTTAAACATGTGCGATTCTTCTAAATATATTTTAAGGATCTGTTTTCACACTGAAGTTTCCCTTTTAAGAATTAAGAAGAGAATTTTGCATCCCAAAGACTGTTGATTTTTAGTGTTATACCTCTATAGCTATGTGGTATAATTTTTAGGTATAACTTTTGGTGTTCCTAGTTAGGGAATCTTTGTTATTTCTCCTGGGGAAAGAAGAAAGAGAAAACAATCTTAACTACCTCATCTTGTCTATGGACCTTGGGCTTCTTAGGTAGAAAGAAGAGGAGCAAAGGAAGTTTTAGAGATAATCATAATATTTAATAAGGAAAAAAGGAAAGTGAAGGTCCCAATCTTGTGATGAGCCAAGTTTAAACTGAATTGGACCAGTTGAGGAAGGGATAGATAGTTTCCCTTCCATTTACCCTTTACCCTTCTCTACTAGATGTTTACCTCAGTTTCAGATAGTCAGGTTTTAGATTTCTCTAACCAATTCAGTGCAGTAGGCTGAACCTTACTCAGGCTAGTCTGGTAGTTAAGGTTCAAGTTTGGATGAATGAGACACTTGTGGATCATTTAATTGTTAGCAAATTAAAATTTACTTAGCTATAATATGGAAAGGATTCTTTTTAATTTTTATTATTTTTTTTTATTTACAAGTTATATGCATGGGTAATTTTTCAGCATTGACCTTTACAAAACCTTCTGTTCCAACTTTTCCCCTACTTCCCCCAACCCCCTCCCCGCCGATGGCAGGTAGACCAATTCATGTCAAATATGTTAAAGTATAAATTAAATACAATATATGTATACATATCCATACAGTTATTTTGCTGCACAAGAAAAATCAGACTTAGAAATAAGATAACATTAACCTAAGAAGGAAATCAAAAATGCAAGTGGACAAAAACAGAGAGATTGGAAATGCTATGATGTGGTTCACACTCATCTCCCAGAGTTCTTTCCCTGGATGTAGCTGGTTCTATTCATTACTGCTCTATTGGAACTGATTTGGTTCATCTCATTGTTGAATAGGGCCACATCCATCAGAATTGATCATCAAATAGTATTGTTGTTGAAGTGTATAATGATCTCCTGGTTCTGCTCATTTCACTCAGCATCAGTTCATGTAAGTCTCGCCAATCCTCTCTGTATTCATCCTGCTGGTCATTTCTTACAGAACAATAATATTCCATAACATTCATATACCACAATTAACCCAACCATTCTCCAATTGATGGGCATCCCGTCAGTTTCCAGTTTCTGGCCACTCCAAAGAGGGCTGTCACAAACATTCGTGCACATACAGGTCCCTTTCCCTTCTTTAGTATCTCTTTGGGGTATAAGCCCAGTAGAAACACTGCTGGATCAAAGGGTATGCACAGTTTGATAACTTTTTGAGCATAGTTCCAATGCTCTTCAGAATGGCTGGGTGTATTCACAATTCCACCAACAATGTATCAATGTCTCAGTTTTTATAGAAAGGATTCTTAATTGTTAAGGTTCAGTCAGGTAGATACAGATCTTCTTGTCTCCATACAGAAATAAGTATGGTCAGCAGGTCAAGATGCAATGATTCACAGTGGGTCATTGTCAAGCCTGAAAGGGACTGACTTTTCATAGGCTAGCCTCTCTTATGCACTTCAAAATCTAAGAAACCCTTGAAACTTTCAACCTTACTCTCTAGCCTCTAGTGACTAGCTGACTAGTCACATCTAGGAGATGAATTTCTTGGCTTTTTAAGGGAAAACTTAGATTAGTCTATCTGGCAAGGGGCATTAGTAGATATCATTACTATAGGCAGTAAGAAGAAGCTAGAGATAGGCCCAGAGTGTCCAGTAGGGGAAAACATACTAGGGATACAGAAGTTGAAAGAACAACCTGGTTTATCCCATTGCAGATGACTTGAAATACAAAGACAAAAAAACTGTGAGAGGAAAAAATCGCCACTTCTTATCAATAATACTTGAGTATTCTAATTGTTAATTTTGTTTGTTTGTTTTGTTTTGTTTTTGGTATGAGTGTACTGCAATTTCATAGATAGTTTCAGAAAAATATATCATTTATTAGGTAATGTGATGATGAAGCTCATGAAGCCCTCTGGCTTGTAAAAACCTTTCCTGAAGCCTAATTTGGCCATTAAGAATCTTGGACCACCTTCAAATCATAGTGAAATGTCAGATTATTACAGTAGTTTCCACAATAATATTGCTTATAGTCAAATTTCTGAGCTGGCAGAATCATTTTGTTAGGTTTCCGTATTGAATCTATTCTCTTCCTCATAGTCCCTGATAGTTCCCACCACAGAAGATTGAATAGAACAACTACTAAGAGCCCTGGGAATCCTCCTCTAATTGAAGTATCCTCCTGAGGTTAAAATAAAACCATGCTCTTCAGTCAGGACTACCATGAAACCCAAAATATTACCTCTGGAAAGAACCCAACCAATTTTAGTCTTTCATCCCAGATCAGTAAAATAGAATATCCTCTGTTTGGCTTTTAAAACCTTTCATCTGGCCTCTTCCTTTCTCCCCAGCTTTCTTACATTTTCCTCCTCTCAGCGTACTCTACAAATGATCCACAGACACTGGCTTTCTTGATGTTCCAACACACAATACTTCATATGTGTCTTTTCACTGATTGTCCTCCAAGTCCTAGAATGCTCTCCTTCCTTACTTCAATCTTCTGGTTTTCCTGGCTTCCTTCAAGAATCAATTTAAATCCTATCTTTTTCAGGAAGCTTTTCCTTTTCTCTGGAATTAACTCCCTTTAATGCTTTTTAATTACATAGTTGTTCTCATGTTGTCCTATCACTAGAATTTGAGCTTCTTGAAGTCAGGGACTATATTTTTGTGGTTTTTGTTTGTTTGTTTTTCTGTATCCCCCATTCTTAGCACAATGCCTGGAAAATATTTGTTGTTCAGTAATTTTTCAGTCATGTCTGACTCTTCATGATCCTATTGGGGGTTTTCATGGCAAAGATACTGGAGAAATTTGCCATTTCCTTCTCCAACTCATTTTATGAGTTTTTTTTAAATTATTCTTCATCCAACTCAGATGAGGAATCTGAGGCAAACAGGATTAAGTCACTTACCTGGGTCACACTCAGGTCTTCTTGACAAGGCCTAGCTCTTTACAGGACTTCTCTGGAAAATATTATATACTTAATAAATGCTGGTTGGTTAACGGATTGGATGATTTTTTTTTCAGATCAGAAGTACATTTCGCCTAATAAAAGTATCCCAAAATCTAGTTCAAATTGACTCTTTTCTGGGTTTTTTTCCTACTCTATTTCTCTTCACACATTCTATGTTTCATATAACAGGACTAAGAACTATTTCTTGATTTTGTTCTGCTTTTTCCTTTCTATATCCTAAGAGAGTCTCAATTGCTGAAATGTATTTTTTCCACATCTTCCTTTGTGGAAATCTTTCAAGGCCTTGTTTAAGTTCTCTATGAAGCCTTTCCTGATCTTTCTCTTTCTTTTCAAATTTCTCTTAGAGTTTTTTCTTTTAGATATCATTTATCCTTAACACATTGTATCATATTTTGTACTTATTGGCATACATTTTATATATTTTGAAATATTGAATTAAATTTATGTTTAAGGACAATTCCAAAAGTGGTATTTCAAAATTTCTTTCAGCCACCTTTGACAAGGTGTTTAGAAAGTTATTTATTTATTTTTTTTTTTGGAGACAAGCAATTCCAATAAACAGAACTGAAACTGTTCAAATAACAAATGTTATTTGTTGAGAAGAGAAAAGAAAATATACTTTCTTTCAGAGATGAGGAAATTATAAGTGTGAGAATGCTACATAAATTGTCAAATATTGTGTGGTTATTATTTTTGTTGCTTTAATTTAAGAGCAAATTTGAATTGTAGCATGGTCTTTTCCCTACTCACTCTCAGAAAACTGCCCCTGCCAATGGTTGGGAATCTTCCCCAGAGGGTGACTGATCATATGAACACAAATAAAATTCTTACTCAGGATCCTAGGCATGTGGATAAAAAGAATATACTCCTATTACTTGCCACTGTAGCTACTGAGTCTCTCCCACTATGCTTCCCTTTTTATCTCTCAGAATCAGTCAACTGTAGTGATAACACTGACTCCCAAACATGAAATATTTAATAAATGATAAGGCAAAAACAAGAATTATCACACTTACTTAATAGAAGGTATTACTTGATTTACTCAGTAGAATATTCATTTACTTAAGAGAAGGTATTATAGAAATAATATATGTTACCTAATAATCCAAAGTATACTCTCCTACCAATGTCCACAGGAGAGAATGGATATGTACTTGCATAAATTAGCAGGGAGTTAAATAAATTAGAAAGGCATGTGCTAAGAGCAGCTAATGACCTTGGATAGTAGACATTGATGCTCTCAGCCTTTTTAGAAAGCATCCTTTACCACATACATTACTGCCTTTCTGATATTTGCTTTATTTCTATTCTTCCCAAATTTCCTGCTTGACAAAGCTGATTTTCCAGTATGAAGTGGGAACTCTTTTAGTACTTAGCCACCTTTGACAAGGTGTTTAGAAAGTTATTTATTTATTTATTTTTTGGAGACAAGCAATTCCAATAAACAGAACTGCCAAATTCCTCAGATCTGATCCTCCCTTTTAAATTGTAGATAGTGATAGGGCCATGGAGCCTTATAGTCAACTCACAATCCACTCTCAACAAAAAACAAAACCAAAACCAAAAAAAGTCCTTTTTTTTCCCCCTCATAGCAAAGAAGATGCAAAGTGTTTTGTTTTTTTCTCTTTTTCTTCTCTTCCTCAAACCATAGAGGTCAATAAAGAGCAACACAGATAAAACAACTGTTATCTTGAAATATTTCAGTTCTTTCACCCTGTTGATGGCACTAGAAGGCAATCTGCCCTTCTCTAGCCAATCAGCTCTCAGTGAAATATTGCCTCTCTTCCAATCAGAACAGTTCCCAGAAAAACATCTGCATCTCCCCCCTGTCAGCTCTTCTCTCCTCCTGCCTTTTGTAAGCAGCATTTCTTGTTGTCTCTTCTGTCTTTTATCCCTGACCCCTCTTGTGTTTAGTTTCTGCTCCTGCTTTTATCTTCTGGCCATCTATTCTTCTTTTGGGGGAGGAAGGAAAGGGCTTTCAGTGACCAAATCAGGACCTCCTCATCATGATCCCATTTTGGTTTCCTTGGTAAAGATACTGGTAAAGATATTTCTTTTTAAGATGATTTGATTACTTTTCCTTACACAAATTTTTCTTTTCTGCCTCTTTCAGCAACTCAAATATCCATATATGAAAAAGGCCATATTTTTTCACACATGAGAAAACAGAAAATGTACATGAGCTTTTAAAAATGGGAAAACTTGGAAGTTCCCCATCGTACAAACAAAGGAAAAGGAAGGGAAAAGGGAGGAGAACAGGTACAGCTTTTCATCTCTTCTCTGTAATGGAAGAGTCCTCAGCAATCAGTTCACTTTGGACAGTCTCATCAGAGACAATGAATTTGCTACTACCTGAAACTCAAGCACCATTTACAATCTCCCTTTTTTGTCTATTCTCATTGGTTCATTCACCTACTTTCTCACTCAACTAGAATGCTAATCTCATACCTGATATCTTTGTTCATATCTAATTCTTATTTCTCCCAATGTTTCTCCTCTAGGATAAGGAGTAAAATAGAACAAACCAACAAACAAAATGTTCTCCCTATAAAATGTACTCAACTTCTTCAGTCTTGATAAACACAAGAATTCTGATCTGACTAGCAGAACATTATTATTCAATGGGCTTAGCATTCAATATCTTTCTCCTTGTTGGAGATTATACTAGAATGATAGAAATACATCTAGAGAACCAGAGGCTATTCATTGTTAAATACTCCCTCAATTGGAAGTTAGAGTAACATTAATTGGTTCTTACTATATACAGGGACCTTACTCTTGCCTTGAACCATTTTTCCAAAAGTTTGGTAATTCACTAATAGGTCAAAACAAATTTTCCCCCTTGTACACATGCAGGTTAATAGGCATGTTATACCAGAAAGAAAGTTTTATTTTGAACCCAAATAGATTAAAATGTACATGTTACATTTTATACAAATAGGGAGCTCTAAAAAGATGTCTCCATAGACCCTGACAAAGATTCTGTTCATGCTGAGACCCAAAGAAGAGAAATGACTTGGTCGAAACTACATGGTGAGATGGCCCAAAGCTGTGGTTTAAACCTCCATCTCCCTTATCTACAGTCCAGTGCTATTTCTACCTCATCAGCCTGCTTCCCCTCTGATCATGGCTCATAGCCATTTTGAGGAAGTCTAGTTTTGTTGTTGTTTTTAAAAAATATTCACTCCATGGTATTTTCTACTTTGTATGTTCCTCCTAAAACAGCACCTTCCAACAAGCTCTCCCTGTCAGTTTTCTTGGCCTTTACTCCCAAAACAAAAGGGATGATTATTGAGGCATTTTTGCCTGGTAATAATTTAATCATTTTAGATTTGTTAAATATTCCCTCCTCCTTTTATAAAGAGAAATAGGCAAATCTTAAGGAAGATGTTATTCCTCTGACACAGATCTCTGTTTTAACTCAAATCCTGTTATCTTCTAGGCTTTCTAGAATGGAGTTAGGCACTTTTTCCGGGGACTGTTAGGATTTGCCAATTCCAGGAATTGTCAGATTTATCTCTCTATTTAATTGCCCTTGTTAAATTCTGTTGAAATATGTTTTCATGTTCTGTTCTGTACAGAGGGACATAGTGAACTTAACTGAAAACTGTTTATATCTGAATCTAGTTAGAGTAAACTGACTGATAAGGGACCCATTGTTCATAAATGCAAGGCAATTACCTGATGAGAAAGTAGTAAAAGTGACTGAAAGAAAGAGAAAGAAAGAAAAAAAAGAGAGAACTGGGGAAAGAAAAAGAGAAAATGAGAGAAAAAAAGAATGAAAGAGAGAGGAAGGAAAAGGAGAAAGTGAAGAAGGGAGAAAAAAAGGAAAGAAGGAAGGAAGGAAGGAAGGAAGGAAGGAAGGAAGGAAGGAAGGAAGGAAGGAGTAGAGGAAGGAAGAGGGAAAGGTTAAGAAGGGAGGAAAGAAAGAAGGAAGACAGAAAGGCAATTTGTTTGAGGAAAATATGCCATGAAAGTTCATCTTGCTGGTGATGAATATGGTATGAATATGATGTCCTTCTGTTTCTGTTTGCTAATAGAGGCAGAAAAGGTAGTCACAGAAAAGTAAAAAGAAATAACAAAACTCTTATTTAGAACTATCAGACCAACTGGTTCTGCCAAGCTGGAAAGAGTTCAAAACAACATCTTTTAGTTCCATTTACATTTCGAGTCTTTTAGTTTTTGAATTTCTGGAAAGATTATAGGTGTGGTTTATTATGCTTCACCAGTCTAGCTAATTAATGATGGAGAGGCTTATCACTACTGGGTAATAGGTTCATTGTCCACAGAAACCAATAAAATTGCAAAATAGCCCTCAGTCCTCTAGGAATTTTCTCTGCTTCTGCGATGAGCAGTGGAATGGCATAAAAGAGGCATAAAATCACCATTTGATTCCATTTATAATTACTGATTTACAATTGGTATTCTAACATGAGACAACAGGGCATGATGGAGAGAGAGCTGGTCTTGGCAGGTCCCATCTGACATATATTTTTATGAGAATTTGGGCAATCATTTAGCTTCTCAATGCTCTAGACAAATCTCTAAGATCATAAATTGCACAGAAGATGCCAACCTGCATTGATAGAGGGAGTTTCCTTACCCAAAAGTAAGAGTATCAATACAATCACATGACCAGTCTCTATCTCTATTCTAAAATGACATCTTTATCCAGTGAGAGACAACTTGATATACTGCTAGCAGAAATGGACCATAATGGTATAGACATTCTCCCTTTGAATCAAGCAAGAAAACATAATGAAGTTAGTTGTAATCAAATGATAATATGGATCATAAGTTCTCCTTATAGAAATGAAAGAGAAGTTTGCTTTCTTGTTTCCACAATGCACCCAAACAAAAAAATATCATTTCATAGGGTACTTGGACATAAAATCTTACAGTGCTCATTATTAGTAGGAGCAAAAATACCACCATAAAGAAAAGTGTAGTTTTATGCTGATATTTGTCAGAGTACAAAAAATGTAGAGAAATTCTGCAGTCTTGTTAAAAACTTTTAGACTTAAGTCAAAATATGATTTGATATTTGGTGAACACACACCAGAGATATTCTCATTGTCAAGGAGAATTGTCTCATAAAGTCCAAATGAAATTGGAATTTCTTATCATTAGTTAAGTTCTGCAGAAGTTCTTGTTTTCAAGGCAGCTGATGCTCATTGCTATCAAGTCTCAAAACACTGGAAAACTATGGGGCCTCTTTAAGGAGAAGCATATTCAAGGAGATCAGTCTAATAATCCCCAAAGGAAAAAAATAGTAAATAAAGATTGCATATTCTTCAAACTATGACATATAATTGGATGGATAACTTATTGAGTTAGTTCATCAGTATACATATCTTAGGGCAGATAAACTTTCAGATAAATAAGGAGCAATATTTTATTTTAAACTGGGAAAATAGTTGGCCATATTTCACTTAGGAAAATATATAGCACTATCAATGATTCCCATTTGTTTCCTGATGGAAAAAAAAAATTCTTTTGGAAATCAGTATTCTCCCTCATTATATGACCATGACTCATAAAATAATTTGATTTCTGAAGAACTAAAATTGTGAGTAGCCTTAAAGGCAATGGATAGAAATGGTAGAAATAAGTGGATTGTAGCATATTACCAGTGATAACTTGAAAGCAAGAAGTAGCTTTAAGATCTTTGTTCCGAAACTGTGTGCTGAAAAAAGAGCACAGGCTAGTCATGTAATGAAAGAAAGGGATACTAGGAGAAGAGTACAAATGCAATGGTACCCATGAAATGTGGAATATGATGAACAAAGGCTTCCATCGTGTTGGATAGATATTATTTAGAGGATTCATAGTAGTTAATGAATAATCACACAGGACGAAAAGGCATGAATGGATTAAAACCTGAATGAGTTGTGGCAGTACCTGTATAAATGAAGTGACAAATCAATAAAAACACAAAAGTATAATAAGCCTACACAATACATAACATGCTGGTTAAGATGGAGAAAAGTCTTGAATAGCTCCAAGCTGGCAAAATGCTAATGGTATATTTTTGGTGCTAAGCTGAGTTGAAGTATCTTGGAAAAGGCATGACTTTCAAATAATAAAGGCTCATAGGTGAAGACATTTCTTCAATTGAATAGAAGGATTATTCCACTCAATCTTAGAGGAGAAAACCAATAATGGATTAAGCAGTAGTTTTTATAAACTTATCTCTCATAAATTATGCTTTGGTGTTTCTTTCTTGTAGTAGTTTGATCTTTGGAACTATTTTTTGGTCTTTAGGCCTATCTATTTATTTATTTATTTAAAAATTTTAATAACCTTTTATTTACATGGGTAAATTTTATGTATGAGTAAATTTTACAGCATTGACAATTGCCAAACCTCTTGTTCCAATTTTTCCCCTCCTTTCTCCCCACCCCCTCCCCCAGATGGCAGGATGACCAGTAGATGTTAAATATATTAAAATATAAATTAGATACATAATAAATATACATGACCAAACCGTTATTTTGCTGTACAAAAAGAATTGGACTCTGAAATATTGTACAATTAGCCTGTGAAGGAAATCCAAAATGCAGATGGGCAAAATTATAGGATTAGAATTCAATGTAATGGTTTTTAGTCATCTCCCAGAGTTCTTTTGCTGGGCGTAGCTGGTTCAGTTCATTACTGCTCCATTGGAACTGATTTGGTTCATCTCATTGCTGAGGATGGCCAGGTCCATCAGAATTGGTCATCATATAGTATTGTTGTTGAAATATATAATGATCTCCTGGTCCTGCTCATTTCACTCAGCATCAGTTCATGTAAGTCTCTCCAGGCCTTTCTGAAATCATCCTGTTGGTCATTTCTTACAGAACAATAATATTCCATAATATTCATATACCACAATTTATTCAGCCATTCTCCAGTTGATGGGCATCCACTCAGTTTCCAGTTTCTGGCCACTATAAAGACGGCTGCCATAAACATTCGGGCACATACAGGTCCCTTTCTCTTTTTATGATCTCTTTGGGATATAAGCCCAGTAGTAACACTGCTGGATCAAAGGGTATGAACAGTTTGATAACTTTTAAGCATAGTTCCAAATTGCTCTCCAGAATGGTTGGATGTATTCACAGTTCCACCAACAATGTATTAGTGTCCCTGTTTTCCCACATCCCCTCCAACATTCTGCATTATCTTTTCCTGTCATTCTAGCCAGTCTGACAGGTGTGTAGTGGTATCTCAGAGTTGTCTTAATTTGCATCTCTGATTAATAATGACTTGGAGCATATTTTCATATGGCTAAAAATAGTTTTAATTTCTTTGTCTGAGAATTGTCTGTTTGTATCCTTTGACCATTTATCAATTGGAGATGGCTTGATTTCTTATAAATTAGCGTCAATTATCTATATATTTTGGAAATGAGTCCTTTATCAGAACCTTTGACTGTAAAAATATTTTCCCAGTTTTTTTGCTTCCCTTCTAATCTTGTCTGCATTAGTTTTGTTTGTACAAAAACTTTTCAGTTTGATATAATCGAAATTTTCTACTTTGTGATCAATAATGATCTCTAGTTCTTCTTTGGTCATAAATTCCTTCCTCTTCCACAGGTCTGAGAGGTAAACTATCCTGTGTTCCTCTAATTTATTTATAATCTCATTCTTTATGCCTAGGTTATGAACCCATTTTGACCTTATCTTGGTGTACAATGTTAAGTGTGGATCAATGTCTAGTTTCTGCCATATTATTTTCCAATTTTCCCAGCAATTTTTGTCAAACAGTAAGTTCTTATCCCAAAAGCTGGGGTCTTTGGGTTTGTCAAACACTAGGTTGCTATAGTTATTGACTGTTTTGTCCTTTGAACCTAACCTATTCCACTGATCAACTAATCCATTCCTTAGCCAATACCAAATGGTTTTGGTAACTGCTGCTCTATAATATAATTTTAGGTCTGATACAGCTAAGCCACCTTCATTTGATTTTTTTTTTTCATTAATTCCCTTGAAATTCTTGACCTTTAGTTTTTCCATATAAATTAGGCCTATCTATTTAAATGTGTGTGTGTGTGTACATGTACCATGGACTCCCCTTGGCAGTCTAGTGAAACCTATGGACCTCTTCTCACAATGGTTTTTAAATACATAAAATACCATTGGATTACGGTGGATAGAATGAAGATCTCCTTTTGCATAACTTTCATTAAGTTCTTCTTCCTTTCACACTGGGCTGTGTTCCTTTGAACTTCTCCATCATACCTCTGCATTTCCCTCTATTCTTCCTTTTACTTTCCTTTTATATATTTTCTTTCTCTATTAAATTGTAAATTGGTGGTTCCTTGATAATAGGGACTGCTTTTCTTTTTCTTATATCTTTGGCACTGTGCCTTGCACATAGTAGGTACTTAGTAAATGTTTATTTAAACTGGCTGATAAAAGAAACCAGTTATCCTGAAGTACAGTTATCAGAATTTTTTAAGTTCATGGACCTCCAGTTAAGAACCCTGATTACTTTAATATTTATTTATACTTTGCTGTTGAAATAAATAACCAGATTAAAAAAAAAAGTTATAGCTCTTTATTGACAGAACATATGCATAGGTAATTTTTCAACATTGACCCTTGCAAACTCTTCTGTTCCAACTTTTCCCCTTCCTTCCTTTTATTCCCCCCTTAGATGGCAGGCAGTCTCATACATGTTAAATAGTTAAAGTATATCTTAAATACAATATATGTGTACATATTTATACAGTTCTATTGTTGTGCAAGAAAAATCAAATTTAGAAAAGTAAAATTTATCTGGGAAGAAAAACAAAAATGCAAGCAAATAACAATAGAAAGAATGTAATGCTATGTTGTAGTCCACACTCATTTCCCAGTGTTCTTTTGCTGGGTGTAGCTGGAATAACCAGATTTTTTAAAAATGAAAAATATAATTGAGAGGAAAAATAAAATTATTAAAATCACATAAATAATCAATATTTCTGTATTTTGCCAATAACATTCAGCAAAAAGAGATAAAAAAGAAACTGAATTTAAAATAACTACAAAATGTATAAAACATTTGGGAGTCTACCTACCATGTGTACCAAAGTACACATAGGAATTATATGAATTCAACTATAAAGCACTATTTACAGAAATAAAGACAAAATTAGGTAGTTGGAATAATAACAATTGTTCATGGGATAAGATGAGCCAATATAATAACAATTACATTACTGCTTAAACTAATTTAACTTATTTGGTGTCAAGCTACCACAGGATTACTTTGTAGAACTAAAGATAATGGTAACAAAATTGAGAGGTACAAAAGGTCAAGAATATCAAGGGAAATAATGAAAAAAAGAGGATAGGAAAAGGGCCTAACAGCTTCAGATTTTATACTGTATTACAATAGGAATGATTAAAATATTTTGAGAGTGGACAAAAAATAGGCAGCCCAGTGAAACAGATTGGGCATAAAACATTGGAGCAAACCCAGTAACCCTAGCATTCAGTAACTCCAAGGACCTGAGCTAAGAGGGATTCATTATTTGACAAAAGCCTCCAGGGAATACTAGACAATAGTCTAGCAGAAAGAAGTCAGATTTAGACTAACACCTTACCCTCTACCCCTAAAATAAGCTCTAGAAAAACAATGATCTAGCTATAAAAGATAGTAATATAAACAAAGCAGAGGAGCAAAGAAGAAATTACCTTTCAGATTTAAGGATAGAAAATGAGTTTATGACTAAGCAAAGATACAGAGGATCACTGAGATATTGAGGACATATCCTTAAAAAGTTTTTGTAAGAACGAATCGAATCCAGTTCAGATTTGAAGGGAAAAAATTAACTCGGGAAAAAAATGCTTTGCTGCAAATTTCTCTGATAAAGATTTCGTTTTATTTGCAAGATTTATAAGGAACTGATTTAATTTTTTTATTTAATATCTTTATTTTCCCCATCACAAGTAAAACTTTTTTTTTTTTACATTTGCTTTTAAAACTTTGAATTCCAGATCCTCACTCCTATTGAAAAGGCACATGTAAAGTTATGCAAAACATTTCTATAAAAGCCATGTTGCAAAATAAAACATAGATCTCTCCCACCGCACAAAAAATCCTCAAGAAAAGTAAAGTTAAAATATTCATTAATTGGGGAACAGCTGAACAAGTTATGTAATCATATTACATATAGTACCACATTTATATAAATGTGATGGTATATAAAACGAACTATAGGAAATGAAGACAGTTGCAGAGAGACAGAAGATTTGTATGAACTGATGTTAGGTGAAGTGAGCAGAACCAGAAAAGATATTTATACTATAAAACCAATTTTCTTGAAGATTTAAGAAAATCTGAAAAAAACAACTATCAACCGTGTTCACAAAAAAAAAAACAAAAAACCAGATGATTCACTACATGAATGAGAGGTGATGAACCATTAGCTCATGTAGAATTAGACACTGTGGTCAATGAAGACATTCATTTTCTTTGATTATATTGTTACAAGGGTTTTATGTTTCTTTTTTTCCCCCATAAAGGTGGGGAGAGGATGGGAGAGAAGAAGAGGGAGATGGAAAGGAAAACCATGCTTGATAAATGTTTAAAAAAAAAAAAAGGAAAAGAAAGGTGATTGTCCTTCCATGTTTGTATGAAGCCTAATTCTTTAGGCCCAAGCCTTATCAGTGTAGTAGAAAGAACCCTGAATTTGGAGTCAGAGAAAAGTCCTGGACTCCAAATTCTACCCCTCACTGCCAAATTACTTAAGGCAAGCCACTTAACTTTTCTGGGCTTCAGTGATCTCACATGAGAGGATTGAACTTGATAACCTCTAAAATCCTTTCCAATTTTAATCCTATTATCCCATGATTCTGTAAACAACCCTGGTGCTCTTGTTTCTCCACTGACTACTTGGTCTGTTTGCTCTATCACCCCTCCTAGAACACCTTGATCTCTGGTTTACACTTTATTTATTCTTTGACTCATAAGCTAGATCAAATTTGAAATTTTCATTGCCTCTGAGTCTCACCCGATGGCCACTGGTCATATCCTGGTATAGGACAAGTAAGATATAGCCAGGTATTGCTCACTTATTTCCCAGTAATCATGAGGCTTGGCAAATGGCTGTGAATTAGCTGAGGTTATATTCATGAGTGTGTCTAAATTGAACTGGACTTTGTCTACTTGGTTGCTTCACCTGGTGGGGACTAAAAAAATTCTGGTTCTCTGGAAGGAGAAACCATTAATATGGTGCCTGAGCAAATTAATGCACCAATTGTTTTGATTCAATGCTCAATTTGCCTGTGCCTTGTAAACTCATGCAGTAGATATTCAATCAATGCTAAATCCATCCACCAAATGCAGAGTTGCAATTTCTTCCTTCCGGGAATGATTTCTAGCTCTAACATAGCTGAAACAACTACACTGGTAGTTCTTCCATAGTGTTGTAACTGCAGTTGCATTTTTATCGCTCTTTAATTCTACCATGGCAAGAAAAACAAATGGAAGCAATTCTTTCCTCCCATTAAATTAGTCATTCTAGCCTACCATTCTGGAGTAATGTATTATCATTACATAGTGAGTTAACAAGACAGTGCATTCTCCTTCCTTAAAGATCTTTAAGTGTGAGATACCCACCATTTGTTTACATCATAGAATCAGAAATGCAAGAGATCTTGAAGGTCCTCAGTTCCAGTTCTTATTTAACAGATGATGTGGTTAAATGACTTGCCAAAGTGACACAAGCAGACCTGGAAGAGCCAGGATTCAAACCCACATCCTTACATTCCAAATCTTGTACTTTTTTCATTGCAGGGCTGGAGGCTGAAGGACCAGGTACTTCAGAAGGTGGAGGGTGGGGAGAGGAAGGAGCTGGAAAGGAAAAGGAAGAAAGGAATAAGTATCAGTTAGGGGCCAACTATCTGCCAGGAACTGTGCTACATGCTTTATAAATATTAACTCTTGATTTTCATAATCACCTGGTGATGTAAGTGTTGTTACTATACCCATTTTACAATTGAGAAAACTGAGGTTGAGCTGAGAAAGCTGAGAGAATTGAGATTGAAAGAGGTCATGTGACTTGCCTCAGGGTCATTCAGCTGGTAAATGTCTGAGGCTGAATTTGAACTCAGGCCTTCCTGATTCTAGGCCCAGTTCCTATCTACTGTACCACCTAACTTCTGGGAGGAAAAAAATCAAACCAACTAGCTAAAAAGCAACATAACCAGACTGTCATGAACTTGTAGCTGCAGATCACTGTCCTGAACAGGTAAAGGGAGCTGTCCATGAATTTTAGAAACTATAGGATCATCCCAGGAAGATGCCATCTGGAAATATCACCCGGCAACTGTCTGTACGAGTGCTACTCTTCCTGCCTTCCCCCCACACACATTTACAGTAGTATTCCATAACATTTATATTCTATAACTTATTCAGCCATTCTCTAATTGATGGGCATCCATTCAGTTTTCAGTTCCTCACCACTACAAAAAGGGCTGCCACAAACATTTTTGCACATGTGGGTCCCTTTCCCTTTTTTATAATCTCTTTGGGATACAAGCCCAGTAAAGACATTGCTGGATCAAAGGGTATGCACAGTTTGATAACCCTTTGGGCATAGTTCCAACTTGCTCTCCAGAATGTCTGGATCAGTTCACAACTCCCCAAGATAATTTAATGTACTACTCATAACATTCTATAATTATTTATCCTTTAAGGTACTACTAGTGCAAATCCCTTGGACAAACTTCATGAACCTCCTAGAAGTTTGGGCGTCTTCTTAATGGGAATCTTTCAATTAAATGACCTTCCTTCCAACTCTAATCTCACTACTTCAATCTGGTGTTTGAACCAACCTCCTAAACCTGTCTAAATTTAGCACTCAAGAAGCTGGAGATTTGAATGAGGAAGAAGAAAGTTGGTCATAGTGAACTACAATGAAAGTAGGGTAGCCTTGGGGCTAATGAGAAGGGAATTTCCTAGTGAGAGATATAAATAATATGAAGAAAGGGAATATAAGATAATATGAGGAAAGAAGCAAGAGAGGTGAGAGGTTGTCAATGGCAAACTTTACCTAATTAAAAAAGACTAACCCTATACCCAGAAAAAGAAGAGAAAGCTTTTTGCTTTTTCTTTTCCCTTCTGAGCCCTGATCCTGACCTGTTGGATTTCAAAGTCATACCAACACTCTTATCCTGGAACTTCTCTTCAGTGCCTGGGACCTCCTCTTCCTCAAACTGTCTCTGCTGATTGTTCTCCACAGAATGGCCTTCTCCAAGTTTCCTCTACCTCTACCTTTTTCTTATGATGAGTTTCCTCCATTTGTGAAAAGGATCAGGCCAGCTTGCTTTCATTCTCCTCCCAGCTGCCTCCACTTTTAAGTTTCCTTTTGTGTATTGTCACTTCCCATTAGAATATAAGCTCCTTGAAGGCAGACACTGCCTTTCTTATTGCTTGAATTTGTATCCTCATCATTTAGCACAGTGCCAGCACATAGTAGGTGCTTGTTTATTGATTGATTTCAGGTTCAGCATGACATCTAGCTGTCAGGAGAGATAGAGGAAGATCCCTAGCATATTGGGTGAGAACCTGATGGGAGGAAATGGGACAATAGCCATATTCATTGATTGAAAGGCAATCAATGAATATATTCCAATGTGCACCATTGGAGGGAGTGCCTACATAAATGAGATAATGGTGCTGATGGGGGAACCCTGAAATTATCCTTCTTGACCTTTGGGGTGAGCCCTAAAATGCTCCTGACAGGGACTCACCCTTTGGGGCAGTAAAATGATTTCATCAGGTTGAGTAAATTGTGGTATATGAATGTTATGGAATATTATTGTTCTGTAAGAAATGACCAGCAGGATGAGTGGCCAGACCACTACCTACTTAGCTGGAACTTAAGTGGTCTCATTTAGTTGGAGATCTGGACTTGATATTTCTATGGAAATCTATTGAGCTGAAGATTGGCTCAGGACCACTCCCAGTTAGTGGTCTCATTCTACTGGAAATCTAGGCCTGGGGGCAATAATCTCATTGAATTGAAACTTCAGTCTCAAATTTCCTATTAAAAAGCAATTTTAAACCCATTTCTTTGCAGAGGCCCAAAGCAGGACCATGCCTTGTCAAGGAATCTCTCTCTCTCCTTAGCATAGCTGCCTGTCAGGACTGTGTCTGTTGAGAAGACATTCTCATCTCAGCAATAACCCCTCTTTATCTCTCTGCCAGGATTTCTCTGCACCCCTATTTATCTCTCTGCCAGGACTTTGTCACTCAGAAGTCAGTCTTCCTAGCAAAAGCTGACTTCTCAGTACCAACAATAAACTTCTTTTTGCCAGTCTAACTTTTCAGGTTCATGAATTCTTTTATGAAGAACCTGCACTGACTGGAAGGGGTTCCCACAACTCTCTGCCCTGTACTGAACCTCATCAGTACCAGTTAAGTATTTCTCTTTGGAACTCTGGTTGAGTTACAAATCTCTCTCTTTTTCCCTCTTTCTCTCTCACACACACCCATAAATGTGCCTGTACAATTTTCAAAACGAGGATACAAAATAAACCCACATAAGTCATCAGCATTCTTATATATCACTAACAAAACCCAACAGCTAGAGTTACAAAGAGAAATTCTGTGAAGACCGTGTATTTTTAAATCAGCAGGAGTCAGGAATTCAGGTTAGGGGAAAATCGTCAGTCTTTATTCTCATTGAAGAAGGATCAGAGGTGGAAGATAATCGGCGATAGCAATGTGTGCAGCTGAGTCAAGAAGCTAGCTAGATCAGCAGCCACACGACCAGCAGCTAGGAGTATGGAACCAAGGTCAATCTCTCCCAGCTTCTCTTCCTGTCTCTCTCTGCCTCCACCCACCAAAATCATCATTTTCTATACAACACATCAGGACTTGCACAGAGAGTGGGCAGGGACCATTCTTTATCCAATCATGTATATTAATAGAGTATAGTCCAATTACTATTTAGCCTCATGTATTTGGGACCTCAGTGCATCAACTGAAACCTCAGCCCATTACAAAATTCCATTTAAAGTAACTACTGATTGTATAAAATATTTAGGAATCTATCTGTCAAGGGAAAATCAGAAACTTTATGAGCAAAACTACAAAACATTTTCCACACAAATTAAGTCTGATCTAACCAACTGGAAAAATATTAAATGCTCTTGGATTGGGCGAGCAAATATAATAAAGATGACAATACTACCTAAACTAATCTATTTATTTAGAGCTATACCAATCAGACTCCCAAAAAAACTATTTTGATGACCTAGAAAAAAATAACAACAAAGTTCATTTGGAAAAACAAAAGATCAAGAATTTTAAGGGAATTAATGAAAAAAAAAAAAAATCAAATGAAGGTAGCCTAGATGTACCAGATCTAAAATTATATTATAAAGCAGCGGTTACTAAAACCATCTGGGATTGGCTAAGAAATGGACTAGTTGATCAATGGAATAGGTTAGGTTCAAAAGACAAAACAGCCAATAACTTTAATAATCTAGTGTTTGACAAACCCAAAGACCCCAGTTTTTGGGATAAGAATCCATTATTTGACAAAAATTGCTGGGGAAAATTGGAAACTAATATGGCAGAAGCTAGGCATCGACCCACACTTAACACTGTACACCAAGATAAGGTCAAAATGGGTTCATGACCTAGGTATAAAGAATGAGATTATAAATAAATTAGAAGAACATAGGATAGTTTACCTCTCAGACCTGTGGAAGAGGAAGGAATTTATGACCAAAGAAGAACTAGAGATCACTATTGATCACAAAATAGAAAATTTTGATTATATCAAATTGAAAAGTTTTTGTACCAACAAAACTAATGCAGGCAAGATTAGAAGGGAAGCAATAAACTGGGAAAACATTTTTACAGTTAAAGGTTCTGATAAAGGCCTCATTTCCAAAAATATATAAAGAATTGACTCTAATTTATAAGAAATCAAGCCATTCTCCAGTTGATAAATGGTCAAAGGATAGGAACAGACAATTCTCAGACAAAGAAATTAAAACTATTTTTAGCCATATGAAAATATGCTCCAAGTCATTATTAATCAGAGAAATGCAAATTAAGACAACTCTGAGATACCACTACACACCTGAAAGACTGGCTAGAATGACAGGGAAAGATAATGCAGAATGTTTGAGGGGATGTGGGAAAACAGGGACACTGATGCATTGTTAGTGGAATTGCGAACACATCCAGACATTCTGGAGAGCGATTTGGAACTATGCTCAAAAAGTTATCAAACTGTCCATACCCTTTGATCCAGCAGTGTTTCTAATGGGCTTAAACCCCAAAGAGATACTAAAGAACGGAAAGGGACCTGTATGTGCCAAAATGTTTGTGGCAGCCCTGTTTATAGTGGCTAGAAGCTGGAAAATGAATGGATGCCCATCAACTGGAGAATGGTTGAGTAAATTGTGGTATATGAATGTTATGGAATATTATTGTTCTGTAAGAAATGACCAGCAGGATGAATACAGAGAGGCTTGGAGAGACTTACATGAACTGATGCTAAGTGAAATGAGCAGAACCAGGAGATCATTGATGTATATAATCATTGATGTATATACATCAACAACGATACTGTACGAGGATGTATTCTGATGGAAGTGGATTTCTTCAACAAAGACAAGATCTAACTCAGTTTCAATTGATCAATGATGGACAGAAGCAGCTACACCCAGAGAAGGAACATTGGGAAATGAGTGTAAACTGTCTGCAATTTTGTTTTTCTTCCTGGGTTATTTATACCTTCTGAATCCAATTTTCCCTGAGCAACAAGAGAACTGTTCGGTTCTGCACACATATATTGTATCTAGGATATACTATAACATATTTAACATATATAGGCCTGCTTGCCATCTGGGGGAGGGGGTGGAGGGAGGGAGAGGAAAAATCGGAACAGAAGTGAGTGCAAGGGATAATGTTGTAAAAAAAATTACCCTGGCATGGGTTCTGTCAATAAAAAGTTATTAAAAATAAAATAAAATAAAATAATTTTCAAAATGGATATAACTATCTTCTAGTTATATATGGCAATTTGCCATTGTGCTTTAGGAATTGTAACCTTCAACACTTTGCTGGAATCTGATTTTAAGATTCAGAGTGTACAAAATGCTGAATTCAAAAAGCATGTGAAGCAATTTCTGTAAGTATTTCTAAATTTATTTTTGAGTAATCTTGAGTAATTTACTAGTCCTAACAAAGGTTAGGCAGAAGATACACACAGTAAACATGTTTTTGCAGAAATCTTATTTGAACAAAGGATATAAAACAGAATGTGAACATTTTCAATTTAATCACTTGTTATTTCTTCTTAAGAAAAACATGCAGATTTTTGAGATCCATTTTTTTTTTGTTGTTCTTATTGGTAGTACCAACAGTGGTATCTGGCTTCTTCAGCATAAATATAAAAATAGTGTCTAAACAGATGTAGACAACAAATAATTGCAAAGAAAGGAGGAGGGAATAAGAGAAAAGAAACCAGAAAATGATGTATAATTAAAATACTGTTCCTTCCAGTGATGTGAGGCAAAGCAGACTTCAAAAGGTTCAGAGCAAAGGAAATAATTGCATATGCTTTATTCCCAGGAATACCCAATGAGACCAATGCGCTATCGGAATCATGTGATTTCTAGATTTTGTTGAAATATGAAGGCAATGTGGGCTTTTTTAAAAATAGGTTTTATAGGTTTAAGTAAGATCCATGGACCAAAATAATACATCTGATGCATAGAGACTTAGCCTAATGAAAGACTGGTTTCTAAACCTCAACACAAGGATGTTTTATCCTTTAATTGTTTCTTTAGTTTCCAAATTCTTTCCTTTACCCAATAACTTTTGATAGTAAATTATAATTTAAAGCCTTTTAGTATGGTAGTGTTCTTTGTTAATATTGATGCAAAGCTTATCAGATAACCACTTCAGAAACCCATTGACCCTTGGCTATAATTACATTCTCCCTAACCCTAACCCTAAATGCAGAACATAATCTGAGTTTAAGATCACTTTTCCAGGTCTTCCCTCATTTTTTTTTTTCTTCTTGGATCCTCCTTGTTTACCATAAGTGGCAGCAGCTGGTAGACAAGCAAAATACTAATTTTTGATTATAGGATGTATCACGTTTCTGACCATGGACCTCTTTGGGAGTAAGGAAGCAATAAATCAGAATAGATGATACTCAGGTGAAACTGTTGTAAACAGTCATTTAAAAAGTAGGCAAATGGAGGGAAAAAAAAGAACATTAAAATCTTTTTTTCATAGAACTAGATTTTTGTGCTGGATTTAAAATGGCATCAAAATAACTTTGGTGTCAAAGTTAGAAAAAAAAAAAGGCTGAAAGAGAAAGGATTGCTACAGCAGTAGGAATATTTTTTTTTACTTTGACAGAAAAAAGAACCTTTAAGATGTAGGCCAGATATAACTCAGAGTGCTCTAAATGGCTAAACAACCAGGTGGCAGTATAGACTCAAACTACCCCAGCAAATATCTCCAGAAACTTCATCAATATAGGTAATTCCCAGGTGTGGAAACTTCCTTTTATAAGTGTAGTTCATTACCTTCTCTGTAATTTACACTCTTAGAGAATTGCTGAAAGTACTAGGAATTTAAGTTGTTCACAGTCATGCAGCCATTATATGTCAGAGACAAGGATTAATCAGCCAGGACTTGACTCCAAGGCCAACTATCAATCCACTTTTGCCATGGCTGCTTATCTAAGGATTTAGATGTTACCTACAGTAATACATAATATATTTGGCTCATGCCATTGAGATTCCCAGTTTTCTTACCAACTTCTCATAATGCAAAAAGATTCTTTGCTATTTATTATATGTTTGAGTACATTTCTTGGGGAAAAAAATGAAAAATGAAAGCCTCAATATTTCAACTACCAAATTACTGAGCCTATTTCTTGCAAAGTTTATCATCTCAATTCCCCCTACTCTTATGTTTCTGATTCTCACACATGCAACTTAGATAACATTTTTTCAAATATTACTCTCGAGTATTCTCTTTTCAAAGACTAATGGGAGGACAGAACTGTCTGAACATCCTGCTCCTGAAACAACTGTCACTTGAATTGCTTCCCAGGCACTTCAGTGTCCTAGGTGAAAGTTTGATAAATAGGCTGCTGCTGGTGGCTGTCCAATCAAATGAAGAGACTGGCATCCTTACTCCTCACTCCACTGCCATCTTGGCAAACAAAACTCTTCAGAACTCGGTCTATTTTGTCTCTTTTCCTTTTAAATTTCTTCATTATCTTTCCAAATCCCACATCATAGTGAGAAGACATACAATCCTATGCAAATGCTGTTAGGTTATAGTGCCTCTGCTAATTCAACTCTCCACTTTTCACTTTTATTATTTTTTTTTTCCTTTCAATACTTTTTTTTAATTATTATAACTTTTTATTGACAGAACCCATACCTGGGTAATTTTTTACAACACTATCCTTTACACTCACTTCTGTTTTGACTTTTCCTTTCCCTCCCTCCACCCTCTCCCCTAGATGGCAAGCAGTCCATACATGTTAAATATGTCACAGTATATCCTAGATATATATATGTGTGCAGAACCCAATGGTTCTCTTGTTGCACAGGAAGAATTGGATTCAGAAGGTAAAGCTTCTGTCTGACAGAAGAAGCTGCTTCTGTCCATCATAGATTAATTAGAACTGAGTGAGATCTTCTCATTGTTGAAGAAATCCACTTCAATCAGAATACATCCTCATACAGTATTGTTGTTGACGTATATAATGATCTCCTGGTTCTGCTCATTTCACTCAGCCTCAGTTCATGTAAGTTTTTCCAAGCCTCTCTGTATTCATCCTGCTGATCATTTCTTACAGAACAATAATATTCCATAACATTCATATACCACAATTTACCCAAATATTCTCCAATTGATGGGCATCCATTCATTTTCCAGTTTCTAGCCACCTCAAAAAGGGCTGCCATAAGCATTTTGTCACATACAGGTCCCTTTCCCTTCTTTATTACTTTGGGAAGCCCAATAGTAACACTACTGGATCAAAGGGTATACACAGTTTGATAACTTTTTTCTCCACTTTTATTTAGGGCCTATGGATGGCAAATTTAGAGGAAAAGAAAAAGCAGGGCAAACTTAAGTAACATATAGATGCAAAAATTACTGGCAGACAGGTCTCAGTGATTCAAAAAAACTAGAAACTGAACAAATAATTATTTAAAATATTCTTTTAAGTTCTGGGGAGGGACAGTTTAAAAAGGATATAATTTCTACCTTTAAGGGGCTTACAATCTATTGGGTCATGATACGCACACACACACACACACACACACACACACACACACACACAACTATGGAACAAAATAATACATGAGAAGTTCAGCGAGGCTCAAGTAAGATCCAAGGGAGTAGAGAGAAGGAAGGAGAAGGGAGAGGATCTGTGTTTTGAGGAAATGGGATGAAGGCCATTACCAATGGGAGAAAAGTTTTCTGGGGGAGATAGGTTTTCAAGGATGTAGGGAATTCAATGAGCAGAGACAACAAACATTCCAAGCAAAGCTACAGAAGTAACAGTGTTTATGCGTGGGGAAGAAAAGAATTCAATTTGACCAGATTTTTAAAAAGGAATATACTGATGAAGTAGAATAGTACCAGACTGTAAAGGACCCTAAATTCTGTGCTTGACTTTTATTTACTATGTGTTAAGGAATCACTGAAGGATTTTTGAGCAAAAAGGTTTTGTGACTAGATCTAAACTTAGAAGCAATGTGAACAAGTTAGATGAGGAAGAGAATGTTAGAAGCAAGACCTGTTAGATGATCTTGACTAGGCTTCTGACATCAAAGAAGGAACATTCAGGGGAGAAATTGTACAGGTAGAAATGATAGCACTTGTTGACTTGTTGGATACTAGAAGGGAGGGAGAGAAGAGAGTCAATACAGGTATGTTCATTTCATAAACTACTTCTCAAATGAAAATTTAAGAATAGTGTAATTGCTGAACAAGGTCTAAGGAGAAATAATTTCTAAAATGAATAAAAGAAAATGTTATTTTAATTGTAATTTTTGTCCTTTATGTTAATTCATTTTTAATATACATGTGTTTAAAAAGCATATGTCAATGGAAAATTTCTAGTTTCACGATATAGAACTATAGAGTTGGAAGGAATATAAATGTCATCTAGTCCAAGGAGGGTAGAAATTTCTCCAACATCCTATATTCTCTACCCACAACAAGGCTAATCCTTGAACAACAGATACATAGTTTGTTGCTCTGCTGACATGGAATATCTTTGCAGCTTGGCAGGACTTTCCACAATTTCTGTGTGAATTTGTGATAGCAGATTAGACTTTAGTGAATGAAAAGTTTGGTAAGTTGAATTGTAAAATAATTTTGTTCTGCCTGTGCTGGCAGATATATTGTATAATTTGCATTTAGATGTAAATTCCATGGAAATATGCATATTTTTAAAAATTTAGATGTGAATAAGAAACTTATTTTATGAACTCTCTGATTGAGCAGTAAGGACCCAATGGGACATCCAGTTAATTGCCATAATTGTTTAATCTTTTAGTAATTTGAGCATAGTCATGAGACAAAGGATTAATAAAATTGAGCATTTAATCAAAATTTATCTCTCCCACCCAGTAGCTCTTTTTCCTTTGTCTTCAAGCATGAATAAGTATCTGGAAAAAGTCTTCATTTCATATCATTGCCCCTTTTACCAACCACTAGCAAAGCGTACTTGACAACAGGAAATACCTTGAGGCTTCAGGATGCAAATGCCCAATTGGAAGAAAACAAACTCATTTGTGCCTAGTGAAAACTGCATATATCACTTCATCATAGCCATCACAATCATCACATCAACTATTAATGCACAGAAATGAAGAAGGAATAAACAGCAGAAGAAAAATTGAAAATTGTGTAGTTATAGTACATTTTCCTCAGCTAATACCTCTATGGGAAGGCATTAATATTAGCCTTTAAAAACCAATGTCAGAGATGCCTCTTTTGCTGGTGATCTGATCTGACTGACTTTATCAATTTTACTTTGAGGAGTTCTTGCAGTTCAGCACCTCAGTAATATTCTTTTTTTATCCTGAATGTTTATATGAACAAAGAAATTCTCTTCTAGTGGCAACTCTTTCTCTACTGATTGTGTGAATTTGCACATTCTCCATGGGTCAGATGATTCAGGACCAGAATATGGGAAATGTGCCCAATGATTGCATTCCTTGATCAGCAAGGACATGTAGGAAAACTTTACATTGGTTTTTCTTATCCTTGAGCAGTAGAAATAAAATAGGGAATTGACCAGATTTGGCCAGACAGATGAGGTTAATAATTGTTGTGCCACAGTTCCCTTTGTTGTGCCACAGTTCCCTTTTGATGTCAGGACCTCTTTCCCCAATTATCCTATTTAGTTACTTTGCCTCAGGTTATAACCTTTCCCTCTTAATGTTTGATGAGATAAAGGTCTACCTCAGTTGCTCTGCCCTAAAACCCCAGACTATAATCATTCCCTCTTAAATGGTTGAGGAGATAAAGGATTTATATCTTTAGGCTATAATCATTCCTTTTTAATGTTTGACAAGATAAAGATCTATCCATTTTAGACATCATTAGAATATCAGTAACCTCTCCAGTACCTCCCTCCATTGTGTCATCCTAGGTGCCTCCCCCCATTAGGTTATCTCAATCCAGGTACCTTCCCCATTATGTCATTGTTCTTGTTATTCTATAAAAAAGCTTGCTGTCCCAATACTCAGGGCTGGATTCTTTGAGACAATAGTCTCATTCAGCCCTGGCACCAACCATGGATCCATTTGATTGCACTATATCTCTCCATTTAATAAACTATTAACTTGTTCTCTAATCTCTGTCTTGCTCAGTTTCTCTGGCATTACATAATGAAACTAAGAAACAGTTAAGTTTGCTAGCTATCTTTGCCAGGAAGTCTGAAAGAGTACCTGGGAGATAGGAAAATCAAAATATTACCTCAAAAGGAAGCATATACAAACATCTTCACACCTGATAATTGGAGCCTATTTAAAATTTAGATCAATACCAAAATGAGACAGATGAGATGATAAGCAAACAAAAGGAATGAGCCTGAACTAAAGGAAGCTTTCATCAAGAGCCCAAAGATGAGTTGTTTCTGAAATCAGTTGTTATATGATGAAGTTGAACAGTTTGTGGATTTGTTTAGATAGATCTGTTTAGGTTAAGTTAACTGTTACAGTGATCTTGTCTATTTTGAAATATTAAAGGAGACAAAGTTCAGAGACAACTCTCCTTACTATATGCTGATACTACTCACCCAGAATAAAACATGACCTATCATTAATTTTGTAGCACATGATAACATAATCGATGATCACTTATGTTTGCATGGTGCTTAATACATCAATACACAAGCTCTGGCAGACCCCACTTTATCTTTGGTTATCTTTGTAGGGTGACTAAATCCTCCCTCAGCAATCTCAGGGGGTATTCCTGAGGGAGTGGGATGTTTCTAATACTGTTGTTTATAAGCCACAAATTATGAGTTCCATTCAATATTGATTGTTATTTAAAGTCTCCAGTATTATTTAACCAATTTATATCCATTACATTTTATTTTATTTTATTTTTTTACTTACAAAACATATACATGGGTAATTTTTCCAACACTGACTCTTACAAGACCTTTTGTTCCAAAATTTCCCCTCCTTCTCCCCACCTCCTCTGCTAGCTGGCAGATAGTCCAATACATGTTAAATATGTTAAAATACATATTAAATCCAATATATGTATACATATTTATGCAGTTATCTTGCTGCAAAAGAAAAATCAGATCAAGAAGAAAAAGAAAAATTGATGAAGAAAAAGCAGAATGCTGTGTTGTATTCCACACTCTGTTCCCACGGTTCTCTCTCTGGGTATAGATGGCTCTCTTCCCTCACTGAACAATTGAAATTGGTTTGAATCATCTCATTGTTGAAGAGAGCCATGTCCACTAAAATTGATCATTGTATAGTCTTGTTATTGCCGTGTATAATGATCTCCTGGTTCTGCTCATTTCACTCGGCATCAGTTTATGTAAGTCTCTCCAGGCATCTCTGAAATCATCCTATTGGTCGTTTCTTACAGAAAAATAATATTCCATAATATTCATATACCATAATTTATCCAGCCATTCTCCAATTGATGGTCATTCATTCAGTTTCCAGTTTCTTACCACTACAAAAAAGGGCTGCCACAAACATTTTTGCACATGTAGGTCGCTTTCCCTCCTTTAAGATCTCTTTGGGATATAAGCCCAATAGAAACACTGCTGGATCAAAAGATATGCACAGTTTGATAACTCTTTGAGTATAGTTCCAAACTACTCTCTAGAATGGCTGTATCTGCTAACAGTTCCACCAATAATGTATCAGTGTCCCAGTTTGCCCTCATCCCCTCCAACATTGGTCATTATTGTTTCCTGTCATCTTTAGCCAATCTGACAGGTGTGTAGTGGTATCTCAAGGTTGTCTTAATTTGCATTTCTCTGATCAATAGTGATTTAGAGCACCTTTTCATATGACTACAATTAGTTTCAATTTCTTCATCTGAAAATTGTCTGTTCATATCCTTTGACTATTATTAATTGGAGAATGACTTGAATTATTATAAATTTGAGTCAATTCTTTATATATTTTAGAAATGAGGTCTTTATCAGATCCTTTGCATGTAAAAATGTTTTCCCAGTTTATTGCTTCCCTTCTAATCTTGTCTGCATTAGTTTTGTTTGAACAAAAACTTTAACTTGATATAATCAAAATTATCCATTTTGTGATCAATAATGATATGCAATGATAGCTTTCAACATTCACCCTTACAAAACCTTGGGTCCTGAATTTTTCTCCATTCCTCCCCTACCTCTCCTCTAAACAGCAAGTAATGCAAACATGTTAAGTTCTTTTAAATGTATTTACACATTTATCATGCTGCACAAGAAAAATGAGATCAAAAAAGGGAAAAAAATGAGAAAGAAAAAAGCAAATCAACAACAACAACAAAAAAAGATGAGAATACTATGTTGCAATCCACAGTCAGTCCCTATAATTCTTTCTCTGTATGCAGATGGCTCTCTCCATCACGTGTATTGGAATTGGCAGAATCGCCTCATTGTCCAAAAGAGCTAAGTCCATCAAAGTTGATTATCACATAATCTTGTTGTGTACAATGTTCTCTTGGTTCTATTCACTTCAGTAAGTTAAAGGGGATTTTTAAATTCACAGAGGAGAATAAAAGAAAATTCAGAAAAAAAAAACCAGGTAAATAGGACAGCTTTGAAAGCAATAAATTGAACTTATTATACATTTCAAAAAAAAGCAAGTGACTTATAATAAAGATTTCCAGTTTTAAATGCATCATGGAAGCGTTTTCTTTTTTGTGGTTTTTGCTAATATCAAAATAGGTTTTTTTAAAAGATGCCTTGGCTTTTTTTTAGTTTTTTTTTTTTTTTTTTTCCAGTTCACCTGCTACCTTCTATAAATGCTAGTACTTTCCTCTTGGAGGTTAATTTCCATCTATTCTGTTTCTTTTATAACTTCTCTTGGGGGAAATATATATATATATATATATATATATATATATATATATATATATATATATATATGGTGGAGGGGCTTTCCCCCTAGCACTCAACCACTTCAGATGAGGCACAGATAACTTCTGTATGTCCCTTTAAGATTAGATACTGAGCTAGAATTCTAGAGATATACCAAAGGAACAATAATCACTCCTCAGACTTCTTCCTACTAAACTCAAAATACAAGGATGATTTTCTGAACTTTGGAGAATGAGTGGGGAATATCCTTCTACCCACTGGGCCTCAAGCCATGATTTCATGTTTATGGGATGGTAGAGCTTACTGTGAACAGATTTTGATGAGAAAATAACATTGATGCATGCAAGAAGAATTTGAATGTAAATGGAGACCAGATTATGTCAAGTAGAATTCTGCTTCCTGCCTTCCCTACTCCATTTCATTTTGGGGGGGTCCATTTTTAAAAACAGTTGGTCTGAACTCGGAGGCAATTCCAGATTAGATCTAGGGTCTGTTTGGATTACCTAAAACTGCCCTACAGAAGTTATCTCTAAATCTGGACCGATTTTGATATTCCTCTTAAATTTCAACCATTCTAAAGAGCAGCAGAATGAGTCAAACAGCCATTAAGGTTGATTGATGAAGGGATATGCAAAAATATTACTAATTTTAATTTTAGAGAATATATGAAGCTGGTGACATGAACATTGAGGGCTATTCAAACTCTCTTCTCCCTGCTCCCCGCCCCTTCCTCTCCCCCCCACTGTTTCTTAGTTGTCTGCAAAGCTTTTTATAATCTCTTGTGAAATTATTGAGTTTTGAACTGCACTCTGCCCTGAGCTTCAGGCCTATGCTGAGAGTTGCGGGGTGGGAGAGGTGGGATGTCTGCTAATTCGCAGGTTATTGCCCTCATAATCCAGGACCTGCTCTTTTCTGCTACCTAATTGTTAGCTGCAGGGCTGACTTCCCTCATTAGGAACAGGGACTATTTAGCTTATTTGAACTATAGCTTCCCATACAGAAGGTGGGATTTCAGTTGGGATGTGAAGGAAGCTAGGAAAGACAGTTGGTGGTGATGAAGAAGGAGCACTGTAGTTAAAAGTTTTCTATTTACTCACATAACGAGGCTGTTTCTGGATCTGAACTTTTCTTTCACGCCTCTGCCCCCCACCCTCCTCCTGTGTTTCTAATTTGGATCTCAGCTCTAGCCTAAGGTCTTCTGGAAGGTCCCAAGGAATAATGCACAAATCCCATCTCCCTTCACATGACTATCCAGGATCAAGCTCCAGCCCTCCTGCAGCTCTGACAGGCTAGAGCTGAGATCCATTTATTGGAGATCAGATGGACTCTCACTCCCTCCTACATGTCCCCAATTAAGAATTCCCACAAGTTTTTTGGTTGTCTTCTTATGTAATACTGGACTAATATTATTTTCCTTTGGTTTTTTATTAATCATGATTTTTTTTTCTTTTTTCTTTTTCTTTTTTTTTTTTCTGGTGCCCCTTTTCAGTTCTTGCTGTATAAGCAAGGAAGCTGATCTAGCTTGAACATTTCATATAATCATTTTAACCATTAAGCTATTTGTCCCACTAATCGAAGGCATCTAATTTCTCAAAAATTTCTCCTTCACTCAGACCAGAAGAAGTAACAGGCTATATCAGACTACTATTCTGCTCTCAACTAATGGTAAATTATGTCATTGTTGCCTTTATTACCACCTTGGATTCTTTCATCTTATCACATCAAATTTCCAGGGCAAAACATATCTGAGGGCCTGATTTCTCCAGTTGTATGCTACAGAAAATGTGCTATCTTGCCTTAATCTAAAAAATGATATTAAACTTCAGTCAGATCCTTAATATTGAATTTTTTCCCTATATATCTCCCATAATGATGAACCTTCTCTCTTCAAGCTCTCAATTCAACCCTTTTCCCATTTTTAACCAATGACTTCTCCCCTAACTCTATGAAAGATCTTTACTTACTACTAACTCCTTCACATACCTTCCTTTTCATTTTAATATATCTGTATTTACATCTATAGTAAGGTCAGTGATTTGTTGCCAACAGAAAAATAGTTCAAAAAATGAAATGAGGCTATCAGAATAATTTTCATGAACTAAAAGGGATATGTTGAAAGTTGAAATAAATCAAAAGGGATTTCACCACTTCAACTCAAATAGAGCAAGTCTTAAACATTATCAGTTTAGGCATCAACAAAGAAGTTAAAAGGAATCTTAATACCCATGTGCTTCTCTGGATGGCTAGGTCTTACAAAAGAGCTATAAACAGCTACAGGATATGTGATTTAAAAGAACTGTTAGATTCCTTCTTCTATGAAGAAGCTGCATACCAGCTTCAGTTCAGTAAAAGACTAATGTATATCCACAGAAAATAGCAGAGGGCTCAGACAGAGAGCAACCAAGTGGAAATATTGTAATGCCGGAGTAACTGAGGCAGGATAGAAATTAGAGAAAAATTTAATATTTTATTGAAAAGGGAGAGATTTACTGGGATGAAATGGATCCATGGTTTGGTCCCAGGGATGAATGAGACTATCATCCCCAAGAATTCAGCAGTGAATGTCAGGTACAAGATTCTTTTATAGGGTAACAAGAACAATGACATAATTGAGGGAAGTACCTGGATGGGGATGACCTAATTGGGGGAAGCACCTAGGATGACATAATGGGAGGTACTGGAGAGACTCCTGATATTCTAATGTTTAAAATGGATAAAGATCTTTATCCCTATCAAACATTAAGAGGGAATGGTTATAACCTGAGGCAGAATAACTGAATAGGACAATTAGGGAAACTGGGTCAGGACATTAAAAGGGAACTGTGGCACTACAATATCAATAGATGATAGTACAGGATCAAAACATGGAAGCAATGAGGAAAGTAATCCAATAAATACAATCAGTTTAATCCCAGTTTGAATCTAAAATAACTGGAAGAAGGGGAGAAGTGTGGGATAATTGTCAGGATTGAGGAGACCTCCTTCTCTCTAATATTAGTTTCTTTACCCACAGCTAACTCCTGTAGATATATCCTTGATCCTATTCATTTAGCCTCTTGAAGGATCCTGCTTCTAACCAGCCCAAACATCTGTAGAATCCTTAACCTTTCTCTTTATTGATGCCTTCTACCTCTCAAAATATTCAAAAGTTTTCTCCATCTAGAAAAATAAAAGTAGACTTCACTAAATGAATGTAGTTGAAGATGACAAACCTGCTATATACAAAAGTTGAAAAGAAATGGATTAAATTCAAATTATTAGAGTAAATAAAACATTCCCAGTTCTACAATACATAAATTAGTCTCTAATTATGCAAATCTGTAGAAAGAAATGTGCGCTTATAGATTTAAGGAGAAGTATTTTTTTGCTCCATCTAGAAATGGCTCTGTACTCTCGTAGTGTGCTAGGGGCAGAGTGAACAGATTTTTTTTTTTTTTTTTAATCAGGACTAGAGGAAGCCTCCTATTTCCTGCTTTGACACTTCTCATGGCCTTCTATGTAGGTCTGAGAGACAGAACATGGAGTGGAGAGTAGAGGGGTAAGAATTTTCCTTTTCTTTCTGCACAAAGGGAACATCAGTCAATAGTTTATGAACATTTATTATGTGCCTACCATGTGCTAGACATTTCATTAAACACTGGGGGATGTAAAGAAAGTCAAAAGATAGTTCCTGCTTTCAAGGAAGTCATAACCTAATGGCGTCTAATGCTTACTTACTGGCTGTAATAATATATTCTGTACATTGTAAGACATATAAACAAAATATCAAATGTTGAGATAAAGATGAAATAATCAATGTCTTAAAATAATTTCAACTTAATTTATCATTTTGTTCTAACAAATTTTTAATATGCTTTATTATTTTTATTTTTTATTATAGCTTTTTATTTTCAAGACATATGCATGGGTAATTTTTCATCATTGACCCTTGCTAAACCTTCTGTTCCAACTTTTGCCTTCTTTCCCCCCACCCCCTCCCCTAGATGGCAGGTAGACCAATATATGTTAAATATATTAAAGTATATGTGTATATATCATTTTTCATTTACAAACAAAAATTAAATCTTCTGTTTTTAGTTCAGCAGAAAGTTTTTAAAATAAATCCATTCTATTTTATTTATGTGGTTGTGCTTAATGAGGGGCATCATGCCTTAATTTTCTATTCCGTTTGGCTAGTTTGCAAGTGTTAACAGAAGGCCATTTTGGCTGGACAGGAGGTGTAGGAAGGAAAGGAATATATAATAAGGTTAGAAGGACAAGTTAAATTATGAAAGGCTTTAAATGCCAAATAGAGAGTTTTATATTTGATCCTAGAATCAACAGGGAGTGACCAGAGTTTGAGTAAGCAAGAGATATGATCAGATTTGTCCAGATGACAGTTTGGAATGAGAAGAGACTTGAGGCAGAGAGATCAACTAGGAGGTAGCTGCAATATTTTAAACAAGAGGAGATGAGGACTTGAACTAATCTTGTAATGCTGGAGAAATTGAGGCAGAATAGAGATTAGAGAACAATTTGATTATTAATTTATTGGAGAGTAAATCAATTGACTAAATAGGACTCTTGTCTCAAAGTATCCATGCCTGAGTAAGCAAGATTTTTTAATAGGATAACAAGATCAATGACATAATGGGGGGAGGAACCTGGATGGGGATAACCTAAGGAGGGGGGAAAGGGGGGAAGGTACCTAGAATAACATAATGGAGGGAGATATTGGAGAGGTTATAGACCTTTATCTTGTCAAACATTAAGAAGAAGTGTTTATAGCCTAAAGAGACAAGATCTTTATCTCATCAAATATTTAAGCGGTTTTGGGGCAGAGAAACTGAGCTAGGAGGACCTCAAGGAGACTATGGCATAACAATTCAAGTGGTCATGTAAATAACAATGAGAGAGAATTTGGATACCTGGGTGAGTGAAAGTACAAGTTGACTCCAAGGTTGTGAACATGAGTAATTTCAAGGATGATGGTACCTTTAACAGAGAGAAACTCAGAAATGTGGAGGATTTGGGAGAAAAGACTATGAAATTAGCTTTGTGATAGAAGTCTCAACTCATTCATGAATTCTTATGTAGAGAGATTCCCATACATAACCAAAAAAGTGGGGAGGACCTTATTCACTAGTCACAGTCTTAGAACTCAGAGTCTGCCTGGGGAATTTGCTGAAACCATGAGGCAGCGTAGGGGACAGGGTATCGTTATTGGTAGGTGGAGTTTTTTCATATCTGTAGCTGTTCCAGAAAGGGACCACATTGGGATTATGTTATAATTGTACTGAAAGGTGATACTTGTCATAGAATGTGGATGGGTTGGGAATATGAACAGTGCTGAATATTCAGTGGGAGAATATTGGGTGATAATAAATGAAGGGTAGGTATGGTATCCAAGAGACAGTCCCTAATTGGGATTATCTCAATTGATGGGACATCATCCATATTTCCACAATGTCATTGGTTGTATGCCATTGAGGTTATGCTATACCTGCTCCCCCCATTCAATTCTTCTTCCCCCCCCCCCCCTCATTTTATATGGCCAGGCTCCAGTTTGGAGACAACCTCACTAATTTGTCTTGACTGGCAGAATTGTAAATAGGGTGAGGAAATGAGGGAATTGCTACATCCGGAACACATTTCGTGCATGTAACACCTGCTCCTGTATATCACAACTACCTTCTTTGACCCCTTGTCAGGTCCTAGACCATCACCAACATTTCCTCATTACCTTGGTAAACCCTCATTCAGGGGCTTTCTTTCCCTGTCCCTATGCCTTCTTCCTATATCAGTAGGAATATTGAAGCATGCAAGGTAAGATGGGATTTTAAGTTTCCTGTATTCCATATGAACTTTCCCTTGCCGAATCCCTTTCTATTTCCTTCCCTTTTTCTTCTTAGGCAGTTTCTCCCATAGTAGCACCCTAGAGTCTCTACCTTCCAGCAACTTATGGTAATAAAAATGAAATGAAATGAAAGTGAAATAAAAACTTTCATATCATTTTTAAAAAAATAGTCATTATATATTGTTCTGCCTGACACAAGCATCTCCCTACTCCAGTCTTCCTTTCACAAGTCTGACCGTGGCACCCCCTATTCAACAAACTCCAAGGACTTCCTATAACGTCTATGGCCAAATAGATCTTTTACTTGGCATTCAAAGCCCTTTATAATCCAGTTCTACACACACGTATATTCTACGACACAGTGACACTGGTTTCCTTGCTTCTTCTTTTTTAGAACAAGACACTCCATTCCCAGCATAGAAGTTATAGGAAGCCTCTGGAGAAAGATAATGAGTTAGCTAGGAAGGGAAGCTGGTGTTCAGATGCTTTCTTAAGAAGAATACATCTGAAGTATGATGGCTATACAGAGGCCTGAATCTGGTATATATGTGGAAATATCAAAAGATTTAGTTAGTCATGAGATTGTAGACTGAGAAGAAATCTTAGAAATCATCCATTTCAAATTCCTCATTTGACAACTGAAGAAACTGAGACCCAGAAAGGTTGCCCAATATTTATGGTAATCTTGCCTGATGCTAGACCTTCTTGGAAATCCTTTATATTAAAAAAAATTCTACCAAATTTTTTTCTAAGCAAATGTTCATTTCTTGGACTCTGATATTCTGGGTTCTCCATTATCAGTGAATGTTGAAAAAAGACACTTTCACTTCTTGTTATGCAACTTCTGCTTTCATGATTTGTGTATTAATGTTTTATGTCATTTAGGGAGATGGAAAATCCAGAGCTACTTTGGTCAGTAATTACTTTTAGTTATTTGAATAGCTGTTTCTTTGGGTACTTTCCCTAATGACATTTTCACAAAAAGAAAGGAAAGTTCATTTTTTTTATGCTTAGAAAAGAATATCTGATGCATATATGGCCATAGTACTGATAGTAAGTACAAATAAAAATTACTTGTAACAGTTTAAATGATGATCTTTGGTCATTGTTCCTAATATCTTCAATAATTTAATAATATTGCCATTTAACATGTAGGTAGGAAGATAATTAGGCAGATAGATTTTTCAGGTAATAAAGCATATTAAATGTTTACTATGTACCAGCACTGTGCTAAGCTTGAAATACAAATACAATCAAGCAAGACAACCCTTTCTCTTATGGAGTTAATACTGTAAAGGTAGCTGGTTGGGACAGCGGTGATTATGGCAGATAATGATAAGAAGATGGAAGCCAGAGTTGAAAGCGGAATGGAACATGACTGGAGTTCTAAGATAGATGGAAGAACTGAGAATCAGTAGTATTTAGTTTGTGGCTAGACAATGTACATGTAGGAGAGAAGGATGAATTGTTCTCTAATTTTTCCTATGCTACACTGCACTTCCGTTAAATCTAAAGTGACCTCATTATTTGCAAGCAGGACTAATAATGTTAGTTAACTTCTTGTCTGGCATTCTATTTCCACAAAAATCTTATGTTTACAATACTGGAATATATTTTGTCACACTCTTATTCCCTTCCTTCTTTTCACTTTTCTTCTCCTCCCTTTTATTCTCCTTTTTTTTTTTTTTCAACTTTGTGGACCCCTCCCTCCACATTAAAACTCTCACTATTTGAATCTTAAACCACCTGACCATTTCCCAACAGTTTCATCATCCAGGCAAATGTTTTTTTTTTCTTTTGATTTCTTTCTAATTCATATTTCTCTACTGTTTCATAATAATTGAGGTTCATTTAATTGCTCATCAGCATTTCCGATACTTATTTCAGTCCCACTCTCAATATGACTCTACACTTGGGCAGAATAAAAATGTGGGAGCTTAAGGAACTGAGATTTCCTATGATAAAGTGATTACTACTCTACAAAATGAATATAGTGAATACAATCTAGAACATATAATAATTTATTAAAAAGATAATCTCTTACCAATAATCCCATTATTCAGAGCCATTAGACTGTAGACATTTATAAGTTTTTCAGTATTTTCTCTTTTGTAGAGCTTCATTATCGATAGAAAAGAAAGTACTTCTATTTTCCATAAGCTAGTAGACTTTTTTTTTTTCTAAGAAAAGGCTTTTACTGAAATTGAAGAAGTAAGAATAGTAGGGATAAAGCATTTCCCCAAAAACTTTGAGTGTATTCTCCAACAAATATACAGAGTCTCTGAGAGGAAGAACAAGCTTGAAATACAAACATAGGTGAAATACAAACATGGCCAAAGCAACTTATAGCTCTGGAACTGTGGGGTTTTAATGACTTTTCTTATATTTTCCAGAAACTCCGTGTGAAATTTATCATCAAGTCATCCCATCCACTGGCTTCTCCCAGAGCCTGAAAGCTTTCTGGATAGCCTGCTCAGAGTGAAGGGGTTCAGCTTCTCTATTGCCTCCTGGTTGGATTTGGTTCTTATCAGATAGGCAGGTGGCTTTGATGCTAGATGTTCAGACTAAGCTATGCAGGCTGACTGCTTGACTGCTGACTCTTTCACAAGATACGGCATCCTGGGAGGATAGTTGGGCTCTCTGGGCTTGTCCTTCAGTGGGCTATGACAGTCTTTACCATCTCCAGACTCTGGCTTGGCCAGCCACACAATATTCTTTTCACCTGGAGTATTGCAATGTTCTTTGATGGGCAGAAGCTTATCCTGTGATTCCCACAGAGCCTTTTTTGAGGTTTGTGAGCTCCAGGCAGGAGATGGAAGAGCTCTAGACTCTCCTAGTTAGAACTCTTTCCTGTCCACAGGGAGCTTGCCTCAGTGAGACATTTCATCTTGACTTCTGATGATCACCCTAATTACATTTTCCAGATTCTTGGGTCTCATGTAGATTATGAGTGAAAACCAGTATGAATATTATAGCCCCATCCCTAGTATGTATGATGAGACTCAATTGACCTGAAGACCAGGCACTGCCACCTGAACCTTAGTCCCTTGTTTTCTGAGGGGTGTTAAGTTGTTTTCTTGCCCTCATTTCTCATTCCTTATTAAGCAATTCAGAAAATATCCTGATTTCAGTGGTATGGATTTTCATTCTATTTTGCCCAAAGATACTAGAGTAGTTTCCTATCAGTATATATTAGCATTTTTGTTTAAAATTCTATATGGGTTTGAGCCCCGAGTGACTGAGAATCTGAGATCAAGCTTTATTGTAAGTCAGACCCCCTAGCCCATCTGTGGGGCTGAGGAAAGTGCAGAAGGATAACCCCTCCCATTCTGTTTTCCTTCGACATCTATTCCCTTTCAAGAGCTGGCAGCCTTATAGGGCAATGTTGCCCCTTGGAAATACTTTCCTGCAAGGTAAATGAATGGGGACAAAGATATAGAGGCAATCTGTAACCTGGGGGCTACTTTTGCTGTTTCTGCTGGAATTTTTATAGCAATTGTACTATTCAGGCTTCAGACCCTTGTTAATGCATGGAGTTCTTCCTTTATTTATGAAAGAATTTTTTAAATCTTTCAACGACTCTATCTTCTGCCTCTTCCAAGCTTTTGCTTTGCTAAAGTCCAAGGAATTAGATGATAACTTACATCTATATCATCCTAATTTTCCATGTTATCTTCTTCTTTTCCCATTATGAGAGCCATACCTTATCTCACTTATCTCGCCTTTCCATCAGCTTCTATGACTACCGGGTCTAGTAGATATTTTTCCCTTTGGGGAAAGGATGAGACAGATGGAATAAAATGCAGGGAGAAAGTCCAAAGTTGTTTTCCTTTTCCTGTGTAGTATTATAAATATGGACAATATTAGGGGATGATCTGCTAATAATTCTGCTACAAAATTGCACCTTAATGTAGATAAATAAATTCTGCAGGTAAAGTAAAATATTAAAAAAAAAAAACTTCACAAATTTAGTTCACAAACATTTTTAAGAGAAAAAGATACAGTGTAATTGTTTTCTAAGTTTCATGCAAGTGAAATGCTTTTTCAAAATTAGGTTAACATTATAAACAATATAAAATTATGGGATTTGGAGATGGAAGGATTCTGGTGGAAGCATTTAGTTTAAATGCTATCACTGAAAAAATATGATTAAGTTAAGACTCTAAAAAGATGAATAATTTTTTTCAAGGTCATATAATAACAAAGTACCATACATAGGAAAGTAACAAATCACGGATACAAACCCACGTCCTCTGATTAAAAATTGAATGTACTTTTTTCATTTTACCGAAGTTCACAGTGCCTAAATAACTTTTTGCTTTTTTAATGTTTTCCTCCCTCCATTTTTGCATGTGGTAATATTTTAGAAATTATTTATCATAAATAGGTGTTTTGTTTCTACTATTGGCTCACGTGTGCTTATCATTTCTTGTAAAGAATTGCTTCAATTGACCTTGATCCCATAGGTCTTTAAGGTTAGAGACTATGTCTCAGGTAGTTACATAGATGTAGAGGGATTGAATTGGGGGTGAGGAGTTAAAAACATTGGGAATAAGACTAGAAGAAGGAAAATAAAATAAGCATAAGAAGATGTTTGTGTAGGGCCTGTTGGGGTTTGCCAACAGCAAGGGTTTCTTTTTCTCCTGTCACCACACTCCCACCTACTTCTTCCCACAAGAAAGACCCACAAGATAAGCAAATGATTAATATATTTCTAGACAAGATCAAGTTTCCATAAGCTGAAAAACTTATAAGCAGAAAAATATTTTTATACCTATTCTAAACTAAATGAGTCCTCAAGACAAATAGAAACTAGTTTAGCCAGAGGCATTAAAAGATTAGAAGTAACTGATGGCAGGGGAAGAAAGGCACTACATAAATAATCAGATAAATTCCACATGTGAATTGAAGAAAAAAAATAGAAGAAAATTGCCTAAGAGACTATGAAATTCCTTCCTCATGCATCCTACTTTGATACCTTGAAAAGACCATCTACCCTCCACTTTTTTTCCTTTTACTGTCTTCTTAAATCTCTATAGCAGGGGCAGGAATGTCCGGCCTATATATTTTTGCTAAGGTAATCACAAATGATGATGAACTGAAAGCTAGATATAACAACTTCAGACTCCTTGAGTTCTATAAGCTGATAATTTTATAAGCCTCATGAATAATGTTATAATTATCCAAATGGCCCTTGGCAAAAAAGGTTCCCCACACTGCTATGCAGCCTGACTTATGATCTCACTCTTCATCTGGAACTTCACACTTCAAAGTCACTAATGATTTTTAATTGCCAAATCTAATGGCCTTTTTTCAATCCTTATTCTTTTTGACCTCTTGGAAGTCTCTGACACTGCTAATCACTCTATCCCCCTAGATATTTTCTTTTTACTACATTTTCATACTATTCTCTCCTAGTTCTCTTCCTACCTATCTACTCCTTTTTGTCTCTTTTATTGAATTTTTGTCCAAGTCATTCCTGCCAATTTTTTTTTTCCTTTTAAACTGTTTTACTTGGAGATCATATCAGCTTCTTTGCTTTCAATTATCATCTTTTTACTTACAATTTTCAAATCTTCTCACCCCTAATTTCTCTGCTGAATTCCAGTCTAAATCTCCAACTGCCCCTTGGACATCTCAAAATGGATAAGGATATCCCATGTACATCTTAAACTTAGCATATCCCAAACTGAATTCATTTCCTTTCCCCCAAAATCCTTCACTGTTACTGTTAAAGGCTACTACCATCCTTCCAGTCACCCAGATCAGAACCTAGATGTCATCCTTGGCTCCTCACTGTCCTTCTTATTCCTTACATAAAATTTGTTGCCAAGTTCTATCAATTTTACCTTAGTAACATCTTTCCTACACATCCTCTTTTCATCCTCTTTTTTTTTATTTAAAAAACAGAATGAGAAAAAAAGAAAAATAGAAAACAAATACAAAACAAAATGAAACAAAACAAAAGAGAACATTGTCATGTACATATGCCCAGAAGAACATCAGGGAGGATTCAAAACATCTAACAACAAATACCAGATCAAGGAAGTGTATATTATACTAGCAGAAGAAATTCTATTCATGAGTATCCATCTTTTACTTCCTTATAAATTGTTCTTTTGCTCTCTGCTGCTCATCTTTTTTACTTTTTTCTTTTTTCCCCTTTTCTTCTCCCCCTCCCCCAAGCAGGCTACAGTAAAAAAAAAAAAAAAAAGGGATATATTTATATATACATATGTAGATATATACATACACATATTTCCCCGCCCCCCCCCCCAGACACACACATCTTTCCTATCTCTGCTGTCTTTTTGCTTTAATTCTGCTCCTAAACTTGCCTTGCTATTACTTAATCTGACCCCACCCATGAATCCCTCCCTTGCCTTCTTCCCTTATTCTTTGCTTCCCCATATACCCATCCCTTCCCCCTTATTTCTTTATAGATTTTGGAGGGTGCTATATCCTTCATGGTATATAAGTAATGTTGCCTATTTAATCCATTTCCAATGTAAATGGATTTTTGAAACTATGAGCCCTACTCCCCACCAGTACTTCTGTGTCTATTATTCCTCTGCATCTCATTTATATGACATGATTACAGTTTTTACCTGAACTCTGCCCCAATCTTTCTTTTGAGCATCCCAATTGTTGTCAGTCTTAAGTATAAGATATTCATTTCCCATATTTAATAAATCATAAATAATTTGTCCATGTTGAGTTCCTTGAAACTGATCTTTGATATTGGCTCTTATATGTTAAATTTTCTATTAAGTTCAGGTGGTTGATAGTCCTAAAAATCTGCAAGTTCACTGAATGTCCATTTTTCCTTGTTCATCATTATAATTTTGACAGATATGATATTTTTGGCCACAGGCCTAGTTCTTTTGATTGTTATTAGATATGATTCTAGGACTTGTGATCTTTTATTGTGGCTGATAAATCCTGTACAATTCTAATTGTAGCTCCAGTGTATTTGTTTTTTTCTTGTTCCCTGCAAAATTTTCTCTTTGATCTGGGGGTTTCAAAATCTGGTAATAATATTTCTATATGTTTTCCATATAGGATCTTGTTGAGGTGGTAATTGGTGGATTTTTTCTATTTCTACTTTCCCCTTGTGGTCTAGCATTGTAGAAAGATTTTCTTGGATTAGGTCTTACATTATTGTGTCAAGGTTCTTTTTTTGGTCACAACTTTCAGGCAGTCTAATTATTCTTAAATTTTCTCTTTTTGATTGTACCCAGATCTGTTGTTATTCTTATATGTTTTACATATTCTGTTCTATTTTTTCATTCTTTATCATCTGTTTTGTTATTTCTTGATCTCTCATAGCTTTACTGACTTGCTCTTGCCCAAATCTAATTTTCAAAAAGTTATTTTTGTCTTTGAGACTCTGGATCTCCTTTTCTAGTTGGTTAATTTATTTTTCCCCATAATTTTCTTGTTTGTCTTGGATGGTTTTTATTTTAATTTTAATTTTTTTTAGTTTTTCCTCAGTGTCTCTCATTTGATTTTTAAATTCTTTTACTTCTCTCTGGGAAGAGAGACATTTCATGTTACTCTTTGGGGTACAAGCTTATTTTTGTTCAATGTTCTCCTCTGAGATGAACCCCTGTCTTCTCTGTTCCCATAGTATGTTTCCATGGTGGGGTTCTTTCTTTACCGGTTCATTTTTTAAAAAATAAGTATTAGTGTAAGCATCTCTAATTCTGGGCTGGGGGGATGGTGCCTCTGGCTTCACTTCAGCTCTCCCCTCTGACCAGGAACCCCAAATTCCTCCTCCTGCAGGTGCCAGCAGCACTCACTGGGGACTGGCTCCTTCTCTCCCAGGGCTGCAGCTCTGCTGAGGTTCCCTCAGTCTAATGGGACACAGACCCTGACTCCACAGCTGTCCATTAGTGATAGTGTCTGTGGTTCCCGCAGAAGCTCAGCCACATGCAGCTGGTCCCAGGGCTCCCCTCCTGGTGTTTCTGTGCATCTAGCTGGAGAGGTTTGCACTTCACAGGGTTTAATCCTGGGCCTGAGTCTTTGTTGGGATATTCTTGGATTATACTAGGAGGACCCCTGTTCTGCCTCATCTTCTGGATTTTTCACTAGTCTATGTTTGCCCTGAGGCACAAATTTGATCTACTGTGGGAAGAATCTGGAGAGCTTGAATTTACCAACTTGCTCCATCATCTTCCCAGAAACCTCTTCTCTTCTTTCCTCTTACCTTGCTGCCACCTTGGTACAGATCCTCATCACTTCATATCAGGACTATTGCAATAGCTCCTGGTTGGCCTCCCATCCACAAGTATCTCCCACTTCCGTCCATTCTCCATTCATCCTAAAGTACAGATTTGGTCAGTAAATTCTAATGGCTTCCTATCTTCTCTAGGATAAAATCTTAAAAATCCTTTATTTGGGAACCAAGATGAAGGAGTAAGCAGTAAATTGCTATAACTTTCCTATATTCACCTCCAAACAACCATAAATAGTGCCCTGAAACAAATTTTGGAATATCAAAACCAGCAAAAAGATGAGGTGAAACAACCTTTTAGCCCCAGAAACTTGAAGATTGATAGGAAATTTTTGTTTCACTCACACAAAAGGGGAATGCAGTCCAGGACAGGGAGTGTTTGAGTGAGTGGAAAGCCTTCCCCCCAAAAAAGATGAGCAAAAACTAACAATAACAAAAAAAATTGAATATATAAAGTCATTATGGTGACAGGGAAGAATAAAACACAAACTCAGAAGAGAACAACAATGTCAAAACACTTGTGGGCAAAACCCCAAAGAAAACTGAAAACTTGTTTCAAGACCAGAAAGAACTCATGGAAGAATTCAAAAAACTAGAACTTAAAAACCATATAAGAAAGGTAAAAGAAAAATTGGGAAAAGAAATGAGAGCGATGTTAGAGAATTATGAAAAAAGACAACGGCTAGGAAAAGAAAACAAGTGCTTAAAAATAAAATTAGCCAAATGGAAAGGGAAGTACACAAGTAAACTGAGGAAAACAGTCTTAAAAGTTGGCATTGGTCAAATGGAAGCTAATGACATCAAGAATCAATCAAACAAATTCAGAAGAATGAAAAAAAATGGAAGAAAATGTAAAATACTTCATTGGAAAAACAACTGACATATGGAAAATAGATGAAGGAAGAACAATGTCAAAATCACTGACTACCTGAAAGCCATAACTGAAAGGAGGATCTAGACAACATTTTTCAAAAAGTTATTAAGGAAAACTCTCCTGATATCTTGGAATCAGAGGGCAAAATAGGCACTGAAAGAATCCATTGATCAAATCAGAAAAGAGATTCCCAAATAAAAACTCCAAGGTACATTAATAGCAAAATTAGAGAACAATAAACTCAAGGTAAAACACTGCAAGTGGCCAGAAACAATTCCAATACTGGGGAACCACAGTCAGGATTACACAGGAGTTAGCAGCTGCAATAATAAAGAAGCAGAGGTCATGGAACATGATAATTCCAGAAAATAAAGAAGCTAGAACTATAACTAACCCATTGAAATTAAGCATAATATTAAAAGGGATAAAATAGTCATTCAATGAAATGGAAGAACTTCAAGCTTTCATAAGAAGACCAGAACTGAACACAAATTTTGTTCTCTAATAAAGAAGCCTAAAAAAAGTTTAAAAAATTTTTTTTTAATTTAAAAAAAAAGGAAAAAAACCCAAAAGAATTCAATGAAGTTCAACTGTTTATATCCCTGTATGGGAAGATGATAACTGGTAACTCTTTAAACAAAATTTTTTTTTCCTTTTTTTTTTTTTTTTTTTTTTTAAATTACAGCTTTTTATTTACAAGATATATGCATGGGTAATTTTTCAGCATTGACAATTGCAAAACCTTTTATTCCAACTTTTCCCCTCCTTCCCCCCACTCCTTCCCCCAGATGGCAGGTTGACCAATACATGTTAAATATGTTAAAGTATAAGTTAAATACAATATATGTATACATGTAATTTTGCTGTACAAAAAGAACTGGACTTTGAAATAATGTACGATTAGCCTGTGAAGGAAATAAAAATGCAGGTGGACAAAAATAAAGGGATTGGGAATTCTATGTAGTGGTTCATAGTCATCTCCCAGAGTTCTTTTGCTGGGTATAGCTGGTTCAATTCATTACTGCTCTATTGGAACTAATTTGGTTCATCTCATTGTTGAAAAGGGCCATGTTCATAAGAACTGATCATCATACAATATTGTTGTTTAAGCATATAATGATCTCCTGGTCCTGCTCATTTCACTCAGCTCATATAAGTCTCTCCAGGCCTTTCTGAAATCATCCTGCTGATCATTTATTCAGCCATTCTCCAATTGATGGGCATCCACTTAGTTTCCAATTCCTGGCCACTACAAAGAGACCTGCCACAAACATTCTTACACATACAGGTCCCTTTACCTTTTTTAAAATCTCTTTGGGATATAAGCCTGATAACTGATAACTCTTAAAAATTGTACCACTAATGGTACAGTTAAAAAGGAATATGCATAGACAGAGGGATGAATATAAAGTAAATTTGAGGGAATGACATAAATAACTAAGGTATGAGAAAGGAATAACTGGGTATAGGAGGAAGGGAGAGATAGAAGAAAGGTAAATTGTTTCATATAAAGAGGTTTAAAAACCCTATACAGTAGAAGGGAATGGGGAAATGGGCAGTGAGCATTATTTGAACCTTACTCTCATCAGCATTGGCTCAAACTGGGAATAATATACACATCAGTTGAGTATAGAAATCTATCTTGCCAGGTAGGAAAATAGGAGTGGAAAAGATTAAGAGGTGGAGTAGACTGACTGAAGGGAGAGCAGTGGGGGAAGTGGTAAGCAGAAGTAAAACATCAATGAAGAGGGAAAGGGTGAAAGAAGAAAGAGGACAAAGGGGGATAAATAGGATGGAAGGAAATAACACAGGTAGTAATCATAATGAATCTGAGATAAAATAAAAGGAAGCAGATAGCAGAGTAGATCAAAAAACCAGAATCCTGTAATATGTTGTTTACAATAAACATATTTGAAGCAGAGAAGTACAGTGAGTAAAAGTAAGGGGTCAGAGCAGACTCTATTATACTTCAGCTGAAAGAAAAAAAGTAAGGGTAGCAATTCTGATTTCAGACAAAGAAAAAGCAAACATAGATCCAATTAAAAGAGATTAAGAAGGAAACCACATCTTACTTAAAAGTACCATAGACAATGAAGTTATAGAAATACTAAATATATATGCACCAACTGGTATAGTCTTCAAATTCTTAAAGAAGCAGTTGAGTTACAGATTCATGACCAATAAAGAGATAGAGAGCATTACAAGATATAAAATGGATAATTTTTATTGTGTATTAAATTTAAAAGTTTTTGCACAAACAAAACAAATGCAACCAAAATTAGACAGAAAGATGGAAAACACTCTTGATAGCAAATGTCTCTGATAAAGGCCTCATTTCCAAAATTTATAATAATACATGCCATTCCCCAATTGATAGTCAAAGGATATGAATAGACAATTTTCAAATGAAAAAATCAAAGCTATAGAATATAGGCATATGAAGAAGTGCTCTAAATTACTTTTGATTAGAGAAATGCAAATTAAAACAACTCTGAAGTATCACTTCACATCTATCAGATTGTTTAATGTGACAAAAAAGGAAAATGATAAATTTTGGAGAGGATGTGGGAAAAGTGGGACACTACTGCATTACTTTTGGAGTTGTGAATTGATCCAACTATTTTGGAACTATGCCCAAAGGGCAATCAAATTGTCCATACACTTTGATCCAGCAATACCAATATTAGGTCTGTATCCCAAAGAGATCATAAAAAGGGGAAAGGAACTATGCATGTAAAAATATTTATAGCAGCCCTTATTGTAGTGGCAAAATATTGGAAATTGAGGGGATGCCCATCAATTGAATAATGACTGAACAAGCTATGGTATAGGAATGTGATGGAGTACTATTGTGTGATTAAAAAAAAGGATGAATAAGCAGATTTCAGAAAAACCTAGAAAGAGTTGTATGAACTGATGATGAGTGAAATGAGCAAAACTTGGAAAACACTACACAGTATCAGCAACATTGTGTGATAATCAACTGAGTGACTCAGCTCTTTTCAGCAACAAGTACAAAGGACTTATGAAGGAAAATGTTATCCACATCTAGGTAAAGAATTGATGGACTCTAAATGCAGATTGAAACACTTATGAAATTTACTTTATTTTTTTTCATGTTTCTTTTTCCTTTTTGATCAGTTTCTTCTTTTATAACTGTGACTAAAGATGGAAATATACTCCACATGCTAACCTATATCAATTTGCCTACCAGTTCAGGAAGAAGGAAAGGGAAAAAAAATTGGAAATCAAAATCTTGTAAAAATGAATGCTAAAAATTGTCTTGATGTATCATTGGGAAAAAAATAAAAAATTATTTTAAAAAACCCTGTATTTGGCATTGAAATCCCCCTATAATCTGTCTTCTCCCCTACCTTTTCAGTCTGCTTCCAAGGGTCCTCAAACTTTTTAAATAAGGGGCCAGTTTACTGTGCCTCAGACTATTGGAAGGCCAGACTATACTAAAAACAAAAACTTTATTTTGTGGGCTTTTAAATAAAGAAACTTCATCGTCCTGGGTGGGGGGATAAACGTCCTCAGCTGCCGAATTTGGCCCACAGGCCGTAGTTTGAGGACCCCTGCAGTGCCTTTTCTCTCTCTCTCTCTCTCTCTATATATATATATAGTATAGCCTTCTATACCCTGCAGTCCAATGAAATTGACCTCAATGTTCTTAGAACAAGATATTCTATTTCCACTATGCCCAAAAAGTTATCAAACTGTGCATACCCTTTGATCCAGCAGTGTCTCTACTGGGCTTATACCCCAAAGAGATACTAAAAAAGGGAAAGGGACCTGTATGTGCCAAAATGTTTGTGGCAGCCCTGTTTGTAGTGGCTAGAAACTGGAAAATGAATGGATGCCCATCAATTGGAGAATGGTTGAGTAAATTATGGTATATGAATGTTATGGAATATTATTGTTCTCTAAGAAATGACCAGCAGGATGAATACAGAGAGGATTGGTGAGACTTACATGAACTGATGCTGAGTGAAATGAGCAGAACCAGGAAATCATTATATACCTCAACAGCGATACTGTATGAGGATGTATTCTGATGGAAGTGGATTTCTTCAACAAAGACAAGATCTAACTTAGTTTCAATTGATCAAGGATGACAGAAGCAGCTACACCCAAAGAAAGAACACTAGGAAATGAATGTAAACTGCTTGCATTTTTGTTCTTCTTCCCAGGTTATTTATACCTTCTAAATCCAATTCTCCCTGAGCAACAAGAAAACTGTTCGGTTCTGCACACATATATTGTATCCAAGATCTACTGTAATCTATTTAACATGTATAGGACTGCTTGCCATCTTTGGGGAGAGGGCAGAGGGAAGGAGGGGAAAAATCGGAACAGAAGTGAGTGCAAGGGATAATGTTGTAAAAAATTACCCTGGCATAGGTTCTGTCAATAAAAAAGTTATTTAATAATAATAAAAACAAGATATTCTATTTCCAGAATGAACATTTTCATTGACTGTACATCATATCTAGAATGTTCTTGTTCCTCATATCTGATTCCTGATTTCCTTCAAGTCCCAGCTAAAATTCTACTTACAAGATGACTTTCCTAATACCCCCTATAGAAATATCACAGTGCTTTTCCTATTATCTCCGATTTATCCTGTACATTCTGTTTTAACATGGGTTTATTTATTTGTTTCTATGGTGAATGTTGCTTCCCTCATTAGACTGTGAGTTCTTTGAGAAAAGAAACTGTCTTTCGCTTTTCATCATATTCTCAATTCTTGGTTAGTGCCTGGCACATAATAGGTGCTTAACAAATGTTTATTCAGGCTGAAGCACTCTCTGTGTGATCCTGGGCAAGTTGTATTGCCTCCAAAAAATATTTGACTGACCAACTAGCTTATTACTGATCCTAAACACAATGATAAAATTTCAGTTACTGGGGAGACAAACTTGTCTCTCATTATAGGTTCCCTGGTTTTAGGTTCCCTGGAGAGGTATAACTAAATTTCAATTATCTCTAGCCTTGGAATTTATATCTATAATTTAAACACCCTGTTCTTGTGGAGAATATGGATGGATTCAATGATAGTAGTCTGATGGATTCAGACCTGCTTGTATGGTTGTATTCAAAGAGTTATTATGGGTCAATTTTGCAAATTTCCAATTGAATATCTGAGGGATCTGTGCTTGGCCATGTACTATTTAATATTTATATAAAAGGTTTGGACAAAGTCATTATTGAGTCATTATGTTCATTAAATTTGCAGGTTCTACAAACGTGGGAATGATAGAAAAACATTGGATGACAAGAATCAGGATCCAAAATGATCCTGACAAGCTAAAGTATTGGTCTGAATCTAATTGGATGATATTCAGTTGTGACACTTGCACTTTAATACACACACACACACACACACACAAAATCCCTGTCAGAAGTGTAAAATGGGGGAGGTATGAATACACAATAGTTGTTCTTAAAAAAGATCTGTGGGTTGTAGTGGATTGCAAGCTTAACGTGATTCAGCAGTACAATGCAGTAATCAAAAAAAATAATGCAATTTTGAGCTATATCAAAAGAGGCCTAGCATCTAGGAATACATATACTCTATAGTCTTCAGACCTTATATGGACTTTGTGTTTAGCTCTGGGCACCACAGTTTAAGGATAATTATAAACTGGAAAGTGTTGAAAGGAGGAAAATGAGGATGTTGAAGGGACTTTGGTCCATGACATGAGGATCAGTTAAAGGAACTGAGAATGTTTGGCTTGGAGGAAAAAAAAAAAAGATATAGCTACTTCAAGAATTTAAAGAACTTGAATGTGGAAGAGATTAATTTATTTTGTTTGACTTCAGAATTTAGAACCAAATACACTGAATGGAAATTGCAAAGAGGCAAATTTAGACTTGATATCAGGGGGAAGAACTTTTCTAACAATTAGAGTTGCCAAAAGCAAAATGGTCTATCTTGAGAGGTAGTATGTTCCCCTCCTTAGAAGTCTTTAAGCAGAGGCTGAACAACTTGTTGCATATTTCACAGTTGAGATTCTTTTGATTTTTCAATTCAACTATATTGCTATTGAAACTCCTACCAATTTAGATTTTGTGATCCCACTGTAGTCAGTATGTCCTGGGCTCACTCTCCCAGATACAGTCTGATTCATTTTTCCCCACTTTCCACTCCAGTATCTTAGTGGTGTTATAATTATTTAGAGTGTCCCTACTTTAATGCTATCATCTTGAGGTTCCATTTCAAGTGTATGTTCCCTAGACTGTTAGCCACCAGTGAATGACTTTCCAGTTTCATAGCTTTTACAAAGGAATGTTTCTTTTTAATTAATTAATCAATTGAATATTTTCACCCAGTTACATTCAAAACATTTTTATATTTGTTTTTAAGATTTTTGAGTTCTAGTTTTTCTCCCTTATCCCCACTCACCATTAAGAAAGTGCATGTGAAGTTATGCGAAACATTTCCTTAAAAGTTAAGTTGTGAAAGAAAACCTTTATCTCCCACCCTAATAAAAACTTTCAAGAAAAATTAAGTAAAAAAAAGAGAGATAGAAAAAGAGAGAATGCTTCAATTTGTATTCAGACACAATCAGTTCCTTTTCTGGGTATGGATAGGATTTGTTATCATAAGTCCTTCAGAGTAGTCATGGATGATTGTACTACTGAGAATAGTAGTCATTCATAGCTGGTTATCCCGGAACATTGCTATTACTTTGTATACAGTATATTTTACTTTGTTCATGGAAGATTTTCCAGGTTTTTGTTTTTGTTTTTCCCTGAGAGCATCCTGCTCATCATTTTCTAGAAAATGATTATATTCTTTTTTTTTTTTTTTTTTATTTAATAGCCTTTAATTTACAGGATATATATACATGGGTAACTTTACAGCATTAACAATTGCCAAACCTCTTGTTCCAATTTTTCACCTCTTACCCCCCCCACCCCCTCCCCTAAATGGCAGGATGACCAGTAGATGTTAAATATATTAAAATATAACTTAGATACACAATAAGTATACATGACCACAACATTATTTTGCTGTACAAAAAGAATCAGACTCTGAATTATTGTACAATTAGCTTGTGAAGGAAATCAAAGATGCAGGTGTGCATAAATATAGGGATTGGGAATTCAATGTAATGGTTTTTAGTCATCTCCCAGAGTTCTTTTTCTGGGTATAGCTAGTTCAGTTCATTACTGCTCCATTAGAAATGATTTGGTTGATCTCGTTGCTGAGGATGGCCAGGTCCATCAGAACTGGTCATCATATAGTATTGTTGTTGAAGTATATAATGATCTCCTGGTCCTGCTCATTTCACTCAGCATCAGTTCGTGTAAGTCTCTCCAGGCCTTTCTGAAATCATCCTGTTGGTCATTTCTTACAGAACAGTAATATTCCATAATTTTCATATACCACAATTTATTCAGCCATTCTCCAACTGATGGACATCCATTCAGTTTCCAGTTTCTAGCCACTACAAAAAGGGCTGCCACAAACATTCGTGCACATACAGGTCCCTTTCCCTTCTTTATAATCTCTTTGGGATATAATCCCAGTAGTAACACTGCTGGATCAAAGGGTATGCACAGTTTGATAACTTTTTGAGCATAGTTCCAAACTACTCTCCAAAATGGTTGGATTCGTTCACAACTCCACCAACAATGCATCAATGTCCCAGTTTTCCCACATCCCCTCCAACAATCATCATTATTTTTTCCTGTCATCTTAGCCAATCTGACAGGTGTGTAGTGGTATCTTAGAGTTGTCTTAATTTGCATTTCTCTGATTAATAATGACTTGGAGCATCTTTTCATATGACTAGAAATAGTTTCAATTTCTTCATCTGAGAATTGTCTGTTCATATCCTTTGACCATTTTTCAATTGGAGAATGGCTTGATTTTTTATAAATTAGAGTTAATTCTCTATATATTTTGGAAATGAGGCCTTTATCAGAACCTTTGACTGTAAAAATATTTTCCCAGTTTATTGCTTCCCTTCTAATCTTGTCTGCATTAGTTTTGTTTGTACAAAAACTTTTCAGTTTGGTATAATCGAAATTTTCTATTTTGTGATCAGTAATGATCTCTAGTTCTGCTTTGGTCATAAAAACCCTTCCCCTTCCACAGGTCTGAGAGGTAAACTATCCTATGTTCCTCTAATTTATTAATAATTTCATTCTTTATGCCTAGGTCATGAACCCATTTTGACCTTATCTTGGTGTACGGCGTTAAGTATGGATCAATGCCTAGTTTCTGCCATATTAGTTTCCAATTTTCCCAGCAATTTTTATCAAACAGTAAGTTCTTATCCCAAAAGCTGGGATCTTTGGGTTTGTCAAAGACTAGGTTGCTATATTTGTTGACTGTTTTATCCCTTGAACCTAATCTATTCCACTGATCAACTAATCTATTCCTTAGCCAATACCAAATAGTTTTGGTAACTGCTGCTCTATAGTATAGTTTTAGATCTGGTACAGCTAAGCCACCATCATTTGATTGAAAATGATTATATTCTATCACAAATACATACCAGAGTTTATTGAGCCATTCCTCAGTTGATGGACATCCTCTAAATTTCTATTTTTGTTGTCCTAAGAATAGAGTTGCTATGAATTTTTTTGGTGGGTACATATAAGTTATTTCCCTCCCCCCCTCCCCACCCAAATCTCTTTTGGAATTCATACCTAGTAGTGATGTTGTTAGATCAAAGAATATGCATGAATTTATGATCCTTTGTGGACAGATCATATCTTTTGATCATTTATCAATTGGAGCATGGCTCTTATTTTTTATAAATTTGACTCAGTTCCCTCTATATTTGAGAAATGAGGCTTTAATAGAAAAACATTTCAAAAATATTTTTTACAAACACTATTGCTAATTATATTTCCTCCTATTTATTCTCTTTTCACCCTGTACCTCTTCAAAAGTGTTTTGCTACTGAATACTCCCTCCCCTAATATATCACCTTCCCCCACTTTCCATATCCCACTCCCCTCTTATTTTCCTGCAGAGTAAATTAGATTTCTATAGCCTTATTGAGTATGTATGTATTTTCCTATTTGAGCCAATTCTGATGAGGGTAAGGTTCACTTACTCACTCTCTCCTGCCCTTGTTGCCCTCCACTGTAAAATTTTTTTCTTTTTTTTTTTTTTTTGTGGCAGATAATTTTCATCATTCTATTCTTTTCTCTTTCTCCCAGTACATTCCTCTCTCACCCTTTAATTTCATCATTTTAAGAAAAATATATTATCCCTTCATATGCAACTCACATCCATGCATTCTATCTATATATACTCCTAACTGTCATAATGAGAAAATTCTAATGTTACAATGTCCTTATGCTTCTCCAGAGTTATGTATTTGAAAAGCAAATTTTCCCATCAGTTCTGGTCTTTTTATCACAAATGACCACTGAATATATTTCACTGAATGACCTCTGAAGGATTACATTCAGCTTCGCTGGGTAGGTGATTCTTGGTTGCAATTCTAGCTCCACTCATCTCTGGAATATCATATTCCAAGCTCTCAGGACCTTTAATGTAGAAGCTGCTAAATCTTGTATTATCCTGATTGTGGTTCCACAATACTCAAATTGTTTCTTTCTAGATGTTTATGATATTTTCTTCTTGACATGGAAATTCCAGAATTTGGCTATAATATTCCTGAAAACTCCAAGGAATATTATCTCTTTCAGGAGGTGATAAGTGGATTCTTTAAATTTTTGTTTTACCCTGTGGTTCAAGACTATCAGTACAGTTTTCCTTGATAATTTCTTGAAAGATGATGTCCAGACTCTTTTTTTTTTAAATCATGACTTAAATTTCTAATAATTTCTAATTTATTTTTCCTGGATCTATTTTCCAGGTCAGTTGTTTTTCCAAGGAAATACTTCACTTTTTTCCCCTATTTTTTCATTTTTTGGCTTTTGCTTTATTTATCTTGATTTCTCATAGTCATTAGCTTCCATTTGATTAATTCTATTTTTTAAAGAATTATTTTCCTCATTGAGCTTTTGTATCTCTTTTCCCAATTGGCCAGTAATGCAGAGAATACCTGCATTAACTTTTTGTATTTACTTTTACACCTCTCTCAATTCTTTTCCTAATTTTCCCTCTATCTCTCTTGCTTGATATTCATTCCCCTTTAAGCCCTTCCATGGCCTGAGCCCAATTCTTATTTTTTTGAGGCTTGGGATGTAGGAATTTTGACTTTGTTATCATCTTCTGAGTGTGTGTTTTGATCTTTTCTTGTCACCATAATTTTCAGTGGTTAGAAAATTATTTTCAGAGCCTTTTATTCTGCTTTTAACTCTTTGTTAAAGTAGGGTTCTGTTTCCAGGGCGGAGGGTCCATTGTCCCAAGCTTCAAGGATTTTGTGCAGCTGTTTTCAGAGATCCTTCTAGGAATCTGATCACAAGCACTCTTCTGCATTGGAGCTGTTAGGTGTGTCCCAGCCCCACTGTGGCTGTAAAATCTAGTGTGCTGGCCAGGACTGGGGCTATGCTGGGACTGCCCACCAGACTCCTACCCCATTGCCACAGCCGTCTCTGCTGACCTTCCAAGTCCTCCCTGGTGTCCCCGGGCTGAGAAGTCCAGCAGCTTCCAGCACTACTGCTGATTCAGAGGTCCCCATTTAGTAGAAGCTGGGGCTGGGATTTCAGGCTGGGGTGCCAGTCTGGTTCTACCAGACCTTTGTTGCGCAGCTTCTAAGTTGCCTTTGACTGGAAAACTTTCTACTCTGTCTTTTTAGGTGTTCTGATGCTCTAAAATTTGTTTAGAATCATTATTTAAAGAATTTGGGGCAGTTCTGTTGAGGAAGCTCCTGCCTTAATCTGCTATCTTGGCTTTGCCTTAGGAATGTTTATTTCCAAGAGGAAAACAAACAAACATTTTGCTGGAACCAGTTATAGAACTTCTATGCAAGCTCCAAAATCTCTCCAAGGTTCTTCCTTTATACATTATTACAATTCTTTCAGAAGCAATTTCTTAGGCTTCTTTTATGTAGAGAAATACATCAATTGCACTGCTGTTGTAGTTAAGCATATACTTGTGTTTCTATGGACTGGACATTTTGGCTAGTCTCTCTAATGCCTGTTAAGTTTCCTCTCCTCTCTCTCTCTCTCTCTCTCTTTTTTTTTTTTTTGGATGTTGCTTGAGGGTGTATTTAGAACATGTTGCCCAATGTCTCCAATCCAGACCAGTCCTTTAGGTCCCAAAGAGACATAAACATTGTTTTTTCATTTTTCTTTCCTGTGCATACTGTAAAGAGCTTCACACCAATCAGAGTGACATGGTTTAATGCTGGTTCACAGGTACAGGCAAAAATCACAATTGTCCCTAAGCAAAAAGTCATGGAGATTCAATAAAGAACATTTCAGAAAATTTACCAAACATTACTGATTGTTTAGTACTTAACGAGTACCTTTCTTGACGATTAAAATGGCTTTCCTCAACCCAAAGACGATAAAGAAAAGGAAAAAGACAAAGAAAATTGGCTTGTATTGAAAGTAAACTTAGACTCAGCAGTTACCTATGGACAAAACCAGATTTCTGATCTGGTTGACTGGAAGAAACTTTAAGTGAAAAACTAATTGTTATTAATGAAAACTATTCCACGATTTCTTTAGCAATAAGGCCATCCATCTGGGGTAAGACAAATATTTCTAAATTTACCTTTCTATAATAAGGGGTACTAAAAGTTTTCTAAATGTTCCTGGGTTGTTGACAATTTTATTAGAGGTCCAGGGAGATTTTCTCTAGTTCTTTTAAAGGGCATCCCAAATATTCCCAAATGGATTTCTGCCTTTGTAAGAACAATCCTACTGAATTCCAAACTCACCCAAACAAATAGGCTTAGTAATTAAGCCCTAAGGGTTGATAGTTCCTACCCAATTCTAGCCCTGCTCCTTACAGTATAAATTCATCAGTAATAGAAACTCACATTTATGTGAAATGCTGCAGTAAATTTACATGTCTGTCAGCTGGTAGAACAATACAGTTCCCTTAAAGATAATAGACCTGAGACTTATGGGGCTAACTGATGTGGTAAAAACTCTCATCTCTCTCTTTAAAATGTGATACCAGTATGTGTTCTATTTCAGTTTAATCATTAATTTAAATTCATGCCTTCCATTCTTGTTTATAAGAATTCCTCCTGAACTTAGCTAATTCATAAATTAGAACTGAAAGAAATGGACTACATGACCTTAAAGGCCTCTTCCACAGCACAAAATTATGATCCTAATGTACTTCTGAATTAATCAAGAGCTGAATAAATGAGAAATATAAACTGAGAATTTTGTTTGTTTTGTGAGAAAGATTTTTTTCTCTCGGCCAAAGGGAATTCTAGAGTATCTTGGCATTGAAGACTAAAGAAGATATCTTTCCTTTCCTTTTGTATCACATTCTCTAAAACAGGCAGCCTTTATGTGAGTGTCAAAATACTAAGTTACCAACTGCTAGAGGACAGAGTATTTAAATTTCTTGACACAAATCTATTATCAGTACTCATTTTCTGGGCCTGTTTCCAAAAGGAAATGAATATTATCACATCCTTTGTAGGTATTCCCCTTGCCCCCTCCCTTTCCCCCCACCCCCGAGTTTATGGCTTTTAAAGATTAATCAGTCATTTGCAATGGAAGGAAGTATGACCTTTCTTTGAACAAGATTTTCTTCTGCATTTTGAACTTTCATTTACAACCACCATAGGAAAACTATGAACATTTAAAAGCCCTCTGAGATGCAAACAAAAATTCCACCTGCCCCCACATCTTGATCTTTTTTATTTCCTGAGCAGTAAGCTCTTTCTTCAAATTGTATCAGCAGCTTCAAAGTGTTAAAACCTAAAACTTGGCTCTCTTGTTTGATATGGCTGATTGTGAATTCCATTATGTTCACATGCTAGCCCAGGACTACTTGAAGCATGTTCAACAAATGCCACGACTGGGATCATGTCTACATAGGACATCTCAAATACTTCAAAAAGTTGCTTTCTCTGTCCAAGAAGAAGTTGAAAAGGATATGGAAACATTCTTGAGCACTTTGGACATTACTTCTGTAGATTGTGCCAGAAGAATTTTCAACAGTGTTATGGAAAAGGAATTTGAGGATGGCATCATCAACTGGGGACGGATTGTCACCATATTTGCTTTTGGGGGAATTCTCATTAAGAAACTTCTGAGACACAGAGCTCCACTGACTATGGACACTCATGAAGAAATTTCTCATTTTATTGCTGAGTTCATAATGAACAACATAGCAGAATGGATAAGACAAAATGGAGGATGGGTATGTTTTATAGAAATGTTTCTCAAAACTTTTTATTGGTAAAATAAAGAATCGGTTACTAATTAAACTTAATAATAGTTTAATCTACCTAATGATTCTATTTATTTAGCACAGTTTTTCCTAAATAGCCAATTTTACAAGTTTAGTTCTCAATTAAAATTTTCTGGTATGGTTTCATACAATCACATTTTTGTAGTGTTAGAAGGGGACTGTATTAGCAAACATAGAATGTTTTATTTGTAATAATATTTAAAAAAAAACTGATGCTTCAGTGATCTAAAAATAATTAACTGTCAGATGTACCCTAAGAATCAACTACTAATTTTTATTATATGGTGTAGGCAATAAGAAGGGCAAAAAGTGGATGTCAAGGGATGATGGGGTAGCTTGGGAATTCAGTGAAAAGACAAGAGTCCTATAATTCCAGGAAGAAAATAGGCAGAAGCAGATAGATACTCAGTTTATAAACTTGGGTGAAATGTAGCTCATGCAAATAGGTTGGTTTGAAAAGATAAAAATCAGAAAGCTGGCAGAACCCAGCTTTCAGTATAGAAATCAGTATAGAAAGGAACTTAGGAAAAAGATGACAATGCGTCTTGTTTGACTTCCTTGGAAAAGATTTATTTATCAAGGAACATGTTGGGCTTGCATCTGAAAGGTCAAGACTTGCTTAATATGTAAGGAACCATTCCTACTTTAGGCAAGACATTATTAAACTAGGGTGGGTATTTTCTTATGGTTGTTCTGACTTTGTAGGCAATAGAACATGGAGATATTTTAAGTAGCAATTATTATTTTAGATGAGACTGTTATACATTTCTGTAAATCCACAGCTCAGGAATATTTTTTCAATTTCCTTATTTTACAAAAAATTGAACTATATTCTCAAGTAATAATCTTTGTTGATAAAAATGTATACATTGCCCTGTCTGATGCAAAGTAAGCATGATGTGGAAGTCTAGCTATTAGTGAGATCCTTTTTTTTTTTTTTTTTTAACAAACTTTTCAGAACTTGACAAAATTATGATTCGTGTCATCATCTGTTATTCCTTCAAAGACTTAGAAATGCCTGGAACTATGATGGCCTTTATGCTGAACAAGAATTGATATGATTTTCACACCAATAAGTAATCTAAACCTACTCCACTTTTTATTCTTTAATAAGAGTGCTATTATCTTTTTTGCTAATTGATACCTTCAATTATACTTAAAATTTTACCTCATACAATACCTAATTTCTCTTCAAACTATCCCTGTGAAATGGAAAGAGAAACCATATGATTTCCCAATTTAGTGTGGAATAACAGAGAAATTAATTGGCTCAGAATTTTATAATTAGTCAACCCAGAATAAAGAGGTCTTTTGTCTTAGAAGTTCTTTTGGCTTAGTTTGAGTTAGTTAATACATGTAGTATGTTCAGCCATGATGCTGTCACATGGAATTATAAGATTTATGTTCTGCCTTCACAAAGAATTTACTTTTTACTTTTTTATTTAAAAAAAATATATATGTATATATACATATAGAATCACAACTTGGGTATATGTTAATCTCAGCTTGGGTATCTGGGAAGACAGAGGGTTTTTAAGTGAAGATTGACTCATTCTCTTTCCTATATAGGCAGTACCATTCCCTGGTAAGTCCCAAGACAGTTACTCCATCAGGGTTAGGAGATAGGGTCCCTGAAGATGCAGATTTGGAGGGCTGCTATTCTTGGAAGTGAGAAGCAGACAATGGTAAGGCAGACCTCTTGTGTCTACAGACCCAAGGTCAAGAACTTTTGCTCTCTTACAAAAAAGATTGGGTCAACTATTTATTATTTATGTGTTTATGACAATTTTAATGCTTTCCATATGATTAAAAACAAAGGATTCATTTTTTAAAACAGGAAAATGGCTTCATAAAGAACTTTGAACCCAATATGGTATGGCCAAACTTCACAGATATTTCAACAAAGATCTGGAATGTATTTTCCTTTCTGAAGTAATCTCTTTCAACTGAAAAGAATCAACTTGTATTGTGACACCTGACTACTCTAAAACACCGGCTAATACAAGAACGCTGGTCAAGATTTGCTTCTTATGGACATGACCAATCTCTTGCGGAATCTATGACAATTTAAAAAATCAGCATTTTTATTAACAAACTGAGTGTATGTCTATAAATTTGGATAAATTTTGCTTGGAGTAGTAGCTTTAAGTTCTGAGTTAGTAGAGCAGCATAGTAAGATACAAGCTCTGTGTCTTATTACTTCATTAATATGTTCATTTGACAGAAACACACCAAGCCTCAAATATAATTATCAATAAATGTATACTGATATGCTCTTTCTATATACTGTTGTACTAGTTCCAATCTTTCTTGAAAATAGAGCTGGTTACATTATTTACAAATATCTTCAATGACTCTTAAGGATTTCCAAATAAAGTTCAATTCTTCTCCACAGAATTTGAAACCCTACACAGTCTGGTACTCCTCTCTTTCTAATCTTTTTCTCATATTATTCTTTTCTATGTATTTATTCTAACATCTAGTCAAACGACTTCCAGCTAGGAGGCAGAGAGGTATAATGCTGGGCCTGAAGTCAGGAAGATTTGATTTAATTTTGTCATCATATATTTACTGGCTTAGTGGAGTTGGGCAATTCACTTTACTTTTGTTTGCCTCAGTTCCCCCAACCATAAAATGGATATAATACCATCTACCTCCCAAGGCTGTACTGTGGATCAAATGAGATATTTATAAAACACTTAGCACTTGCCTGACATGGAGTAGGTGCTTACTACATGCTTCCTTCCTTTGCTCCTGCCTTCCTTGTTTTTGCTATTTTTTTGTTTCCTTTATTCAACTGCTAACTATCCTTTAAAAGCCAGTTCAAATGTCAACTTTACCATGAAACATTTATGATCTCTCAGACATAATAACACTTTATATGTACTTTATATTCTCATCATCTATCTAGAACAATACTCTGATTTAAATATAAATATGTAAAGTTTAAATTAGCACTTAAATAATTGATACATTGAATTAACTTGATTGTTCACTTACTATAATACTTGAATATACTTTTATACAATAAATTAATTTTATTGAGCACTTGCTATATGCTTCTCTGTATGAACAAGCACTTGGTCCTAGCCTCAAGTTTTCATTTTGGTTAGAAGCTTAAGATGTTAAAATAACCATCAGATTAACTCTGATTTGTGTATTTTTAGGCTAAAGCAGACAGAAATCTCACTCGATTTAAAATATTCACTTCAGACCAATTGATGAAGTCCATTTAGGTTGTTTAAAAGAATTCACTCCCATCTTTTAAGCGTCCCTAATTTTCTTTAAAACATACTTAGGCTCCTGATTCTCTCAATTGTTAAAATTGTTTCAGTCATGTCTTACTCTTCATGACCCTATATATATGTGTTTTTTGTCAGAGATACGGAGTGGTTTGCCATTTCTTTTTCCAACTCATTTCACAAGAAAACTGAGGCAAACAAGATTAAGGAACTTATCCAAGATCACATACTTAATAAATGCTTGAGAGCATATTTGAACTTGGGAAGAGTTGCCCCTCCTCTTAAAATTACTTTATATTATTTTGCATATACTTTTTACTTGCTTGATTGTGTGCCTGTCCTTCCTGTAGAACTAAAGCCTCTTGAAGATGTGGAAGTTTTTCTTTTTCTCTTGTCTCACTGAGTATACCTTAAACTTAGTAAGTCCTTAACAAATTTTTAATTTAAATTGGGAAGCTTTTCTTTTCACTCCAGGCACTCTGGATTTGTACATAAATACTTCAAAAAGTCATTAATATTAAGATTACAATGCAAACCCTATTCACTTTGGTAGACAGTTTTCTAAGTATCTTCTAGTGATCAACCTTGTGGTGATGAGTCACCTTGAATTTAGTGAGACTGGTCCTGATAATTCAATTTCGATGGGGCTTAGAGATTGATTAGTTTCTCTTTTTAGAAGAGAATTGAGTAATGGAGTTAAAAGCCCTTTTAGGGGTTATCTAATACAAACAATATCCATCCAATAAAATAGTCCCTCCTACAACATTTCTTATATAATCATTTAGTTTCTTTTTGTGAATGTCCAGTGATGGGAATTTAATATTTTTGAGAAGCAGCTTGTTCCATTGTCAGATAGTTTTAAGAGAAAAAAAAATTTTTTTATATTGAGCTGAAATATACTTCCTTGAGCTAAATTCATTAGTCTAACATCTGGAACAATACAGATGAAGTCTATTTTCTCATTCTCAAATTATGGCATATACTGAGTGTTAAACTAAGGAGTCAAGAAGAAACAGGTCCAACAAATTCTGTTTTTAACACTTAACTCATTACCTATATGATCATGAACTGTTCATAACCTCATTTTCTCATTTGTAAAACGAGGTATCTTTTTTTTTTTTTTTAATAACTTTTTATTGACAGAACCAGTGCCTGGGTAATTTTTTTACATTATCCCTTGCACTCACTTCTGTTCCGACTTTCCCCTCCCTCTCTTCACCCCCTCCCCCAGATGGCAAGCAGTCCTATACATAAAACGAGATATCTTGCTACTGAATCTAAATGTCTCTGGAATAGAAGGAGAGACTGAGGACTTTGCTAACCTTCCCTCATTTAAATCCAATTCACTTATATGTCATAATATTACCTTCCTGATATCATGGTCCTTTTCAAGAACTAAGAACAAACAACTTCACAGGGTTTTATGGACATCAACTAAGATATGTACAAAATACTATGTAAATCTTAAAATATACTTTATAACTGTCTATATGTTATTACAATATTTATATACAAATATCACATTTGAATTCAATTTTTAAAAATTCTTATTGTCGACTATGAGCAAAATAGCTAGGTATTGGAGATACATATAAAAACAAAATAAGATGTGATCACAACTCATGTCTTTTCTTCTTTAGGTTAAATATAAATAATTCTTTTAACTTCCTCATATAATATAGATTCCACTTCATTCTTCATTGTGTTACTAGAACTATGACATCTTGAAACCTTGTGATAATCTTTGACCATCCCATTTTTCCCCTTTCCTTCCCTTCAGTCAGTTACAGACACCTAATTGTTGCATCATAAAGCATCTGAATCGATCCTACCACTTCTTCTTTGTGATAATCTTCTAATTTCTCTGATTACGATTTTACATTCCATACTAATTCAATGTAACCAGCATTTTCTACATTCCTACTATGTGCATGGGCACATGCGGGTTGCTGGGAATACAAAGATTAGAATCAATGTCATGACCCTCAAGAGCTTATGTTAGACTGGGAAATATACAACATGTACAAACACAGATAACATAAGGTAATTTGGGGAAGAGAAGAAACATTATCAACTGGAGGGTTCAAAAAAAGCTTCCTGTAAGAGGTAGGTGCCTGAGCTGAATCTTAGTGGTAAAAATTTGAGAAGCAGAGCTAAGAATGGAATGTATTCCAATTTGAGACATACATATACATAAGCATATATACATAGACATGTGTGAACATATACATAAAGACATATGTATATGTAAGTATATATGTATGAATTTGGGAGCCATGTACATATAACTTTGAATCTACAGTAGCTGATGAGGATTCTATAGGAATGATTATAGAAAAAGAAAAAAAAGTCTTGGCAGACAACCATTCTTCAAGGGTGGAAGATGGATTATTCAACTGTAATGCAACACCCTTTCTCATATAGACATTTTATTTATTGAAAGGGGCAGATAAAGAACATTTGTGAGAAAGAAAGAAGCAGCTTGTGGAGAAATATAAACTGTAGAGGACCTGGAAAGAAAAGCCCAGCTCTTTAGTGCCTGGAGCCGCAATTTTGAGAAAATCCCAGTGAAAGATTTCCAGAGTCATTATTTCCCAGCAGTTAATTTACATATAACTGTTTTTGGAACTTAGGAATTTATTGCTGGGAAATTCTGAATCAAAGAACTGTTTGGGGACCATGGATTAATTGTATGATTGTTATATGACAAATTTAGATTTTCAGTTTTTTAAACTAATATAGAAATGGGTCATAACACATGAATAGGCACTGATTTGAGACAGGAGAGACAAATATGCCAGAAATTTTAAAATTAAAGCTGAGACATCAGAAGCTAGGAGAAGCAATGCTGTCAGAAATTGCTATGTCAAGCCAACCTGACATGGCAAGGTTCTGCAGTTGAAACTGGGAGCTGAACTGAATGGAGAAAAGATCTGCTTGAAGCTGGGGAAAATAAAATCATCTGATTGTAAAGTTAAATAGAAAATGATCTCTTGTTATCTAGTACTACTTTTAGTTTTAGAGAGGGGACACCAAAAAGAGCTTATCACTGTTTCAGTGGCCAGAAAGTAGTAGTGAAACAATTTTATCTAAAAGGAAAGTAGAGGCCCAGTGGTGGAATGTTTCCATTATCTAACAGGTAAAGAAAAGTTCAGATTGTTCCCAAGACTAAAGACATAACAGCCTACCATCCAGAGTTGCTAGTTGCTATGGTTTCTGCTTTCTCTAAGTTTGTGCCTACTGTTTCCCCAAAGACATTTCTGTATTGGTGGGAAAATGTGACTTAAGTTTATAGATTTATAGGTTATATTTTGTAAGTTCTGTATTGGTGGAATAATGTGACCTAAGTATCATGGCATGATTATTACTATTTTGTCTTCTACTAGTAAATGTCTTATGATTGTGATTAAGAGTGAATGGTGGCCAATTTGTTTAAATGTAAGCACATTGGTTGGTGAACTGTGAACAGTAGACATGTCTCTATAGCAGAATTGTTCTTAGGCCCTGAAGTAAGTTGTACCAATATGGTCACAACATTTGTCAAACATTTCCCAATTCCATTTTCATTCAGTTTAGCCTTTATTCAATTCCCAGCTGAATATCTGACACTACTGGGCTATTACAATGAGAGATCAAGATCAAGACCCAGCTAGTATATGTCAGAAGTAAGACATAATTAGGTTTTACTGTCTCTAAGGTCAACTCTTTTCACTACAACATGCTATCATGACCATAACAGAAAATTACAGAATATAAAGGAAGGTTAGGAATAACAAATATGAGAATTCAGAGAAAAACAGGAAGATTTAAAATTATACACAACAAAATAAACAGAACCATATGCATGATTACAATAAAGTACAATACAAAACTCAATGTTGCATAATTATAATGTTCAACTTGGAACCCAGGGAAAGGATCAGAAAATTATCTCTGAAAAAGTGTGTGTGTGTGTGTGTGTGTGTCCAAGGATAAGAAATATTTTATAAACTGTCATATATGGTTGATGTATTGTTTCATTTTGCTAAATATTTTTAAAAAAATCTTTGTTACAAGGGACAAAGTCAAAGTTTTATTAGTTCCATGGCCTTACACTTATGTCCATTATTATCATTCTTGTTCATTACTGAGGTCAAAAGCAGCTAGAATTTAGCCCCAGCTCTGTTGCTGATTATGCCCTCATATAGGTTTCTAGGCACTCCACCACCTAGCTGGCCCTCTTCCCAATGGGTTTCTTAAATTCTTTTTGAGTTTTTTGTGTGGATTCCAGGGCTTTGTGGCCTCTCATCTTTGGGTTTAATTATTATCTTTATGCAGATGTCTGTCAAACTGATCTATCCAGACCTTTATGTCACTTACAACTGTCATATCCAGTCCCATAGCACCAATTGTCTACTGGACAGCGCCATCTGGATATTTCATTCATCTCAATATCAACATGTCTAAAATGAAATTCATTCCCCCTCTCCCCCCCTACCTGAACCATATTTCCAACTTCCTTATTGGTCTCACCTCCAACCTTCACATCTAAACAGTTGCCAATCAATCTTTCTGCTCTTTCTTCTCATATCACTTCTATTGTAATTCCAGCACACAGTGCTTTTCATCTTGATTAATAATTTCTTACTTGGTCCTCAAGTCTCTATATGGCTGTCCAATAAAAATTCCTATGAATAAATCTTGTCATGTGACTCAAGAAACTTCAGTGGTTTCCTATTGCTCTTTAGGAGAAAATACGAATTCCTCAGGCATTAAATTGCATCACAGTTTAGTTACATTCAAGTAATACTTATATTCCATCTCCTATCTTGGTGATTTTTGTATAGGTTTTTCGAAACCTACCTTTTTCCAAGGGTCAGCTCTGGTACTATTTACTAAGCAGCATTTCTTTATTAACTCAGTTATTACTTCTTTCTCCCCATCCCCAATTACATATATTTTGTTTAATAGCTTTTTATTTTCAAAATATATGCAAAGGTAGTTTTCAGCATTCACCCTTGCAAAACCTTGTGTTCCAAAATTTTCTCCCTTTTTTTCTCTACTCTCCTCTTCTAGACAGCAAATAATCTAAGTTAAACATGCACAATTTTTCTAAACATTTCCACATTTATCATGCTGCACAAGAAAAATCAGATCAAAAAGAAAAAAAAAAGCAAATAACAAAAAAGGTGAAAATACTGTGTTATGGCCCCTATTTGGCCCCCAAAGCCCTCTCTCTGGATGCAGATGGCTTTCTCCATTACAAGTTTATTGGAACTGGCCTGAATCTCTTCACTGTTGAAATGAGCCATGTATATTAGAACTGATCATCACATAATCTTGCTGTTGCTGTGAACAATATTCTCTTGACTCTACTCACTTAACTTTGCATCAGTTCATGTAAATCTCTCCAGATTTTTCTGAAATCATCCTCCTAATCAGTTCTTATAGAACAATACTATTTCAGAGCATTCATATACCGTAACTTATTTATCCATTCTCCAACTGATGGGTATCCACTCAGTTTCCAGTTCCTTGCCACTACAAAAAGGGATGTCACAAACATTTTTTACACATGTGGGTCCCTTTCCCTTTTTATGATCTCTTTGGGATACAGACTCAGTAGAGAAACTGCTGGATCAGAGGTATGCATAGTTTTATGACACTTTGGGCATAATCCCAAATAGTTTTCCAGAATAATTGGATGGGTTTACAACTCCATCCATGTATTAGTGTGCCAATTTTCCCATAAACCCTCCAACATTTATCACTATTTTTTCCCATCATCTTAGCCAATCTGAAAGATATAAAGTGGTTCCTCAGTGTTATCTTTAATTTGCATTTCTCTAATTAATAGTGATTTAGAGCATTTTTATTATGACTAAAAATTACTTTAATTTCTTCATCTGAAAATTGTTCATATCCTTCGACCATTTTATCAATTGGAGAATGGCTTATTACATATATTTTATATTGACCTAATTGGGTACCGGTTATTTTACCTTCACTATTTTACTTTTGTTTATCTCTAGCATTCAGCATGGAGTCTGGTACATGGAAGGCACTTAAAGGCTTGTTGAATTAGGCTTCTCATCTATAAGGTTATACAAACTCATACTATACTATAAGATTATACTACCTTATAGGATTGTTCTGGAAAAAGCACTTTGTAGAACTCCCAAAATTAAATATAATGTGAAAAGTACCTTTACGGTTCTACATAAATAGATGCCATTACACTTGATTCTAACGACAAGCAAACCTTGAGAAGCAGCGAGAGGTAATAAGTGGCCTCTCCTTTTACAGGAAGAAAAGACAAAAATGACTAATCCAAGTTTACATAGTTAATATATCCTCGTGCGTAGCTCAACACCCAGTGCGATGCTTCCCTAGTTACCGCCTTTCTCACTATATCCAACTATTCTAGAAAAAGGAACATTCTGATCTTGCCCAAGTAAGTTTTTATTCTCATCTCTAAAATGAAAGGGAAGACAAAAACATGTGGGAGGATAGGCTAGTTAATTTCCAAATAACATTTAGGGAAGTACCTCCTCCTCTGCAGTATTCACCTCATGGGGAGCCTTGATTGTTACAACTTAAAGAACTAGTGTGGGGATAATACTAGACCCGACTCCCAGTCCTGCGTGGTCTTGGGCAAGTCCCGCTCGGACCGCGAAGGTCCCTGCCAGCTCTGAATCCCATGCCCAGCGCATCCACTTCCCCCTTCCAGCTGAGCTCGTCTAAACCTGGGATTCCTCTGCCTAGCACCAGCTGCCACATTAAGTAGCCCCCAGGTTTCCCGAGGCGCACGAGGGGGGCGGGGCCTGCCGGGGGGAGGTCGTTCCCGAGGTCAGGCTCAGGTCTCCCTCTCCCCGTGGCAGGTTGGCTGGCTCGGCGGGGCGGGCTCGGTCCGCACTCCAACATGGCGGCTGCGGCGGCTCTCAGCGGATTTAAGCGCAACCTGCGGGCCGAGATGAAGCAGCGGCTGCGGGCGCTCAGCGCCGAGGAACGGCTCCGTCAGTCCCGCCTGCTGACAGAGAAGGTGCGCGGGGTAAAGCAAGAGCGCGGGCTTAAGCGGGCATAACAACCTGGCCTGACTGGACTTGGACGCCGCTCAGGCGCGGGCGGGCACACGTAATTACGCCTTCAGGGACGCGAGACTACCCCCTCCCCTTTCGCGTTTAACGTGCGCGCTCCCGCTTTTCCGCGTGTATCCTTCCCCAGACATTGGAGGGCTCTTTGATCCCCCCCCTCCCCCCTCCGTCATCGTACAGATAAGGAAACTGACCAAAGTGAAACTGAGGCCCTAGGGAGGAAAGCCGGAGTCCGTCCGCGAGCTTTGGCGCCGGGTTCTTTCCTCTTCATTCCTTTCCCTAAAGGCAACAGTTACAAGTCATTCTTTCCTCTGTCATTCCTCTTTCCCTAAATGCAACAGTTACAAGTCATTCTTTCCTCTGTCATTCCTCTTTCCCCAAATGCAACAGTTACAAGTCATTCTTTCCTGTCATTCCTCTTTCCCTAAATGCAACAGTTACAAGTCATACTTCAGGCCATTTCTTGAAACGGTCTGGCACAGAGAAGCACACACCCAGAAGAGGTTAAAAATAGAAAAGTCCCCAAAACACTTTTGAAGTTGAAGCCGCGAGTTGTAGAGTGGGATTTTCTGTATTAATATCGCAGTATAAATGTGCAGCCATTCTGCACGTATATTAATGGAAGACGTCTGCCAGCCACTGCTGGGTGCTGAGAATGCAAATGTATGATTCTACCTTCATAGGTTCTTGCCTACTAGGTTATAAAACTCCCCGAGTAGAGATTTTTACTTCTTTTCTGATTAGCACTATTTCTGGGGTGTGTTCACTCCCCCCTCAACTCAGGACCTCAATAAATGTTTGTTTAAATGAATGAAATGATTATGCCGTCCAATTATAAGATTAAAATGTACTTTGTGTCATGGTTCGGCACAAAGTATCCATTTTAAAAATGGGCCATTTTTTGGAAAAAGAATGAAGACATATATGGAACAAAGTTACAGGTTTTAAATAATCAAAAGGGAAGGATAATAGTATGCTGGATTTGGAGGCAGGAAGAATTGTATCAGACGTGTTCCACGGGCAGGTCACTGCTGCACCTATTTAAACCTCATTGGCAAAATGAAGGAGGAGGATTAAATGATCTCAAAGGTCTCAAAACTAAAAATCTGTAGTTCTATGATTAGGCAATTCTTCATGACTAAGTTGTAGAGTGTGTAAGGTAATTCCTATGGTACCGAAATAAAAATCCTTGATGTTTGAATGACATGGGCAGTGAATGTTAAAAGAATTCAGAGGAAAGAAAGATCACTTTCCTCTGGGGTGACTAGGAATGCTTTCATGAATGAGTGAAATTTGATCTGTGCCTTGAAGGATTGGATTTTCTTGGGTATAGAAAGGGGAGAAGTATATACTAAACGAAATGGACTGATTACTAGGACTTATATATTCTGGAGAAGGAAATGGCAAACCGGTCTTTACCAAGAAAATTCCAAATGGGGTCCCTAAGAGTCAGATATAAGTGAACTACAAACAACAGATATAAGGACTTAGGTTTTGACTTAAAGGTTTATTCATTGTATGACTTTGAGTGAATCACTCTACCTATATTAGCCTGAATTTCCTCATTTGTAAAATGAGATTGTACTCTCTCTCTCTTTACAGGTGTGCACACAAAATACTTTATAAACTTAGAATTATATATAAATGAGAGATTATATAGGCACATTTTAATACACTTATGTACTTTTTAAAGAGTTGGCTGGAGCACTGAAAAGTTAAATGTCTTACTCAGCTTCTGATCTTTGTTGTATCAGACTATTTTAAATCTAGACTTTCCTGATTCCAAGGTTAGACTTCTCTAAAGTTATAAATACCATTAATATGCTGATTTGAATTAGTGGAGGGAGTTTTTACATTGGTGCTTTCCCTAAAGATATACTTCAATAATATTTTAATACTTCAAGGATCTATCATTTCCTTGTAGTGAGTGATGCCTTCATAAATTCATATTGCAGCCATTCTATAATTCAGAAGAATGCCCTATGGTTCATAATCATTTTTACGAGATGATAAGAAAATATATTTCTTATCTCACTAAGTATATTCTTCCTGGACAAGAATTATCATTACCATATTTTAAGCTATTGCCAGAAATTCTAATCTTATTTTCAAGAACCATCTTCTTAATTAGCTGCTCACTCTTCTAATTAGCCTCTCTTCTGAAGGCCTTACTTCAGTAAACAACTTAATGGGAATATCTTTTTTTTTGTTGTTGTTGTTAAGAGTCTTCAATTTTTTCAATGGGGTTCATAGTACCTAGTAATATGTCCTCAGTATTTTCTGTTAGTGTTATTTGTCCCCATATGAATCAATAGGAGGAAGTTGTAATAATTAGGTTTGACATGTCAGGTACATATCCTAGGGAGTTAGATCATGCAATAGATAGAACATTGGACCTGGAGTGAGGAAGACCCGAGATAAAATTCAGCTTCAGATATTTAGCTGTGTGATCCTGGACTGCTGTTTGATTCAACTTCCTTCGTTGTAAAAAGGGGATAAGTACTATTATTACCTAGGGTACACGTGAAGATCAAATGAAGTAATATTTGTGAAGCATTTTAGCATAGTAAATGGCATATTGTACATACTTAACAAAAGTTTGTTTCTTTCTTCCCTCCCTTCATTTTTTTTTTCCTCTTCCTTTTTCCCTCTATTCCTTCTTCCCTGGACTTTTGGTTTGGTTCATAGTATCTCAGACTTCTGAGTCAGTATTCATTTATTTATTTTAGCAAATTCCTTGCCTTTTCTTACAATATAATAACAGTTTGTTTAGCTAACTTTGATTAGAAATTACTCAATTTTTGTGTCTAGCCCAAATGAAGGTGGTCTTTTCCCTAACCTCTTTTCTCTGAATCTCAATTACAAAGTCAAATATTAAACTTTTTTGTACCTCTTCATACATTTATTCTCTATCATACTTTTTTTTTTTTAAATAAATTTCAGATATAGCTTCTGGTATTACTTTTTGTTGGCTTACCATTCCTTCCTCTAGCACTTTACCTCTTGAGTTAATATTCATTATTTTAAACTCATTACAAATGCTACCACTTTCTTGAAACTGTTCATGATTTCTCTAATTGTTAACAATTTTCTTCCTCAGACTTCACTTAGCACTTTGTGTTATATTTTCTGGAACTCTTAACATGCTATATTATATATTATTATTCTTCCCTTACTATTTTGTAATGCTCATATGAATTAAAACTCTTTTATCTACATAGTATACCTCCATTGATGCTTATGATACTCTTCTTACACTTTATGTTTCCCTCCTACTCTGTTACAGTAATAGTAGCCATCTTTTTGCTCTTCTTTGAATGTCTCCTGACATTGAATTTTTACTTGCTGATCATCATGCTTGAAATTTTCTCTCTTCTCATCTGTACTTCCTAGTTTCCTTCAAATGTCAGCCAAAATTCTACCTTCTGCAAAAAGTCTTTCCTGATTCCTCTTAATTCTGGTGTCATCCCTCTTGATAATTTCCAATTTATTTCCTTTAGCATGTCTGTATACAGTTTGTGTGTTATCTCTCCCATTAGATTTCTTTTTGAGAGCAGGAATTTGCCTCTACCTTTTTTTGTATCTCCAGTGCTTAGCACAGTGCCTGGCATATAGTAGGCATTTAATAAATGCAAATTCACTGAATTATAAAATAATAACAATGATATAAAACTTGCCTCTCAAGTTCACTACTTGGGACATGAGAGTAGGATGACTAAGTAAATGTTAACTGTTTTTCTTTTTAAACATGATTTACCTGGAGAGAGTCTTATAATATTTTGGAATTTTTCCCAGTAGGACTAAAAACTTCACTTTAGTCTGTCAGTTTAAAACTTTTACATTAGGATATGTATATTGGCATTAACGCAGAAAATAAAACTGCTACGTTCAAGATGTCCTTTGGGAAATTTATGTAATATGAGGTGTGTGTGTGTGTGTTTTTTTTTTTTTTAATAATATAAACACAACCAAATATAGATTGACTATAAGTAATTATTTTCATTAGAAGTGATTTTAATGTGTAATACTCTATAGCTCCTCCATGGAAGTGTTCCTCCAGGGCTTTATCATGCCTTGGAGATGACTCAGAGTTCTTGAAGGCTGTGCTAGCAAAGCACAAGCTCAGGTAGTGCCTACTAAGCTAAAAAGGTTTTGTCCCAGGGAAATGTTCTGAGTCCTTTGTCCAGTTCAGAGAAATCTTTCACTTGCTTGACTTATAGGATGATGAATTTTGCACAACTCAGGAATATCGCCTAAATGTCACAAATTTTATAATTCGCATGTGTGAAAGGATGACTCACAACATCGAAATCATGGATGCTGGATGTGTTGAGCTGGCATGTAGTAACCATGAAATTTGGTTTCTGTTTGGAAGATATTTCTCAATATCTTCTTTACAGTTCTGTTACTGTAAAAACGCAGCTTCTGGAGAATTTATGAAGTAGAAACAATAATAATAGCCTGTAGCATTTACATGCAGCAAACTTTTTACATATCCTGCCTTATATTTTATTTCCCTCACAATGATCCTGTAAGTTAAGCAGAGAAGAAATTATTATCTATAAAACTTCCCCAAAGTGGAATGAACTGTCTCTTGAAGTCATAAAATCATAGAGGGATTGTAAGGGACCTTAACACTCAAATGGTACAATGCTCAGATTTTGCAGATGGGGAAACAGATTAAGTGTCTTGTTCAAGGTGACTTAGGTAGTAGATGAAATAAGCATGATTTGAAGTCCTTTGACTTCAGATCCAACATTCTTTCCATTATGTCCATCTCATATTTCATATTCAACACTTCAAACAGAAGGTAATGGACCTTTCAGCTTCCCCCTCCCCCTTTTTAGAGGATATTATAAAAAAGATTCCTGCTAGTCTGTTAGGTGCTGAATGTATAGCATGTAGGAAATGTAGGAATTAACATAGCCAGAAATGAGATCCAAGAGCTTTGGCTCCTAATCTAGGTGCCTTTTTTTCCCCCAGTAGGATCATAATATACCTGGGTCACCCACATTAAAAGGTGTCACACTTCTCAAAGAAGGCATGTCAGCTCTTTTGGACTCAGGGAATGTGGAAGAATAGATTCCATCATATCTCACTTCAGTTCTTGAGCCTCTACTAATGTACTTGACTTTGCACAAAAGCAAAGATTGACAGTAGTGACACTTTTAGACCTAAAACATAAGCCTTTACTTAATAAAACGAAAAATAATAACACGTGTTCAATATTAAATCTAATGTGGGAATAATAAATACTTTTAAGCTACACATAAAGATGCCAACTCAATATCTATAGGTGAAAAGTAGGCACACATTTGCAGAAAACCTAAGGAGAGCTCACACTTTCAGAAAACCTAAGTGAGCACATAGTCAATCATGTATGAGTTCAAGGTAACACACAGCCTTGGAACTCTCAACTTTGGTGTTTTCTTTTTTTCCTAGGAAATGTCCTTTTAATTGAACAGATGTGTCACTCCCAAGATGAGTTGATCTATATTATGTTTTACTAACACCTCATACTAGAACTAATATAGTCAATCTGCTTAGTGATTTCTCCAATTTTTTGTTTCTAAGCCATTCCTCTATTCCTTTGTATGTATTTATTTCTTAACAGTAAGTATAATGTCCATCACTTTAAACTTCAAGGTTAGCTGATTTAGTTCTTAAATCTGGTCTTTCATCTCTCTTCTCTTACTCTCTAAATTCAGATTCTGAGTCCTTTGTACAAATTATCCCACTTTAACTTATAGTTAATAGTGGAGTTCTCATTTTCTGTCTATAGTCAGATAAATTACCTTTATCCCATAATCAGAGAAAAATTTTGATATTGTTATCTTTCTAGATTATTATATCTTTTCATATTTTTTCATCCAAAATAAAAAGAATAGCAACTGTCTCAGAACTTTCAATTCAAATAACCATTTCTTAGAACTCTGATCTAAGAAGATTATTCCACTACAAACTAGTCCTTATGAAAGAATAGTGATTTAAAATGACATAGCATTATAAACTCAAATCTGGTGGTGACCTTAGATACCATCTAATCCAACCTCTTATTTTCCAGATAAAGAAACTGGTCTGGGGCAGTTCCTTGTCTGAGATCACACAGATAGTAGTAAATGTTAGGAATTAAAACTTAGGTTTTTGACTATTCATTTTACCAGGCTAACTTTTTTTTTCTTTTATAGAGTTTTATTAATTTTTGCTTTTATATTGTAATCACTTTAGATATGTCCCTCCCTTCAATCCATTATATCCATCTAATGGATCTTTTTTTTTTTTTTTTTTTTTTTTTTTTGGCAAGGTAGTGGAGTTAAGTGACTTGTCCAGGCTACTAAGTGTCAAGTTACTGAGGCCTTATTTGAGCTTGGATCATCCTGATTCCCAGGCCAGTACTCTATCCACTGGGTCATACAGCAGCTCCTTTGGAACTTCATTGTTAAGAAAAAAAAATTCTGCAAAATCAACCAATGTATGGACCATCTCTTATAGAATATGCTGCATTTTACTTAGTGAAAGGGCTGGGGAGCATTTCCTTATAGTCACTATAATCATGCAAATGAAATGATATTTTATTCATTCATTGGTTTAGCTATTGTGTATATTATCTTGGTTTTGCTTACTTTACTCAGCATTAGTTCATACAAGTTTTCCCATGTTTCTCTGAATTCCTCATATTCATCATTTCTTATAACAAAATAATCCATTATGCTATTATTACCCAATCCGTTTAGACCTTCTCCACTGGATACCTGCTTTCCAATTTCTTGCTACCACAAAAAAAGCACTGGTATGAGTGTTTTGTTGCATGTGATACTCCATTGCTTTTGCTTCCATAAAACAATGCCTTTATTGGTGAAGAAATTGGAAGAAACTAGGAGAAAATAGAAAGATTTTAAAGTAATGTTTATCACTGTTTCAGTAGCTTCTTAAATGCAATTATAATCTTTTCCTTTTTAGGTGATTGCTCACAGTAAATATCAAGAGTCTCAGAGAATTTCAATCTTTCTAAGCATGCAGGATGAAATTGAGACAGAAGAAATTATCAAGGATATTTTTAAACAAGGCAAAACATGTTTTATCCCTCGATACAAATTCAATAGTAACTACATGGATATGGTCAGGTTATTTTCAGCTGAAGAAATTTTTTCACTTCCCAAAACATCCTGGAACATTCATCAGCCTGGTGATGATGAAGTACGGGAGGAGGCTTTGTCTACCGGTGAGTAGAGAAATCTTTGCTTCCTAATTGGATTTTACTTTATCATGCATGTGACACAAGTGTAGCAACTCACCCTCATAATGTAGGCTAAGCAAGAAATCTTTCTGGGTTTCAAGCAGTTTTAAGCACTTAGGTCCTGACATATTGAGATTAGCTCTCACTACAGAGTAGAACATTCCAGGCCACAATATTAACAAAATCATCATTCATCTTATGATTACTGATTTTTGAACAAAGTACTTATGATAGCAGTAGGTGTGGAAATGTCAAATATTCTGGTTAAATAAATTACTTATTGTGCCAAATATTATTTTTATCTACTGTTTAAGTTTATGTATTTGTACTTGCCTTGTTGTTCCATAATGCTTCTTGATTTCTCCTTTCTTCATCATTACTATGCTTTCAGTGCTTTAAAAAAAATAGGTCATTTTACTATTTGGTTTTGTCATTATTTTTAAGAGAAAAAAAAAGGATTCATTTTGCAATGACACTACATGGGCTTCCTAAAAAACATTATCTCTTCCCCTTTAGAAAAAAAATGTTTCTCCCAAGTGGTTAAGTAAACATTCCTGGGAGAATTATTTACATTATGGGGAAAAAAAAAACCCAAAATAAAACTACCCAGTTTAGCACTTATGTCTGATAGTGTATGCTACTTTGTACTTTTAGAATTTATTTATTGGTTGTTAGCAGAAAGGAAGGAGGTATGCTTTAACTTCAATAGTTTGGCACTGGCATTATCAATTTTGTTAGGCCTGGTTTTCATTGCCTTTTGGGACTATGCTCTATACATAGAGCAATGGGCTTGGCATCAGGAAGTCTTATCTTCCTGAGTTCAAATCTAATCTTTGATAATTTACTAGCTTTGTGATCCTGGACAAGTCACTTCACCCTGTGTACCTCAGTTTCCTCATTTGTAAAATGAGCTAGAGCAGGAAATGGCAAACCCCTCCAGTATTTTTGTCAAGAAACCTCCAATTGAGGTCACAAAGAGTGAGACACAACAGAAATGACTCAACAACAAATAACAATTGATTTTATATATTGTTGTTTCACCTCTGCTTTCTTTACTTTGTTTCACTTCATGCGTGTCTTCCAAAGCATTTTTCTCTGCATTCTCTGTACTTATTATTAAAATCCACGAATACTCCCTTATGACCTCGATGTGTTCAGACATTTCTCACTACTAGTATAACAGGTTTAGAACTGAAGGGCATTTAGAGATCACCGAGATCTAACATCTTCCCTTTTACAGATAAGGAACCCAGCGAGCCTGGAGTGGGTAGGGCATCCTCCTGATCCATGAAGGCCAAGAAAAGCAGAGTCATGATTTGACTCTTTCTGTTGTACTGGGCACAGGCTTTTGGGGGAGCCTTAAAAATTATGCATAGAGATCTTTTCTGGTTGGCATTATACACTCTGGGGTTATGGGCTCTCTGTTTAGAAATAGCATGAAGAGCTTGGTAACTTTTCTTTCATAATTACAAGTTATTTACCAGAATGATTAAACCAATTCACAGCTTGATCAGTAGTGGATTAATGTGTGCTTGGCTTCAACACTGAATTTCTTTTTGACAATTTGATAAGTGTGAGAATTGACACCCTGGTGTTGTTTTAATTTGCTTTTCTCTGTGATTTTGAATATTCTAGATGACTATTGAGAATTTGTATTTCTTCTTTTGAAAACTATTCATCTTTTTTAACTACTTTGCTATTTGGGACTATTATCATTACTTACTCCTCTATTCCAAAACTCATTATTTTTAGGTACTTTTTCTTTTGTTGGTCTATTTTTGCTGCTAGAGAGTTCCTTCACTCTGGCTGTTCCCTATTGTACCACAGCATTTTATTCTAAATGTAATTAACCTTCAGAAAGAATTTAAATTTATGAATAAAGGAAAATATCAGAGGAAGAATTTCCAGTGATTGATTCCCCTACAAGCATAACTGGGGAAGAAACACATTCCCTAGATATTTGTACAACTTAACCAGTACTAAAAAAATAAAAAAAAAATTCTTTCTTTAAATATTCATCTAGCATAGATTTTTCCTCTTTTTTAATGCCCTCATTAAAGATGCCCTTGATACAGATTATTTTCATAAAAAATTTATGTAATTGGGAAACTAGGCATATAGGTCACTAGTTATTGATTTTCTTTTTCTTGATTACTTTTTTGTTTGTAATAACACGGTCCAAGATTTTTTTCATGTCTTTGTTATCTTCTCCTTCACATACCTAGGGAGTAAGGAAAGAAAATAATACATAGTAAACCTGGAAAGATAGGTTGGAACCAGGTGGTGAAAAGCTTAAAAACCAAACAGAAAGGGTTGGTATTTTATATTAGAGGGAAGGAGGAGTCATTGTAGTTTATTTGGTGAAAGAAATCACCATCATAGATATATTTAGGATGGATTAGAAATGTTGAGAGACTCAAGGAAAGGAGGCCATTGCTATAGTCTTGGTGAGAGGTAATAAGGTGGAGTAAAGTAAAGAGCAGGAGTCAGATGTCAGAGATATTATGAAGATAGCAATGGCCAAATTTGGCAACTGGTTGAATATTGGGAATGAAGGGAAATGAGGAGCTGAGAACAACATGGACGTTGCGAACCCAGAAAAATGGAGGAATGGTGGAGCTATTGATTGAGTTCTTTTTGGAACATGTTGAATATGAGATTTCTCTGCAATGTCCAATAAGCAATTTTTATATAAGATAATCTCAGGAAAGAGACTGCAATCTGTGGGTCATCTATAAGAGATAACCAGAAGAGGTGATGATACCACCCAAAGATAGTGTCAAAGTAAAAGATGGTCCAGCGAAGAGTCTCAAGGAATTGGTAAAAAGCCAGCAAAGGAGCCTTGAAAAGGGGTGGTTGGATAGATGGAGAACTAGGAGAGAATAAAACAAAAACAAAACAAAACAAAAATCAGAGAAGAGAAAGCTTCCTGTAAAGAGTGTGGTCAACAGTGTCCAGTGCAGCTGAGGGGCAAGATGGATGAACCCTTGGAAATACCATCAGATTTACTTCTCAGCATATTTTTCTGACTTGCCCAATTCTTCCTGTCCTCCCCTCTCTGCTTTTTGTAACTGAACAGAATTAGTGTCTGCCACTTTTTATGGAAGTTGGGGGATTTCTCCCCTTCCCCCAGTTATTGCTATGGGGCTTCTCTACAACTGACTCCCTGAATAGTAAGCCTCTGGGCCTAATTATGATTACCATGACAGACATGTGGGTGTAGGCTTGTTGAATGAGAGCTCTCTATATTAAAGGTTTCTGGAATTAAATCACTGAGTTTTTACCTTGTATGATTTTTAATTTGTGCATTCATCTTTAATTATATTATATCTGGTGCTTAATTTTTCTCTTGATTTTGGAATTGGAGAAGTTTGTAGCAAGCAACTATTTAGCTATTTTGCTGGTTACATGGTCTTTGGGTCTTGCCCTCAAACTGAAAACACGTCAATGACAGCACAAAAAGCGGTCTGGGTAATTAAACCTACTGGCAACCAGTAACCACCTTCCTCTTCCTTAAATATCTTGGGCAATACAACTCTTGGTGCTGCCATGCCAGCTGTGAAATGCAGCCGAGATGCCCTAGCTGCGCTGCTCCCTCCAGTTAGTGCTGACTGAGCAAGCTGCTTCTCCCAGCCATTGTATTGATGCCCTCTCTATTAATAGTGCAAATGGCTTCTAAAGCAAACAGAATTGCCCACTGGGGGATTTGTGTTTATCTGACTTTTTGTATAAATTGGTAGACCTGATTCATTTGGCTGTATGGTAGTTACTAAGAAAATTTGAAGGCTATCAGCAATTAACTGAATTCTGACAGTAATCTTAGAAGTCACTGGGGAACTTTGTGTTAGTTGTATATATATATTTTTTCACCCCAATTAAAAAAAAAAAAAACGACCCATAATGTGATAGAACTTTAGAGCTGGAAGGGATGTTAGAACTCATTTAGTCCAGGGGTTTTTGAAACTTTTTTTGCTCACTACACAATATTCTTCACCATTAGGAATTGAGGCTGAGTGGACATTTAAGTTGGCAACAAAGAATGGCTGTTAAGGAACTGGGATTCTCCTTTCTCTCCTCTACCCCTTCAGCCTCTGTTTTCTTTACTTCCTCATCATTCACAGCAAAGAACACAAACTTTGCAACTGGATGGATGATGAGGACTGCTTTGGTCAAATGTTAAGTGGGAAGAGAAGGTAGCAAATCACAGCCTACTTCCTTTATTTTATAGATGAGGGAACTGGGGTCCAGGGAAATTACATGCCTTATTCAAGATCACATTGATCATATGTGGTGCAATTTGAACCCAGATCCACTGATTCCAGAGCCAGTGCTTAATTATGGAAATCTGGGGCATGGGGAGGAGTTTTGTGACATACCTAGAAGCTTGTTTGTAAGGGTGTGCCACAGCATTCTCTTTGGGAATTGTTGATCTAGTCCAATCCAATTTTTAGAAGTAGTAACAGGCCTACACTGGCCAAATTCATGGTCCCATAGAGAAATAGAGCTGACAGAGCAGAAGCCACATCTCCTAACTATTGTTATGTCACATTCTCCCATTGAATATGCTTATTTTTAGTGAACTTAAAACAGTAAATTCACTTAAAAACAGATTTAAAATATTTGTTCAAGTGGACTAAAATAAAAGTGGGAGTTGTTGTTTGTCATTTGTTTTTGAAGAGGACCAATAACCAATGACATTGCTTGGTTGTGGGTTAAAATTAAAAGCAAGTCCAAAGTGAAACCTTGTCTGGCCTTTCCTTTTCTTTTACTAATGAGAAAAGGTGCTAATCAGCAAGGAGGGTTGAGGGGGTTTCCTACTTGAGAATTCACTGTTTCCTATTGCTATTTTTCCTATCATTCTTCTTTGTATTCTGGGTTTTCATTTGCAGTAACAGCTTGGAGTGTGATAGGATGTTAATTTTTCCACAGCACAGCTCTAGCTATCAAGTGTTTGAGACAGCTTGATTAGAGCTCCAGATTGTCTTCTGTGTGATCAGATTAAAATATGCATTCATGGTGTGCAGGTGTCTTCCTATTTTATGTGGTCTAGGAAAACAGTGAAATTCATGTAGTGTCAGAAGGTTAAATCCTGGGTCCTTAAGGAAAAAAAAATGGATTCTTTAATATATGTTAATTGAAAAATTTGCTTCTCTCAGTTGGAAGTCTGTTTTTCTTTATTCTTGAATTTCTTATGCAACAAGCATTTATTATGCACTATGTGCCAGTTACTATGCCAAGTGCTAGAGATACAATGAAAGGCAAAAACGGTGTCTGCCTTCTGGGAGCTTATATTCTAATAAGGAAGCCATCATGTAAATAACTGGATAGTTACAAAATATGTCTGATTTAAATGGAAGGTAATCTTAAAGGGGAAGTTGCTAGAAGCTCTGGTGTCCAGAAAAGGCCTTTCCAGAAGAGGCCATTTGAGCTAAGTCTTGAAGGAAAACTGAGGAACTGAAAGTAGAAGCAAGGAGAGAGAGCATATGGATTATGGCCAGTGTAAAGCCACAGAGATGAGGCTGGAAAGGTAGAAAGAGGTCAGGTTATGGAGAACCAGGGATTTGTCTTTTCTCCCAGAGGTAACAGGGATTCATCAACACTTAGGGAGGAGGAATGTGACATATGTCTTAGAAAAATCCCCTAAGGGAGTTGAGGCAGGGAGACCAGTTAGATAACTTTGTAACAGTTTATTTGAGAGCTAGTGAGAGTCAGAACCAGGCTTGTGACAATGTGGTAAGAGTTTGGCTACAGGTCGACTATAGGGGTGAGGGAAGAACGATGTCAGGATGAGGCTTGAGTGCTTGGAAGGGTGGTGCTCTCTCAAGAGTGTCAGGAAAGTTTGGAAGAGGGGAGGCCAGATTTGGCTTCTATAGCCTTGCTGAATCCAGCCGCAGTGGCGATTTTCCTTTGCCTTTTCTATTATATATATATTCTGTTTTTTATAGATCAGTTCCCCAAAGTTCCCTCTTCTACTGCTTTCACCAATCCAAGCCTGACCACCAGGATATCCCAGGTTTTGCTGAGCTCTCTCTCTCTATATGTATATGAATACCTCCTTCATTTCTTTTTCTGTAGTAATGGCAGAGATTAGGCTTTTGGAAAGTTCTTTACTATTACTTAGGGAAATAAATAAAAATAACAACACAGAGTATAGTCTTAGCAATTCATAAAAGCATGAGGATGGTCCAGGATAACCACAATCTTTCTATTGCATACGCTTTCCTTTCTAACTTGACTTTTGTCCTGGCCCTGCTATGTAGCCAAATGCAATGCTACCTCTTTGAAAGATCATTTTTTTCCGACTTTGCTATAGACCTGATTCTTAGTTATTTCTGCTTCAAAATTGCATCTTCTCTGGATCTCCAGCTTCAGGCTTAGCATTTTCAAATCTTTCAGATATCACCATTCTTTATTTATTTATTTATTTATTTTAATAGCCTTTTATTTACAGGATATATGCATGGGTAACTTTACAGCATTAACAATTGCCAAACCTCTTGTTCCAATTTTTCACCTCTTACCCCCCCACCCCCTCCCCCAGATGGCAGGATGACCAGTAGATGTTAAATATATTAAAATATAAATTAGATACACAATAAGTATACATGACCAAAACGTTATTTTGCTGTACAAAAAGAATCAGACTCTGAAATATTGTACAATTAGCTTGTGAAGGAAATCAAAAATGCAGGTGTGCATAAATATAGGGATTGGGAATTCAATGTAATGGTTTTTAGTCATCTCCCAGAGTTCTTTTTCTGGGCATAGCTGGTTCAGTTCATTACTGCTCCATTGGAAATGATTTAGTTGATCTCGTTGCTGAGGATGGCCTGGTCCATCAGAACTGGTCATCATATAGTATTGTTGTTGAAGTATATAATGATCTCCTGGTCCTGTTCCTTTCACTCAGCATCAGTTCGTGTAAGTCTCTCCAGGCCTTTCTGAAATTATCCTGTTGGTCATTTCTTACAGAACAGTAATATTCCATAATATTCATATACCACAATTTATTCAGCCATTCTCCAACTGATGGACATCCATTCAGTTTCCAGTTTTTAGCCACTACAAAAAGGGCTGCCACAAACATTCGAGATATCACCATTCTTTAAAAGTAAAAAGAACTTTTTGATTTATGGCTCATTGTTTCCCTTATCCTCAGGGAAAAGTTTCTAAAATATGGATTTGCTATTCAACATGTACATATAGATACAGGATGAGGTGGGAGTGGAGATTTGATTTCATTAGTAAAGGGAACTTTTCAATGAAGAGATTCCTTCTACCAAAGCAGATTTCAATTTATAACATTAGAGAATTGTTTAGGGTAATAAAAAGTTAAATAACTTGCTCAGGAAGGCAGTCCAGTATGTTAGAAGAAGAACTGGAACTCAGGTCTTCCTTACTTGAAGTTCTTGATCCACTATGCCATGATACTCCTTCTTTGTTTAGATCGAATCACTTATAATTTGTTTGAACAATTGTCACATTATCTTTAATCATTCCCCAACCCTGTAAGAGATGGAATTTTTTGCAGTTTCATTAATTACTATATCTATCAAAAGGTATCTTTTATTTGTGTATGGCTCTTTGAAAATTTAAATCTTTATATAGGGAACTGGTTCTATTGTTTTGTGAAACTTAGAAATGAATTAAAAGTCCAGGTCATTGTTAAGTATTTGTGATAAGGTATGATGGAGATAATATGGGAATTTAAATTGATAAATAATCTGAAAATTTAATAATCTGAAATTTAAAAAAACACCTCACCCTTCTAAGCTGCTCAGTATTGTCAAAAGGCACTCCCCATAATTTTCAAGTGACACTATGAACACAATCTCAGAAGGGTTAAAATCTCTCAGGTAATTTAAAGGCTCATGTGGCAAACATACATAGGCTGCAATAGGTAACTGAAGACAAACTACATTGTGGTGCAGTGCAAAGAACTCTGGGTACAAATTCTGGCCCTCCAAGGTCCCTTCCAGCTTTGAGTCTGTAACCCTATGAATCTGAGTGGGTCAAAGAACTTGTGATTGGAAGTAACAGCTCACTCGTGGACATCCTGGTTACCACCCCAGGAACTGGCCCTGCTCACACTTATATCTTGGCTCTGCTTCTCTGGACTTCTTCATCTTTGTGTTGCCAATCTCCCATCCTTGAAGACGCCTCTGCCCTTCCTTGAATAGGTGAAATTACCTCCTTGGACCTTCATTTGAAGAAGTGGCTAGCTCAGCTGCACCAGTTTTCCTCCCTGCTTCTGCACCAGCTCTTCAGACTTCCACCCCTTGCATTAGTTCTTCTTCCCCTCATATCCCTTTTTAGCATTAAGTAAGGATTGCCTTTTAAAAATTGCTTGAATTGATTTTCTCATCGTTTAGAATAGAATTAGCACACAGTAAGTGATAAATGCTTCCTCTTGTGCTCTTGCTCTCTCCCTCTGTGTCTTTCTTTCTCTGTCTTTTTCTTCATCTTCATTTCCACCCTTATTACAGATCACTAAAGCAATGCAATGTAATGGAAGAATTTTTGTTCAATGTCTCTCTAATTTTATCTTTAAATGACTTCACCCTTATATGTCATCAATACTCAAGAAAAGAGTTAGGCAACTAATACATATCCAGACATGGTGTGCTCTAAATAACATTATAGTAAATGAAATTAATTATATTTTTGCACAGAAAAAATGGTTTATTATTTATGTGGTAATAATATCCAAATCAACTATCTGTATACAGTCAAGTATACTGTATATTTCCTTGTTAGAGAGAAGATCTAAATCAATACTAAGAAAGAACATGGCATATAATTGAAGCAAATCTAGCTTGAGATTATACATTGCTGATATCATAAGTGGGAAACAGTTTTTAAAAAAGAAGTCACCAACATAGCCTACCATGATCCAGATAAATCTAGAAACTGCCTCAGCCAATTAATACTTGATTTTCTTGTCAATCAGCAACATTGATTTAAAATATTTATTTGCAAAATCTTAGGGAGTAGGATTGTGGATGATTATGAACAGTGTTATTTTATAAAACAGTGGCAGTATCAGAGAAAGAAAAGCAAATTTATAGAAAATTTAGATGGAGACACAACTAAGCTAAATCCAAAATATAAAGTCTATAAAATCAATTGTTTTATGAGTATAGTAAATGAGCATGGACATACTGAATATATCCTAGAATATTGGAATTGGAGGTAGGAGTGAGGGCAATCTATGGATGCTTCAGAGGAATAGTTTGGGAACACTTGACATAGTGTATAGTCAATGCTGAAGTCAGTTTTACTAAAGCAAGTTATGAAATTACTGGGTGAGTCCACTATACATTTATGCTATCTGTCTTCAGCTAGGGCCCTTGATGTTGCTTCATAGCACTTTAATTTATCTTGGGAAAATTATCAGGGCATATTTCATAGTGACTGTTTCAAATCTTTTCCATATTTCTCTAACTTTTCCTTGATGTTGGCAAATGATTTTGCTTCCTTCAATATGAAGACACCTTAGGTCATCTTTCATAAATTCCTTCAACCAGGCTAAATCATTGAATGTTAAATCAAGTAAGCACCTGATAAATCATTTAGTCCAACTTTTTCATTTTACTGATGAAGACACTCAGTGCTCAGAGAAGCTAAGTGACTGATGTCAAATTAGTAATAGGAGCTAAGCAACCTAGATCTCCTTTGGACTTCTCAGCCAGTGTTCATCCTTTTAATTTTTTTAAATTAAAATTTTTATTTTCAATTCCTAATTATCTCCCTCTCTCTATCCCTTCCTCCACCCCTTGAAAAAAGCAAGAAATATAATACCCATTATACATATGAAGTTATATAAAACACACTTAAACATTAGCCATGTTGTGAAAAAAAAAAAAACAAGAGGGAAAAAATTCAGTGATCATTCTTGTGACTCTCAAAACATTGCTGTCTAGACATTTAAATCTTCATTTTACCTCATTCACGGTTCTCTTTCTTTCCCTTTGCTCCGTAGAAAAATGAATCCCTCTTCATATTCAAGGCTATTCTGTGTTTTTGATATTATCCCCTCTTATTTCCTCCAGAATCTTATTCCATTCATTTTCCCATCCTTTCTCTTATCTCTTCCATGGATCTTTTCCCTTTTTCTTTTTTGCCCATTTTAAGATTGTCTGGCTAGATGAAGGAACTGAGGGCCACGTGGTGGAAAAATTGAGGATATTTTTCTTCTATTCTTTTTTTAAATTAAGGAAGCTATTTTAGACTTATGAGTAAAATTATAGAATTATGGAACCTTAGATTTGGAAGGGAATAGAAATTTCCTTGTTCTACTTATCCTAGATAAGAATCCCTTCTATTTTGTCTCTGACACATATTCTTTTTATTTTTTATTATTAGTAAAGCTTTTTCAAAACATGCATAATTCACCCTTGTGCTCCAAATTTTGTCTCTCCCTTCTTCCTTCCCCTCCCTTAAACGGCAAATAATCCAATATATGTTAAACATGTGCAATTCTTCTTTACATATTTCCACAATTATTATGCTGCACACAAAAAAAATCAAATCAAAGAAGAAAAAAGATGAAAAAGAAAACAAAATGCAAGCAAACAACACAAAAGAAGTGAAAATGCTATGTTGTGGTCCACACTCAATTCCCGCAGTCCTTTCACTGGGTGTAGATGGCTCTCATCACAAGATTCATTGTGATGAACATCTCATTGTTGAAAAGAGCCACGTCTGGGGCAGCTAGGTGGCTCAGTGGATAGAGTACCAGCCCTGAAGTCAGGAGGACCTAAGTTCAAATCTGGGCTCAGACACTTAACACTTCTCAGCTGTGTGACCCTGGGCAAGTCAATTAACCCCAATTGCCTCAGCAAAAAAAAAAAAAAAAAAAAAAAAAAAAAAAAAAGAACCACGACTATCAGAGTCTTCTTGTTGCTGTGTATAATGTCTCCTGGTTCTGCTCATTTCACTTAGCATCAGTTCATATAAATCTCTTCAAGCCTCTCTGTATTCATCCTGCTGATCATTTCTTATAGAACAATAATATTCCGTAACATTCATAAAAAATAACCTATTCAGCCATTCTCCAACTGATAGGCATCCATAGTTTCCAGTTTCTAGCCCCTATGAAAAGGGCTGCCACAAACATTTTTGCACATGTGGGTCCCTTTCCTTCCTTTATGATCTCTTTGGGATATAAGCCCAGTAGTAACACTGCTGGATCAGAGGGTATGCACAGTTTGATAGCCTTTTGAACATAGTTCTGAATTGCTCTCCAGAATGGTTGGATCAGTTCACAATTCCACCAACAATGTATTAGTGTCTCAGTTTTCCCACATCCCCTCCAACATTTATCATTTATCTTTTTCTGTCATCTTGGCTGGTCTGAGAAGTGTGTAGTGATATTTCATCAGAGTTGTCTTAATTTGTATTTCTCTGATCAATAGTGATTGAACATTTTTTCATATGACTAGAAATGGTTTCAGCTTCTTTGTCTGAAAATTGTCTGTACATATCCTTTGATCATTTATAAATTGGAGAGTGGCTTGAATTTTTTTTTTTTTTTTTTTTTGCTGAGGCAATTGGGGTTAAGTGACTTGCCCAGAGTCACACAGCTAGGAAGTGTTAAGTGTCTGAGATCAGATTTGAACTCAGGTCCTCCTGATTCAGGGCTGATACTCTATCCACAGCACCCACTAGCTGCTCCTTGAATTCTTATAAACTTGAGTCAATTCTCTACATATTTTAGAAACAAAGCCTTTATCAGAACTCTTGAATATAATTTTTTTCCCACAGTTTATTGCTTCCCTTCTAATCTTGTCTGCATTGGTTTTGTTTGTACAAAAACTTTTCAACTTAATCAAAATTATCCATTTTGCATTCAATAATGTACTCTTGTTCTTCCTTAGCTACAATTTCTTTCTTTCTCCACAGATCTGAGAGGTAAACTATTCTTTGTTCTTCTAATTTACTTATAATATCATTCTTTATGTCTAAACCATGGACCCATTTTAACCTTATCTTGATATAGGGTGTTAGGTGTGGATCATTGCTTAGTTTCTGCCATACTAATTTCCAATTTTCCCATCAATTTTTGTCATATAGTGAGTTCTTATCCCCAAAGTTGGTGTCTTTGGGTTTGTCAAACACTGGATTACTATAGTCATTGACTATTGTGTTCTGTGAACCTAACTTATTCCACTGATCGACCACTTTATTTCTTATCCAGTACCAAATGGTTTTGATGACCACTGCTTTATAATATGGTTTTAGGTCTGGTACAGCTAGGCCACCTTCATTGGCATTTTTTTCATTAATTCCCTTGAAATTTTTGATCTTTTGTTCTTCCATATGAACTTTGTTATTATTTTTTCTAGCTCTGTAAAATATTTTATTGCTAGTTAGATTGATATAGCACTGAATAAATAGATTCATTTAGTTTGTATTGACATTTTTATTATAGTAGCTCAGCCTACCCTCTGATACATATTCTTGAATTAATCTAAAGATGGAACCCTTATTATTTCAGGAGGCAGTCCATTTTATTGTTGGACTGTTCTAAATGTTAGAAAATTGTCCCTTTAACTTGAAACTTGCCATCTTTAAGCTGAAATCTGCCTCCCCCATTTTTACTTATTGGTCTTACTTCTCTTTCCTGTGTGGCAAGATAGCATATGTCTACTTCCTTTTTTGAATAGCCCTTCAAAATGTTATAGGTAGTTAATATTTATCTTTTGTAATTTTTTTCCCCCTGTAAAATAGCACCTAGCACAGTGCCTGAAACATGGTAGGAACTCCTTTTCTTCTTCCCTACTTTCTTTTGCTGTTTTTCATTTGCTATAACTTTGGTTATGTATGTGATATATTGATATTTAATATATATATATATATGTAAAATAAAACACAGGCATATGGAATCAATTACATGCATGTGTAATAAACTTCAAGTGTGTATAATATATAATATTTACATATAGTAAAACAAACCTTATAGTTTTTTTTTTCAATTATGGTTTTTAATTTACAAGATATATGCATAGGTAATTTTTCAGCATCGACAGTTGCAAATCCTTTTGTTCCAACTTTTTCCCTCTTTCCCCCCACCCCTTCCCCCACATGACAGGTTGACATATGTTAAATATGTTAAAGTATAAGTTAAATACAATATATGTATATATGTCCAAACAGTTAATTTGCTGTAAAAAGAGTTGGAGTTTGAAATAGTGTACAATTTGCCTGTGAAGGAAATCAAAAATGCAGGCAGACAAAAATAGAGGGATTGGGAATTCTATGTAGTGATTTATAGTCATCTCCCAGAGTTCTTTCCCTGGGTGTAGCTGGTTCAGTTCATTACTGCTTTATTGGAACTGATTTGATTCATCTTCACTGTTGAAGAGGGCCATGTCCATCATAATTGATCATCATATAGTATTGTTGTTGAAGTATATAATGATCTCTTGGTCCTGCTCATTTCACTCAGCATCAGTTCATGTAAGTCTCTCCAGGCCTTTCTGCAAACCTTATAGTTTTAAAATGAAACAATTAGTACATAAATTGCTAAAATAGTATAGTTTCCAGGAACTACCCAGCCATATACTCTATTGAATTTTGGTAGTAAGTCATTGCTGCCACACAAAATAGAAACCTTAGAACAAGGGTTCTTAACCTGGGAATTTGTGAAATTAAGAAAACAGTAGGTAACTACTTTGTAGAATAGTTAGTTTTCTTTGAATCCTGTGTATTTATTTTATGCATTTAAAAAGATTCTTCTAAAAAGGAGTCCATTGGATTCATTAGATAGCTACAGGGTTCATGACATAAATAAGCTTGAAGATCTTTTCATTTATCAATCAATCCAGATAGATTCTTCAGGGCATACACTGTCCCAGAGAACACAATAGGTTTCAGCCCTCCAGAGAGTGCATATGACAGCTTTTAAGCAGGAAACAAGCCATCCAGGTAGCTTTTGAATCATACCTTAGAAAGAGTATCTTAAAATTGTCCAGTACAGTCTTCAAAGTCCTTTCACACCCATTTTGTTATTTTTCCTTCTTGCCATCCTGTGACACAGGTAGGGGATGTTAGCTTCCAAATGCTGTAGGTGAGGAAGCTGTGGCCCCAAAGCAGAGTGCTTGCTCAGAATCCAATGGCATTCGAGGCAAAAACTTGGTTCTCCTAATGCCTTTTACTCTTCAAATTCCTTTTATTTTTCAGAACCTTGTCTGTTACTATTATTTTGCTCTCTGAATTTTTCTTTGTGCTTTAATCCTGAGAGCATCCTTCATTATACATACTATTCCAGGAAACATTATTCTTGGTAATTTTGCAACTAGAAGGACTTTGATTGTAGGCACTGAGTACACATGAAATTACATTGTCTGAAGCTGAGCTTTCTCAAACTATTTTGTATCCAACAAAACATGCTGGAAAAAAAGCTCAGGTTTTTATTGGTGACAAGACTGGACAGTTGAATGATGAGTACAGGATGGACAGGATATCCTTAACATTTTCCAGTGTTTCTCCTTTGCCTTTTAGCTAGATGCTTTAGAATTTATCTTAATTTCAGACTAGCATTTTACTTTCTAACTCTTTACACATTAAGATTAAACGATACTTCCATAGGGGTTATAGCCTGTTATTCTTGCCAAAATATGTTAGCCAGCTAAATGTTCTATTCCAACATAATGATTCATTGAATCTACCAGGTGAGCACTTAAGTATCATTTGAAGGACAGACCCAGGTGAATTAAAACTATTTACATTAAGAAGTTCAGGTGTTTAAAACTGCTATTACAATTCCATTTTCATTTATTACCTTTAACTAGAACTTTAAAATGCTCATTAGGTTTATAGAAGATTGTACAGATACAATTCGGAAGATTCAGGTTTAATAAAGAGGTCTAGAATTTTAAAACTATTATTTAGTGCATTTTTTTTTGGTTCTCAGTTTACAGGGTGGTGGATATATATACCCACATAGGAATTTCTGTGGAGGATGAGGAGCTTTTGCTGTTCTTTACTTACATTGTTTTTCTGCCAATATGCCTTTCCTTAGAACTCATTGCCTTCTTGGACTGCCCTTTACTTCGTCTTTACTTTTCAGTCAGTCAGTAAGCATTTATTAATATCTTGTTATGTGCTAGACTCTGTGTTAAGATCAGGATTAAAAAATTATCCATGCATATGTTTTGAAAATAAAAAAGCTTTAATTAAAAAAGAAAAGAATTAAATTGAATAAAAAAATAAATAAATAAACAAAATCAGGAATACAAAGGAAGGCCAAAAGTCCTTATTTATGTCTCAGAACCAGTTCCACTTCATTTATGGAACCTTTCTTGAACTCCAATTCTCCAAATACACAGTTCCGAAGGAACCAATGTAATATATTATGTATTAGATTAGAGTTGGAGGAACTCTAACTTTGGGAAAATCAGTTTATTCATTTGTCCTGTGAGATCATTCCCATTATAGGAGTGGTTATGGCAGTGTTTTAAAGCAAGTCTTTCTTTAACTTTTTCCACTTGTGACCCCTTTTTGCCTGTGAAATTTTTACATGATTCCAGATATATAGGTATATAAAATAGGTACACAAACGAAACATTTGCTGATAATAAATCATAATTTTGCAATACCCACATGGGTATTCAGTTATGAGGCCCTGCTTGAGCTTACAACCCATAGTTTCAGAAGCTTTGTCCTAAAGGATCAGACAATCAGAATGTTTTGTGAAAATTGACTATTTTCTTTGTGAAATGAGAAGAAAGTGTTCCCAGACAGATTCATTGCTGTTTCTCATTTTCATATTTACACTTTAATGTTCCAGGGCTGCCTTGTAGATTTTGTAACCAACTTTCAATGCAAAAGCTTGATGACAGTAATAATTTATAATTTTACAACATTAGACATTAGAAGTGTAAGCAAAAAAGCAAGATGAATCCTAATAGTGCAGCTGCAGGAATACAATTGTTTTAGGAACAAAACATAGGCTTAAATGGCATGTTTGTAAAGGCAAGGATGTATTGCTGAACCTGAAAGGTTTTTTTCATTCATTCATTTATGGATGCATGCATCTCTTTGTTTATTTTTCGGGGGAAGCAATGGGAGTATTGATAGAGGAAATATGTAGTATAATAGATGGAGTGCAAAACTTCAAGTCTGTGAGGCCTCAGATTGAAACCTGCCTTAGGTACTAACTAGCCAGGTAACCCTGAGCATATTAACCTTTTTCAAGCTCAATTCCCTCATCTCTAAATTGGGAATTATTATACACCTACAATGCAGGGTTTTCGGCATGATTGAATAAGATAATGTTTTGCAAACGTTCAAGTGCTGTGTAAATGTTAACCATTCTTATTAACCCCCCAGTTGTATTTGATTCAGTGGAAAAGCTCAGAATAATGACATAAATCCTGATTTGAAATGTCAAGTTTCCATTATTATAGAATGAAAGATAATATAATCAGGTAGTGCATGTATATCAGAGGCTTGTAATCACAACTTGTAAATTGACCAGTACTTTTCTAATACTTAGGGTGTAACTTCACATAAATACAAAACTGTACCATCTTAAAAATGGATATTTATTTTTAAAAACCTTTAAGTTTGTGAATAAAAACAAAGGCACTAACTATATAGATGCTTATTATCTTCTTCCAACATAAAATCTATGAAACTTACTCATCGTTTTCAGTGTTTCGCTCTTTGTGTCATGTCTCTCTGTGTGATTGGATTTCTCAGTGTAATTATATATTTGGCATTATGAAGAGTGTCATGTTTCATTTCTTTCCATCAGGTTTCTTCTGTGAATCTGTCTCTGTACCTTTATTTTACACCACCTTCTTGTGTTTCTTCTGTTTTTTTCCTTGTTCTTTAACTTTTCATTGTTTCTTTTTCTTATAAATGTAGAAATAAGACATTTACAGTTATATTGTATTTTTTAGTTTTATGTTTTTTGTTCATTTAAAAAGCACATGAGCAAGAACTTTATTTTTCTTTCGACTCAAAGCAATGTGGCCCACCCTTGATTTTCCTACCCTGAGGGCCAGTGGCCCTTGATAGAATATTGTATTTATTGTTTCCCTAGTTCTGAAGGCACTCATGTTTGACTTAATTAAGTTTATTGAGGGCAGGGATCATTTCATTTTTGCCTTTTGTTTAGTAGAGTACCTGGATTATAGTAGCTTAATAAATAGCAGCCTAAGAAATACTTGTTTGATTGATTCATTAGTGTTACAATTGGATGTCTTGCAAACCTACTGGGTTTTTAGTTTCTTTATCTGTAAAGAGAGGGGTTAGCACTAAATGGTCCTTGAGGCCCCTAAATGATAGGAAGTGCCCATCTATTTCTAAAGGTAATTGTTTATTTCTGTTTTAATTAGCACATGGAAATATTTGTGAAATGCAATACTTATGAAACAGACATACTAATGAAACAAAGGCAAGCACATTTATATATAGGTTAAAGGCAAAAAAAAAAAAAAAATTACACTTAACCACTTTTGGGAATTGTCAAAATTTATAAACTTATAAATTTTCATTTTCTGCTATAGTTACCAGTTGGTGGCCTTACCCATTGCATCATACCACAATTGATGTTTGGTCAGTTTTTGATTTTATCTCCCCTAATGGAGGAAGATTAGGTGAATGTTTGAGTCAAAATAAAAAGATGCTTGTTTAAAAGATGCTTGTATTCAGTTTGGGGAATATATTCCCATATGGGCAGCTTACTACAATGGAAAAACTGTGAAATTTGGAATTGGATCATAGGGCAAATCACTTGACTTTTCTGGGCCTCAATTCCCTGCTTATTTAAATGATGGGGTTGGATTAGATGACCTTTAAGGTCCCTTTCTTTTTCTTAATCAATAAATCTGTAAATCTGCAGTTGAGGGAGGAGGGAAAGGAAAAGAGAAAATGGGACAAGGATCACATCTTTTTGTATTTGGACAAAGCTCCTATGGTTCCATGCAGTTTTATGTACCAAGTGGATGTGCAGGAGGTGTTAAATTATGATAGGATCACAGATAAATGGAATTACTGAGGGATTTTAAATAATGGATCTCAGCTCCATTTTATTTTAGTTATACTGAATGTATTTAGTTAACAGTCTCTTTAAGATATGCAGACTGTTCATATAGCTTCTCAAGTAAAGCAGTTTGGGCAACCTGTACTAGAGGCAAAGTGTGTCTCTTTTAAAAAATTTACATTCTGATTACATGCCAAAGAATCACTATTTTCCAAAATTATTTATTTATGTGTATGTGTGTGCATGTATGCATGTGTGCTTATCTAATAAGTACCATAAAAAACGAGTTGTTGCTGTTATTTCCAAATTCACCTAGCTAAATCTAGATTTTAGAGTTGTGTTTGATGTTTTCTTGCTTGTTTTTCAGTTCCAGGTAGAGAAATGTTTATAACTGTGTTGTAGTGAAAAGGGCTCTGAATTTAGTCTAAAAACCTGAATGACTATGGGCAACTCAGCCTCTCTCAGAATCAGTTTCCTTATCTGTAAAAGGGTAATTGTACTACTTCCTTATAGGATTGTGATGATCAAATGAGGTAAAGGATTTGAAAATGTGAGATATTATTTTAATTACATAGGCTGGATTTCAGACCCACAGTCTGTCACTTATCCAAGTTCAGAGAGTCTCATTACCACGGAGTTGGTCACTAGGTGACAGATCTTTTGGCCACAACAACTCATTAAACCATCTGCTAAGGCATGGATGCAATCTGTGTTGGCAGCAGGAGTATCCCACTCTGATGAAATAATGGATCCTTGAAGTATTATTGTAATTACCATAATTATTATTTATAAAATAAAGCAAAACTGCATGACCAGTTTGGTGAGACTGAATCATAAGTTGGAGGTCAGCCTTATTATTTTCTTTATCTTGGCTCTGTATTGTTTTCTTATTAAAGCCTGGTAGTCCCTACTGGGGATCTCAAAAGGAACAAATTTGGCTTTCCTCAGATAATTAGATGTTTAGAGAGTTAAGATTTTTCTTAAAAGGGTAGTTTCCTCCTTTAAATTAATCATTTTATATGAAACAGGTTTGTTAGGCTCTATTTTGTTAACATTATCAATTAAAATTCACTGAGTTTTCTAGATTTAAGACTCTGGTGTCATCTTTTATTCTTTCTATTTCTTCACTGCTCACATTTGTATAGTAATTAAGTTTTTTTCTATTCACCCATCACAGTACTTCTCACATCTTACCTTTCCTCTCCTTTCCCACTGCCACCAATTAATTAAGATTCTCACTGCAAAAAACTACTGAAAGATTGTTCCAACTTGCTCCTCTCCTTATTTACAGCTAGGAGTGCTGGATCTGAAGTCCAGGAAGGCCTAATTCCAATCTTGCCATAGACTGTTTCTAGCTCTGTGACTAGCTCTGGGTAAGATATGTGACTTTTTAGTCAGTCACAAAATTCAGTGTCCTCATCTGTAAAATGGGTATAATAATAGTACCTATCTCCTAGGGTCATCTTGCGGATCAAATGAGAGAATGTATTTAAAGCACTTTGTAAACTTTAAAGGGATATATCCATGCTAGGTATTATCATCTGGTACCCCGAGGCACATAGAGATTGAGTCATGTCACTTCTCAGTGTCTTGGCCTTGCCTGCCAAATGAAGTTCACAGTCATTGGCCCAGCAGACAGCACCCTACTTGGCTCGCTTTCCCTCCTTCTGGCCCTTGAGAAAGAGTATGCTCCAGCCAAACTGGACTACTTTCTGTCTTCCTCACACCTTGCACTTTATTGTATATCCAAAATAGACTCTTAATTTCTTCACCTATTAAATTCCTATATATCCTTTAAAACCTGAATCAGAAATTATTTCTTTTCAAGCCCTTTTCCTTGGTCTTCCTTAGCAATAATATAATCCTTCCCCACCTTTTTTTTTTTTTTTTTAAGCCCTCTAATGTATTTATCATAATATATTATATAGTATAGTTCTCTGTCTTTGTCTTATCTCTGTAAGTTTCAAAAGGATAGGGTTTAAAGCACTAATTCCTTTAGTATGACAAATCCAGTTGAGTATGTGTGTGGGAGCAGTGTGCTTGGGGTGGCAGCAGTGTGAAGTAAAATAGAAATTCAGAATATAAGAGCTGGGAAAGAGAAGGGAGGGAAAGAAGCATTTACATGATATCTTCTATGTGTCACACACCATACTAAGCCCTTTGCAAATATTATCTCATTTGATCCTCACTACAATGCTGTTATTATTCCCATTTCACAGTTGAGGTACCTGATGCAAACAAGTTAAGTGACTGACTCACCTCAGGTCAAATGGTTAGAATCTGAGGCTGAATTTGAATTCAGATCTCCTGGAGTTCAGATCCAATATTCTATCCCCTATGCCATTTTCCTTCCTCAAAGAACGGTTTGGGAGGGCAGTCCAACCCTCGGAGAATTCTGCCTATATTCAAAAGGTCTTCTAGGAGAAGGCTACCCAGATGATGATGCCCTTGGGGAGATGTCCCAGGCAGGAGAAGAGAACACAATCATACTGTTCAGCAGAGGGTGATCCCAAGACAATCAAGGTGGGTAGACCTCCCACTCCCAAATATGTGTTCCTTCTTAACCTGATACCCTTATTCTGGGGCAGAGTGCCAGTTAACCTTTGCTACTTCTGTCTCTAGAAGAGACTAGATCAGCATTTTCCCCCCTAAATTTTTAATATGGCTCAGCACGAAGTGTAGTTCTTTATACAGAGGAGGTATTAAATAAATGTGAAATTTAATAAAGAGAGATTATGAAGGTAATTGGCACTTAAATTATGTTATACCCCAATTTAGTAAATTCCAGGGGCTCCTCTTTCCCTCTAGGATCAAAAACAAACATCGCTTTGGCTTTCAGAATGCTTCTTAATCTGCCCTCTTGCTCCCTTTCCAGTCCACTTACACTTTAGTCCCATCAAAGTATTCTATATTTCAGTGACACTGGCTTCCTTGCTGTTCTTTGAATAAGACACAGTGTCTCCACTCCATGCCTTTTTAGTGACTATCCCTTAGGCCCATAATGTTCTTCTCATCTCTACTTCCTGGCATCTTTCAAGTGTTAGTTAAAATCCCACTTTCTCAGGAAGCCCTTCTCAATGCCCTCCTTAATATTGGTGCTTTCCCTCTGAGATTACCTCCAGTCTTTCCAGTATATGTATCTTGTATGTATATAGTTGTTTGCATGTTGTCTCTTCCATTGGATTGCAAATCTTATAGAACTAGCACTGTTTTTGCCTTTCTTTATAGCTTCATTGCTTAGCACAGTGCCTGACCCATAACTAGGGGACTTAATGAATGCTAATTGACTTGACTATGACAGAACACTTTAAACAAAAGCATTTCTAAAGGGGGATTAGAACAGGTTTCATTAAAATATTATAAAAATTTTTTTAAATGTTTGCTAATAATGCTAAGAAAGGACATGTCTGATTTTAAAGCTCTTATATTTTCAGATTAATTTTATTCTGAATCTAACAATAGAATAACTTAATCAGGGAGAAGGAAGGTTGTTATGTGTTCATCACCAATAATTGCTTTATAATTGTGAATGATATTTACTACAAGTACTCACATTTAAAGATGTTTTGTGACAGTTTAAATTTTCTCCTTGGCTTATACAGGCCACTATTTTGGGGTCTGTTTCATTTTAGTACATTTCTTCTTTTAAAATAAAGAATTTCATTTTAAATTCAATCCTTTTTATTCATAAGTGCCTCTATAAATTTCCATGAAGTTATTTTAAAATAATGGTAACATGACAAGCTTCAAGATCACTAGAGACTTCACTTCTGCAATAGATCCTTCAATAATTTCAATCACAAGCTTTTCACAGACTCTTATCCTGAGAAATGTTTGGCTGTTTCCTCTCATACATTCTCCACAGAAATCTTACAATCATCTGAAGGCCTTCTTCTGGGGTATTCTAACATCCAGTGGGTACCAGTGCTGAACTGGGGCAATCTGTTTGTTTGACTTGGTATGTAACTGGCTCTTCTTCTCCTTGGACCATACATTTCTTGGAGATAGAATTACCATGGGAAGAATGTAGCATTTGGAATCTGAAGATCAGTTATTCAGTTCTCAGCTTTGGGATTGACTGCATATGTCAACCTGTGATAGGTACCTCTGGCACTGACTGTAAGTATGAACCTATGGAAATTATCTAATCTCTTTAGGATTCAGTATCATCATCTGTAAAGTGAGGATATTGAACTAGACACTTGTCAGGTCCTTTGCTATCTTGCCATTTCTTTTGTTTACTTCATTGTGGAAGATAAAAGTTTACTTATATTCAAGATACATCTTAACTAATTTATTTATTTGTAATACCCATTGCTTTATGAATCATATTGGGAAAGAAAAATAAGAACAAAAGGGAAGAAACCATGGGAGAGAAAAAAAAAAAGTGAACATAGCATATATTGATTTACATTCAATCTCCATAGTTCTTTTTCTGGATACAGATGGCATTTTCTGCCCAAAGTCTCCATCTTTTTAATTGCCTCTTGAAACATCTGTAATTTTGATTCTTTGAAACTTGGGAATCCTCCATTAATGGGTCAAGTGACAAATATGTTGACTAGTGTGGTTCAGGATTCAGGAAGAGAAAAGCCAAAGACCTATAGTCTATGCAGAAACTTCACACAGGTGATACTCTTTGATGCTAGAGGTGTCGAATGTGGCAAGCACAGAATAATGACACATACAAAAATAAGTTGATTACTTTTTAATAGATAGAAAGCCACTTGTTTAGGTATAGGCATCATTCCTAAATCTTCTGGGTAAAATCAGACCACCTATTTGTTAGCACAAAGATAACAATTTGTATGAATGTTGAAGAAACAATAAAAATGAGAAGAGCGTATGACATGTAATCAAAACAACTATAGTCTGTCCTGTTTGAATTTTAATGCTAAAAATGAGAAACAGATGAGAGAACAAATGTTTATTTTTGCTTATTTTTCTGTTCCTATTTTACAGATGAGGGAGCTGAAATTTAGTGAGATTATGTAGAATCATAGAATTTAGAACTGGAAAAGACCATAGGAAGCTCTCCATTTTATAGAACTTAAAGCCCTGGAGAGGTTAGGTGACAACACAATTAGCAATTTGATTACTTAGAGTTGAATTCAAGTCCTTTGATTCCAAATTCAAAGCTCTTTCTACCATACCATGCTGTTTCATCCTTGGAGAAAGCCATAAAGGCAGTGTGAGATAAGAGCTTTACCTCTTTTGTTCATTAAAATTTGCAAAGCAATTTCCAAATATGATCTCACTTTATCCTTACAATAGCTCTGGAGGTAAATGTTAATATTATTATCTCTGTTTTGCAGATGAGATACAGTATATGAGGTACTGGACTTAAGAGTTAGGAGGACCTAGATACTTAATCAGCTCTATGATCCTGGACAAGACACAACTTCTCCAGGCCTCAGTGTCCATCTGCAATACTTCTAGGGTTGTTGTGAGGATCAGATGAGGTGATGTTTAATTTGCCATTTAAAACCTTGTATAAATGCTAATGACCAAAGTCTTTGGAGCACAGTAGGAGTCACATCATGGGAAATATACATTGGAGGACCTTGGATACCAGAACAAGGAGGTGGCCAAGGAGAGCCATTGTGGGGACTGATGTGATGAAGGGGATGTTTTAGGAAGATTAATATAGTGATGGTGGATAGATTGGGCTACTGATTAGAGTATCTAGTCTGGATTCAGATGTGCTGAAAGCAAAGAAAAGAGTTAAAGATATCTTTCATAGATTTGTACAAGGCAGGCCCCATGTACTAATTTCTTGTTACTATGAAACTTTGCTGAAGAGAAGTTACTATTGCACATTATTAACTGTGGGGTCTGCCTCACGGTTAAAAAGCAAGGAAAAATCCCACTAAGATTTCTCTAATGCTTATCTCACTAAAGGGCAGAGGTTCTGCTCTTGGATAGCTAGTGGTCAAAAGGATAGAGAATTGACTTGCTATCAGGAACGCTTTAGTTCAAATCCTGCCTCAGACACCTAGCAGCTTGTACACCTTTGATGACATTTAATCTCTTTCAGCCCCAGTTTCCCTATTTATAAAATGACAATGATAGTAGCAACTTGCAAGCCTTATCATACTAGGGAAAGAGTAGTTACTGCTAAGATGAATCCCCAGAGGCTTTATAACTGTACGGGTGCACCAAAATAAAACATGTATCCCCTTATATTTGACATATTTTTAAAATGTTTGTTCTTTAAAATAGTTTTTATCTAGGTAATACTAAATATCCAATCCAAATAAACATATGTTTATATTTATACTTAGAAATTATTTTTTGTACTACAGGTTTGTCACTATTAATTCTTTGCAATATGAATAAGTCTTGATATAGTCCCAGTGTTCATATTGTTTGGGTAGTTCAATTTTCTTGCATTTAATTTACATTACTTAATGTAAGTCTTTTCGGATTTTCTTATATCTTCTATATTTATGCCATTTTTAATGGCAGCTAGTAGCCCATTATGTTGATATACCATAGTTTTGTCACCTCTATTCACAAACTGTTGGGCATTGGATTGCTTCATTTCTTTGCAATTACAATTAATGCTGCTCTGTATATTTTTGAAAAGACATCTTATTATCTTGTTTTGACACATTCCAAATGTTCCATTGCCCAGAATGATTGAAGGCTATATACTTCAACCATTGTTTGTCCAACATGAGGGCATGTGTATAGTATATAAGCTTCATCCAGTGATTAAATGAGAGAAAAAGGAATATTGTATTTATGAAGCATTTAATACTTTAGTCAATGGGCCCCATGCCATAAGAAAACAATCTGCATTAATTTGAGTGTTTAATTTGTGGAACTGCATGTCACAGCAGAGATTTTCTGCTTTGAACCCTTTCTTGTATATTAATGTAAAATGAACAAGCTATAATTTCATTTTAATAACATTTGAAATCACAATTATTTATTATTTTTAAACTGAAATGATAAACTGGGATAAAAAAGTTATCATCCCAAAAAGTGTCATTATGTTGAAAATGCTTTACTTTAGATTTTTCTTTGAATTGTTACATTGGTATTTTTTGTGTTTCAGAATATCTGTATTAATTTATCTCTATTGTTCAGTAAAACAGAAAATGATTAATTATAAAATAAGTAAATTAATAATAAAGTAAAGCTAAATTACATAGTAAATGAATTTTAAAATTTTATTGTAAGTTATTGAGACTGTTTTTCAAAAAGTTGTATTTATCATGGTTTCAGGAGTGTAGTTAATGTGCTACTCTTTTCAGAGTGAGTCGTAATCTATTTTTAAGTCATTTTCAGAATTCTAGAAGGACTGAAAATAGAACCCAGATATCTCAACTTCTACTCTATTCTTTATTAGGTTCTGCAGTCTTACTTAAATAGACCAGTGATTAGTCTTCAAAAAGTGTTCTTTTTGTATTGATTGTATTGATTTACTTTGGGGATGTAGATATGCAACCATAATAACTAGATAACAGTTAAATAATTCAGTTACTTAGAGTCAGCTAGCTGATAGATAAAACCCTGGACTTGGATTCAGGAAGATCTGAGTTCAAATGCAACCTCATATACTAGTTGTGTGATCCTGAGCAAGTTACAACCTCTGTTTTCCTCAGTTTCCTAAAAATAGGATTAATAGCACTATCTATCTTCCAAGGTTGTTGTGAAGATAAAATGATATAATATTTGTAAAATATTTCTTAAACCTTAAAGTGCTATATAAATGCTAGTCACTATTGCTGCTGCTGCTCCTCAACAGATTTTGTCTATGTGGCAAGAGACTGTCCCCTACATGTGACATGGAGTTGTCATTGTAGGGCTCAGTGGGAAACCCAGAAGTCCTATCTAACCTCTTTTCTCTCCTTTCTCTCCCTTCCCAAGAGAGATTTTAATTCCTGTTAGGAGGAGAATCAGGGGGTTTGGGAAGGAAGACTTGGCCACTCTGCTTTCTGTAGAGAGAGGAGATATTAGGCAAGAATTATATCTATTTATCCTTTAAATATTACAATTCTTTTCTCTTCCTTCCTTCCTTCCTTCCTTCCTTCCTTCCTTCCTTCCTTCCTTCCTTCCTTCCTTCCTTCCTTCCTTCCTTCCTTCCTTCCTTCCTTCCTTCCTTCCTTCCTTCTCCTCACTCTTTCCCTCTCCTTCCCTTCCCCTCCCCCCTCTCTTTCACCTCTATATTTCCATTTATCTTTCTATATTTCTATCAGTCTATCTATATATCTATCTGTCTATCTATATCTTGGATAATACATAATGGAGGAAAGTCCTGGATCTTACCTAAGGGGAAGATTCCTAATGTCTCTCATGTAGCAAAAGCTGGAAGCACCTGAAGTCCAAAGACTCAGAAAACTCAGCTTTCCTCTCTCCCTTTCTCACCATCTCAACCCTATTCCCTCATACAACTATGGGATAAGGATACTCATCAGTGAGAATGCCATACCAAAGAGCTATGGGATTAGGATTACATCTATGTGATACCAGATAGCTTCTTTGTCTAATTTTCACTTACCTTACTGATCTTTTGACTAAGTTAGTCATTATGGTTCTAATTTTAGCAATATTTCTGCATTCATTTAAGAAACATTACTGCAACCTATTTTCACAAAACTTTGCTTAATAAAAGTTTGTTTAGTTAATAGATAACAGAAGAAAATACCATAGCAACTCTCTTCAAATAAGAACACATTTAAAGAGACAATATTATTTGATAGATGAGAGAACCAGCTTTGGAGTAAGGAAGATCTTGTTTCAAAGTCTGCTGGGGGTCCCATACTGTATGGTTGTGTTAATCTAGGAAGGTCACTGAGCTTCTCAGTGTCCTGGACAGCATCTTAAGACTATGGTTGTAGAGCAATTACTTTCTCCCCTGATAGAGGGAATTTCCTTACTGGGAATTCCATATTACAAAATAGAATTCAGAGGTCTATACCAAGTTAAATGCCTTTTTTTTTTTTTCAAGGCTCATTTCATACATAAACTTCTTCTTGAAGATTTTTCTGATTTCTGTAGGCATTAAGATTCTCTTCTGCCTCTTTCTTGTATTTATTGATATGTATACATGTTGTATCTCCTATATATGTGCATATAAACTGTTTGAGTGTAAGAATTCAAAAAATGTTCCTTTTTTGTTGTATCTCTAGCAGCTATTATAACATGTTTGATAAATTATCTTTAAATTGATTTTACTCTCACTGAGGGGTTCCTGTTATATTATGGGACCTGATTCAGTCTGATTAGGAGCATCTGGAAGATTTCACCCATATGTGGATGATTTCTTTTTCATTTGGGCTCTGTTGAGGACATTATCCATTGTATTGAGCACTTATGGAAACATATCTCTCTTTTTTTTAATGCCTCACTTGATATTGAAAATCAGAGCATTTTAAAACAGTTTTCTCTGTGATAATGATCTTTGAGGAATGGTAACATTATCTTAACATATACTTGGGAGTCATCCTATTGGAAGAAAGCCTGTGAAATTGCATTTTGCTCTAGTAAGTTACATGTCTTTTATTATAAAGAAACAATAAACACAATGGGATCTTATATTTGCTCCACCTTTCTTTTAATCATATGACTGTAAAGATGTGGTCCTTAGAAATCATTTCCACTAGCTAAATAAATAATTTGATCAGGCTTTGGAGGTGGTTGATGATCTGGGATTAGAATTGAATAGAAGATTGACAGTAGAGTAGATTGATTCCCATGATCCCAATTTGTTTTTTGATGCAAAAATACATCTTTAAATGTCATTTAAAAAAATAATGTTAAATGATTGTGACTTACACAGATTATAAAAATTCAATTCAGAAGACCTAAATGGTAATGTCGAGACTTAGAGTAGTAATAAATTGGCGACAGAATACTTACTTCCCAGATTGACACACAGTTAGATGAGCAACACATTGATTTAATCCAAACATCCTCTATATTCTGTATCTATTTTGAATTTACTTAGCTGTTTATATGTTATGTCCCCCATTAGAATGTAAGCTTTTTGAAGGCAGAAATTGTTTTTGCTTTTTATATCCTTAGTGCTTAGCACAGTGCCTAACATTTAGCAAGTATTGCTAAATTGATTGATGCCAACATAGTATCATCAGTGATTTGTATGCAAGAGGTGGCATACACAAAACCTTTTGATAGATCATTAACCTCATCAATATGGGTAATCTAGTAGTAAAAATTTCAAACTATCAAAACAGGCATCCACCATATCATATTGCCTTGTTGGCTGTGCCATATATCGGCACATATGGTAGAAAGTCATTTGGAACCATGCTCCCAAAGTCACACAGCTGTGCCTACCTATTAAAAAAATTAAATTTATTTTTTCCATTCCATTTTATTTCCATTTCCAGATTCTTTCCCTCTCCCTACTCATTGAAAAGGCAAAAAAATATCAAACCCACTACACATATGAAATCGTACAAAATACATTTAAGTATTATCTAGACTCCTTTGGTCATGATGATTAATTTACAGTGGTTAAACTTCTTAGGATGTGATGACAGTTGGTGTTATTATCATTTTTGGTTGTCATTAATTGAAAAGTTTCTGCTTCCTCTTTTATCCATTTCCTATTTTTCCACGTTAATTTTTTTTTTTTAAGTAGGTCAGATTGGAGCGCATTTGAATCCATGATATCTTAGTTTTTCTGATAATTTGGTATTGATTTTTTAATTTTTTCTATAACATGTTTTGTTCTAAAGATAGTTGATTGGCAATATCTTTTATGCCTATATATATATATATATATATATATATTCATTTTTTGGCTCCTAAGATATTCGGAAATGTATGATTAAAAAGGCCAGTTGTGTGGCAAAAGTAAGGGATAACAAATGAACTGTTCATTTACCCATGGACTATTGAAAGATCTAGAAGGTGGTTTTCTGTGCACCAAACAGATGCTTTATTTTTGTAGATCCTCCATAAAGGATTTGTGGAAGTACATGGCGAAGAATTACATACAAAATGAATACTTGTAGATAAGCAGTAATCTGCACAGATGAAGGGTGGACTCATCTGATAATGAAGTTATAGAAATATAGAAGTAGTATAATAGATGTCTATTTTCTAATATTTTGATACCTATTGAAGTTTAACTATTCGCTCAGTTTTGAAAACTTGATTTTCCTATAGGAAAATGTATGTATTAGAACAATACTTACTATAGTAATAGTAGTGATAGTAATTTGTTTTGAAACCAAATGGGAATCTATATCTTGTTATATTTCAGATTAAGTGTAAGCCAATGAGACAAAGGATAATCAGGAAATTTGTGTGATAGTCTAATAAGAAACTTTATACTTTTTCCATTTTAAAAATAAATTTCCATTTGCATTTGTATTTTTATGAAGGACCTTGTTTCTTCCCTGATATCGCAGCAGGAAGAAAAAAGTAGAATTGGTAAAATGTGGGTATGATCAAGATAAATTTTGTTTGTGAAATATTTTATGTACCTAATTCAAAAAATATTCTGGATAGTTTAAATATATCCAATGAAAACATAAGGAGGACTTTGAATGAATTAATATGTGAGTAGAGGGAGTAAATTTTAGTTAAAACTGAAGAATTGCTAAAGAAACAGGGATATTGGCAATTCATTAGGATAGTGACTATAGATAAAGCTACATTTATGTATGTGTGTGTATATATATATATATATATATATATATATTTGCTTACAATCAATAAATAAAATGATTTATAAGTGGTAATCTTTTTGAACAGGATGGTGTTTCATTAACTTGATAAGATCTGTGAATCTAAGAAATTAGAAATATATGAAATGCCTGTGCTTTTTTATCCCCTCTGCTAATCCAATCTCTCTCTAGAGAGGTTGCTAAATTTTTAAGTTACATGAAAGTACACACAGTAATAAACTGCATAAAGACATAAATATTGACAATCTGGGCTTTGGTAAGTTTTATCTTTCTTGTGCACCCATCATAGGTAAAAAATGGAAAATAGGACGGTGGGAAAGGCAGATTGTTTTGATATATCTGTGCACTAACTCCCTGAAGTAACATTAGGACTAAAAGTGATTTAAATGTAAATGTCCACACTGAATGAATCCAGTAGATATATGGTTCCTCTAATCTGTGTTAGACCTACCTGTAAACATCTTCCTAAAAACATTACAGATGAACTGGATAACTAAGTTTAATATTGGCAGACAAATGTAGCCGTAACAGCTTTAGATTTCCTGAGGGGTTAAGTTCTTATCTTAACAAATACTTACAGAAACAAATCAGTTTCCACTGATTGATGATATTTGTTTTTTTTTAAGGAGCAACTATAAGAGAAGGCCTTCTTACTTGATTTTAAAAGAAAATATTCTTCAGACAAAGACCATCCTTATATTTTTTGGCTGAAATTGAATGCAATCCAAATCAGTTTAGTTACCTGTGCTTAGAAAGATGAGAAGTTGTTTTTTTTGTTGTTGTTGTTGTTGTTGTTTGTTTGTTTCTCTCTCTCTCTCTCTCTCTCTTTTTTTTGTCCCTGTGGAAAAATCTTCCGAAGCCTAATTTACTAATATTAAAAACTAAGAATGCAGAAATAGGTTTACATGTACATACAAACACACACACACACACGCACACACACATACATTCCCCCCCATCTATGTGTATGTGTACATCTATATCGATGTACACATACATCGACGTGTGTATATGTCAGTATATTCCCCTTTTCTTCCCTTCACCACCCCCAAACAGGCTGCACTTAAGCATGGATATATTTATGTATACATATATATATGTGTGTGTGTGTATACACATATATACACAGGCACACACACATATATATATATACACTCGTAATACACACATACATATTCATATATACATACATACTCATACACCTAAGACAATATTAATATGGCTGAGATATATATATATATAAATCTATATAAAATATAGATTTCTCTCTTAAATGAATCTTTTTAAGTGTGATTTTTGTCCAAGATCAATAATTACTACTATTTATTTCTCTAATAAATTCTACTCCTGATCATTGTTATGTTTCTGTATCTCTCTTTGGTTCTTATCCCTGCTAACTCTTCTATTTTACTTCTATCTGTTAACTTGCATGCCTATTGCTTCAACTTCCTACTGTTCCCCACCCCCACCCCATGGATCCCATATTCTCCTCACACCTTTTCGCTTCCTCTTTATCCCATTCCTATTAATCTACATAGCTTGTTCCACTCCTGTTAATATAAACACTCTTCTTTACCTCACTTTATCCTATGCTTCCTTTTTCCTCCCTCTTTATTCCTTTCCCATTAATTTACATATCTTATCCCACTCCCATTGATTTTACATATCCTTCTATACCTTATCTTACCTTATTTCTTCCCCACTTATTTCTTTATAGATATTGCTATACTCTTCTTGGTATATATGCATTATTCCTTCTTTAACCCATACCCAATGCAAGTAGGATTTCAAAATTACTTAACCTTCTTCCCCCATCTAATTTCCCTGTGTTGGTTCTTGCTCTTGTATTTCATTTATATAGCATAATTACTACCTCTTTGATAGATTTCTTTGAGATGGGGATCAGTGGATTTTTTCTATTTCTACTTTCCACTTTTGTTCTATCAAAACTTTCCCTGCCTATAAATGTCCAGCCAACAGCATCCCTTTCCCACTGCTTCTGCATTCACCCAGTCTGCTGGTTCCTTCTCGCCCAGGACAGTGTCTCAGCAGCATAGCTGGGCCTGGCATTTCTCTCTAGAAAATGAGAGTTCCTGTGGTTGGGGCTGAGGCTCCCTCTAACTCCAGCTAGCCCCAGGGCTCCCCACTTGCTGTTTCTGAGGAGTTAGCCCAGAGATGTTTACACTAAATACTGGCCAAACCTCAGTCTTGGGGTCTTTCTTCTGGTTAATCTGCTTGTCACTGGAGGACCCCTTCCCATTTGTTTTTCATCAGTCTACATTTGCCCTGAGGTAAAATTTTGTTTTGTTTGGGGGAATTCTCTAGAGCTTGGCATTTCCTAACCTACTTTACCATTTTCCCACAATCCTATTTTCTGTTTTTATATGTGAATTTTTAAAGTTTGCAAAGATTTTACATATATACATTATCTAATTTGACTCTCTTATCCCATGAAGTAGGTAGTTATTAGATATTCTGATTCCCATGTTTTAGTTTGGGAGATTGAGGATCAAAGGAGCCAGGTGACTCCTGAATGATCATTCCATTTGTAATTATTTGTATTATTAGTATTATTATCTGTAGGTTTCTAACCCAGGTCTTTCTGAGTCAAAGCCCAGAATTTTATTAATTCTCATGTTAATACTTAAGATCTTTGAAGTACAGGGAAAGATCTCTATATTGTGTAGGGTAACATGAAGATCATATGCTGTGACCTTAATTAATTTTGCCTTTCAGAAGAAATTAAATAAGGATCAGCCTTAGAGGAATTGTCTTGAGAAAGATGATGATGTTAGCTAAATGATTTTTTGAATATTATTTTATTTAGTGTTTCCTAAAGGTTAATAAAATTAAACATTTGAATTTTTAAAAATTGTGTCTAAACAATTAAAACACCTAAAAAAAATTTGTCTGCTGCTAGCTAAAGTATAATCAGAGCTCATTTAAAGTCCTTAACTGTTTTTGTAAAAACATGTTAGATGAAACAGTATCTTACAGGATGGTAAATAGGAAAGTGGCCATAAGTAGACAGTCAGTAAAATGAGTTTATAACATGATTTTGTGATGTTATGATGTGGTTTGGTTATACTTAGTTAAGCCAGTATTATATTGAAATATGGGATCACAGCTGTAATAAATATATTTTCTATTTTCCAGTAGATGTCAGTGTTCAACAGACTGAGTAGTGTGTTAGCTTGTCCTATATAATTTCCTTTAGTTAAAATGATTTTATTTAATTATGGGAGAAAAAATGATAATGTAGTATTATTATAATTATTGATACTTTAGGTGGGGGGATTGATGGATTATTATTTTAGAAATTAAGATGTTAAAATGTGAAAACTAGAAAGAAAGACTTTAGAGATCAGCCAGTCAAATTTTTACAATTTGCAACAAAGATATTTCAAAGAAGGAAAATTTGTCCAGACTTACACAGTCAGCCAACCAAATGTTTATTAAGTTCTTTCCATGTACTAGGCACTAGTGAGAACAAGAGAGACACCAGTCTCTGCCCTTAAGTAACTTAAATTGCACACAGATATCAAGAGGGAGAGCTGGTTTTCAAACTTAGGTTGCACTTGCTTCTAGATTGAGTTCTTTTTCTCTGACACCATATGGCACTGTCCACTTATTAAGTCAGTAATCTATTTTCACAAATCCCACCTCCTGGACTATCTTAATGTTTGAGTGCATCTTGTTTAAAAGAGAGATCATTTCTGTCATTTGTCAACAAGATAATTGTTTATATAAATGTATCTTCTCATGTAATGAATTTTTCTTTCAGTTAGTCATTCATTAATAATATATATGTATGTGTAGTCCTCCTTAAAAAACAACAATCTCCAAAACTAACAAATTATTTTTGAGAGAAAAACACAAAATAAAAGATTTGATTCATTTAGCTTTAAATTAAGAACAAGAGACATTACATTATGAATGAAACATAAGAAATAATAAATTATCTAGTATTGTTTTTGGTCTAGTTAGAAGAGAGGTAAATATTGAGGACCAAGAAGGACAGATTTAACAAAATGGAAACATAGATCAAATTTGTTTTTTTATGCCCTTAAGTCTCTGTTTTCCTCCTTTAGCTTTTCACTATATGTCCTTGTTCTCCCCTCATGGTTCAGATTTCTATTTGAAATGAATCATTTATATACTTCAGTGTAATATGGAGAAGCTTTTTTTTTTCCTACTGAGAATCATCATTTGGAATGCTTATACCATTGAATTTCTACAGGATTCATTTGGTACTTGTTATACAACCTTATATTGCTATTTGTTTTTTTATGTATTTTTCCCATTTCTCCAACTAAATTGTAAACTCGATAACAACAGAAACTAGTAATCTTGGGTTGTCTTCTTCTATACTAGTTCATTTGGTGATCTCATCAACTATCATGGATTCACTTACCCCTTCTATGCTGTTGATTCTCAGATCTATGTCTCTGGTCCTATTCTTGCTGCTGACCTCCAATCTCACATCTCCAAATTTCACTAGACATCTTGAACTGGGTGTCCTGTAGACAATGAAACTTAGTGTGTCCCAAACTGATGTTTTTCATCACTTTTTTTCTCTCCCACTCCTCCCCTCTCCCCTTCCCCAAATATTTTTAGACTTCCTTATTACTATTAAGAACACCACTGTTCTCTCATTCATCCTGATTTGTAGCCTAAGTGTCATCCCTGCCTTATATCCCTCCCCCCTTTATATCCAATCTCTTGCCAGGGCTTGTGGACTTCACCTTTGCAATGCCTCCTGAACATGTGTGTATAGCTTGCTGTAGTCTTCCTCAAGTCTCTCCCCACCCCTTTCCTCCTGCACTTAGCTGTCAGACTGATCTTCCCAAAGTACAGATCTGACCATGTCACCCACTTACTCCATCCCCATTTTGTCAGCTACAGTGGAATTCTATTATTTCCTGGATCAAATATAAATTCCTTCAGGATTCAAAGCCCTTTAAAGACTGGTCTCCTCCTGCCTCTTCAGTCTTCTTACACTTTACCTCTTGTTGAGTAACTTCAATTATGTCTAATCAGACATAACTTCATGATCCCATTTGGGATTTCCTTAGCAGAGATACTAGAGTGATTTTCTGTCTCTTTCTTCAACTCATTTTACAGATGAGGAAACTGAGATAAACAGGATAAAGTGACATGCCCAGGTCGCACAGCTAGTAAGTGTCTGAGGCTGTACACTGTGCCTCTCTTACTCTGAAGTGCAGTGACACTGGGCTCCTTGCTGGCACAAGACATTCCCCCTCCCAATTTGGATCAGATTTACTGGAATTCTTTCCTTTTTTATCTCTCCCTTTGGATTTCTGGCTTTCTTCAAGTCCCAGCTAAAAATCCTATCTCCCACAGTTAGCTGTTTCTGATTCCCACAGGATTCTACTGCCTCCCTTCTGTTGGATTTCTCCAACTTGTCCTGTATATCTCTTGATTGTACATTTTGCCTCTCCTTTTAAATGGAGCTTTGTTAGAGCAGACAGTCTTGCCTTTTCATTGTGTCTCTGTTGCTTAGCACAGTTCTTGGCACATGGCATGTGCTTAATTAATGCTTATTCACTAAGTGACCTTTGGAAATCCATTCAGCAAAAAATATAGAATTCCTAGGCCCCATAATTCACAGGATGTGGCACTAGAAGAGATCTTCAATTAGTTTATCCTCTTTGTTTCACAGATGAGGAAACAAACCTAAAACAGTTGCTGAGGAAGCTTTAAAAACTGCTCTGATTCTGGAAGCCATGCACATCCAACTAGCCCATGCTTCCTTGGAGTTATCTTTATACCTGATTCAGCTGAGGTTTTTTGGCTTCCTCCTCTTGTGACCTTTGGCTGTAAGGGCTGTCTACCTTGGCCTCATTAGTTCAGCAGAACTAAGTGGTCACAGATAAGTTTCCAGCTTAGGTTCTATAATCATAGGCCAACAAATCATAGATTTAGAACTAGAAGTGGCCATCTAGTTAAATGCCCTCTCCCCCCGGCCCCCTCCGCCCCCCCCCCTTTTTTTTTTTTTTAACAAATGAGACCTAGAAAAGTTAAGTGACTTGTCCAAATTCACATAGATGGTAATCATCAGAGATGAAATTTGAGCCCAGATCCCTGACTTCAATTTCAGTCCATTCTTATATTCATGGGGGTGAGCTGTTCATAATCATCCTATCAGTAGCATGGTCAATTGTTAGGTCAGAAGCTGCAGAGTGTAGTAATAGATACAGTGCCAGGTTTGAAATTAGGCTGATTTGGGTTCATATCTTCCCTTTGACACTTAGCAGCTCTGTGATTCTGGATTAGTCCTTTGTACATCTATAGTACACAAAGCAATTCCTTAACAGCTTCTTATGTACCAAGTCATAGGTGGATTGTGATTGGTAGAAAGGGTTTCCTTGCTGAAAGTTCTTCACACTGTCAAAACCGTCAACATTTTGGTATTTCCATATCAGTAGAAGTAAGGGGATCAAAAAAAAAAAAAACCACTATTTGATTTAGGGGGAAAAAAAATCCAAAGTCAAAATTTTCATGGCTCTTCTGTTTCTATGGACTTTTTGACTTTGAAAAAAAAAATTATATCCCCAAGTGAGACTCCATTGTACAAATGAATTGGTAGTCTAGATTCAAAAGTTAATAAAAATGATAATGATTGATGAGTTGTACAGTGTGTTCTTGGAAGTATGTAACAGAGCCTTGGATTGGAGAGATGGTCAAATGAAATATCCTATCATTTTAGGATAGCTTGAAAGTATTTGTTTTATAAGACTTGATTGAAAAAATTATAGTTATTGATAAAATATTTACATTTTAACTGTGTGAAATGTCATACTCCTTTCTTTTTTTTTTCTTCCTTTTTTCTTCCTTCTTCTTTCAATTCCTGAATTGAGAGAATATTTCTTTACCTAGTTTCCACTTGTTTTTAAATCTTAGGAGAACTTCTAAAAGGAGGGTGACTCTTGGAAACTTCTTTCTCTAGAGAATTTGGAAAGCTTTCAAGGAAATTTAGTTCTCCAGTTGTACAAATAGAGAGGGATCCAGGTTATTTAGAATCCAGTGGATAATTTGCAGTTTGGGGCATCGTATTTACTTTCTCACAGGAAATTCAGATGCGTTTTTTTCCTAGTTAAGAGGTTTTCAGGATGCTGGATAGTCTATGTTTGATGATACAAGTAATGTTCTACCTGGGTATCAGAAGATCTGGCTTCTGCTCTCGATTTTGTAGTCCCCTTCATTTCGAGTAATTTATAACTCCTTTCAGAACTTCACTTTTCTTATCTGTAAAGTGAGAATGTTGTACTAGATTAATTTTGATGCAACTCAACAAATGTAGTAGCTATAATAACTAACATTTATACAGCTTTTAAGGTTTACAAAGCACTATACATGCATCTCACTTGATCTGTACAACAACTCTATGAGGTAAGTACCATTATTATCCTTATTTATGAGTGAGTAAATTGAGACTGTAAAAGGCCAAATGACCTATTCAAGGTCACACATCTAATAGGTATCTGAGTCTGGTCTTGAATCCAGGCAAGTGCAGAGCCTTTATTTATTGTACCACCTAGCTTCCTTGTAACAATTTAGCACATATATGCCAAGTGTGGGACACAAACATAATATTTATATGGTGCTTTAAGGTTTATAAAATGTTTTATCCCATTTCATACTCATAAAACCCCTGTGAGATAGGTATTATCATTATACTCATTATACAGATGGGGAACTGAGTCTGAGAGGTTAAATGACATTATCTGGATCACAAAGCTAGTGAGTGACTTAAGTCACTTTTGAACTCAGGTCTTCCTATCTCCAGTCTGTCACTCTATCCATTCTATCCATGACCCATTCTCTGTTCTCACTAGAATAGAATGGAAAAGCATATATGAAATCCTTTATGTGTGAAACATTATTCTGAATGTTGGGGATGCTCTGTACTTCTGGGAACATACATATGGCATGTATATAGATAAGTGTAATTGAAGGAAGGTTGTAGTAGAAAAACAAAGGGAAGAGCTTCAAAAAGTGGCTTAATTGTGAGGAGAAAATATTTTCAGCTGGGGCAACTGAGGAAAGATTTTCCAGAGAGGCTTCATGGCTTTCTTGAAGAAAGACAAAGATATGGAAAGCTAAGGAGGAGGTGGGAGTGCTTTCTTGGCGTGGGGGATTTACCTTCTTGAGTGTACATAGATGAGTGCATTCAGGGAACAGCTCATAGTCCAGCTTGATGAGAACACTGAGAGCCATTGTGTGAAATAAAATTCAAACAGTTGATTGTTGCTAGATTGAATAGAGCCATAAATGCTAACATAAAAAAAAAATCTCTATTTTATCCTATAAGTAATAAGAAACTCCTGAAGATTTTTGAATAGGGAAACAATATGGTCACAGTGATGCTTAAGGAAGATTATTTTGACACTTTTCTTAAGGGCAGTTTGAAATGGGGAAAAACTGAAAGCAGGAAGGGTATTCTGAAAGTCCAAGCAGGATTTGATAATGGCTTAATCTAGGGTAGGAACAGTATGAACAGCAAGCAGTCAGAGGTATGGGAATGGAATTCAGAAGAAATAGTAGGCTGGATGTGAGAATTTGGTAATTATCTTTATAAGTTTCCATTCCTTTCATATGTGAACAATTTGGTTTTTGAAGGGGACAGAAAATAAACTTTGGGGGTAGAAAATGAGGAAATGGATATGATAGAATTCATGGTAGTGGAAATTGCCAAGAGAGAGAATTTACAGTGTTTTTAATCTCTGTCTCTGTCTCTGCCTGTCTGTCTGTCTCTGTCTCTGTTTCTGTCTCTCTTCCCATGCATGTGTTTGTTAAAGCCTGTGGATCCCTTCTCAAAATAATGTTTTTAAATGTTTAAGATAAAGTACACAGAATTTTAAATGAAACATTTATTGTATTACAGTTATAAAGATATTAAAGGAAAAAAGGAAGTTTACAGACCCAGAATTTATGTAGAGAAGAATAGAGGACTATGTACAGAGTTTTGGCAGAATCTCTCACTTAGTGGGCAGCAAGAAGATAATGAACTAGCAAAGGAGATTGAGAAGCAATTGTCAGAAAAGGATGAAATCTTAATGCTTGCCATATGTGGAATAAGGAGTGTTCAGGAGAGTTGTTGTGGAGTTGCTCAGTTGTTAAAAAGTTAAAAAAAAAAAATTCAGGTAGGGAAAGGACTGAGAAAAGACCAAAGATGAGCTTTAAGGTTCTGAGTAGATCTAACAGTCTTTGATCTTGTGATTTAAGAACATGGCATAATCTACAAAGATGCTGTGAAATTCTCTAAAAACATCAAGGAATACTTGTAAGTTAGCTTTGTTAAAAACTTCAAGACAACTTCAACTCTCTGTGTGCATTCTCCAAAGTGTCTATAGAATTCTAAGTTTCTTAGGAGCTAATTGTTGTCAGGTGACTGTCACTGATCTAATAGAATTAATTAGGGTGTTTGGAAAAGTGTTTTTATTCTGGTGTGCCTTTTTGACTTGTCAGTTTCAAATTGGAAGGGATTTTAGAGGTCATGTGATCTGTCTCCCTCTGAAGAGAGGGACCTGAGGCTCAATGAGGAGAAACTATTTATTCATAGTCACACAGCCAAGACTAGACTCTGGGGATTCTTACTTTTAGCTCAGTACTAAATACAGCTAGAGGTTGCAGTAGGTAGAGCACCCAGCCTGGAACTCATCTTCCTGAATTTACATGCAACCTCAGACACTTAATACCTGTGTGACCCTGGGTAACACTTAATTCTGCTTCAATTTCCTCATCAGTGAAATAAGCTGGAGAAGAAGATGCAGACTACTCCAGTATCTTTGCTAAGAAAATTCCAAATGGAGTCATTCGGAGTCAGATGTGACTGAACAGCAACAAATAATACATTGCATGCTGTGTCTGTCTTCAGAAAGCAGCACAAAGTTGCTGACTAGCTTAATCCGGGATCCTCTGTGGCTTGGACTTTTTTTTAGTGCTTTCAACTTTCTGCATCAGGCAATTTTAGCAACTGAATATATCAACCATTAAGGGTTAAAAGAGTAAGCAGATCATCCATCAACAAAGAATTATTGATGTGGGTAACCAGGATAGAGTTGCAGTGAATAAGCACTTGGAATCCATTGTAGAAAGACATTATATAAATACCAGGTGCTATTATTTCTAAGTAATAGCTTACTTTATCTTGGACTTGCAGTAATAGAAACTGTTCTAGATGGCATGAGGCTCACATTAGCAGAACTATGAACCCATCTAAGTTTGGAAGTCTGGTACAGGCATAAGAAATATGATAACATACTATGTAATTTTATTTTAGTTAAATGTATTGAACCAGAAAAGTTGCAAGCTTTTCATGTGCTCTCTTTTTGAACATCTTAGTAAAACAAATGGTGGCAATGAGATAAAAGCTTCAAGTCTGTTCAGCATTTAAGATGATACAATAATACACTTATTAAGAAGAGTGGTTTTAAGAGCTGACCTTTGAAAGAGGGAGAAAAGCAGAAATGGAGATTTCAATTGCAGTTACTCATTTCTCTGTCTGGAGTGTAGCATAGTGAAAAGGTTGTGAGACTTGGAGACTGACAGCTCAGGATTAAAAGTCTGAGCTCCTGAGGGTATAGACTGTTTGTGTAGGCTGCTTCATTTTGCTAAACCTCAATTTCCTCATCTTTAAATTAGGGAAATTCAGACTCCAAAGAGCTACTATGAATAAAGTGTTTTCTAAACCTATAAGTATTATATATATGTAATCTGTCTTTATTTTTTGTAAGGGTGATATAATGACCATGAGCATAAATTGAATTTTTCAGATTTTCTTTTCTTTGCCTGAGTACTTAACTGGTAGCATTGAGTCTCTATTTAAGCTTGCTCTCTTTTCTTTGGCAACTGAAAAAAACTAGCTTTGGGTATCCCAATATGTACACTTATGTTAGTGATAAACAGACTAAAAGGGTTATACTTTAGGATTTTGTTCCATCTAGCTCCTAATTCATTATTTGACTATAAAAACAGATATACTAGTAATAGGTTCCATAATACCATTTTAAAGATAGGGAAAGAATCTGTGCTTTCCTTCCTGATTTTAGTATTCCTTTTTGGTAATAGCCAGTTACGATGTTAAAGAGTATAAGGGACAAGAGGGTACTTGTCATTATTATTAATAATAGTGGGAGTACCTGACACTGAACTTGGCATTTGGAAAAAAAATTGCCCTTAGTGATATGATATGTGAAGTTTTTTTTGCAGGAAATATTTATGTATATTAACAATAAAGAATACTCATCAATATATAATCCTTAGGAGACAGGTTTTTAAAAAATTGGATTTTCTTTTTTATAAAGAAGTCATCACCTGATAAGATGTAAAACTATTTGTATCTTACTTTGTGTAATGGTAAAAACACTCATCATATGTTTTATCAGGTGATGACACAAGGGACTTTTGAAATTGTGTAGTCAAATTGACTCCATTTTTAGATGAGGAAACTGTCCATGAGGTAAAGTTACCTATTCAAGGTCAAATAGTCACTTAGTGTCAAAGCAGAGTAGAACTTTCAGTTCTGATTTCTAATCCATTGTTCTTTTCACAACACTAGCCTTCCTGTATATCTTTATTGTAGTTTCATATATGATTTATGAAAATATGGGAATTTAGTAAATAAATATTTTTTGACTATGACATCATGACATTGAGAATAAAAAGTTACATTTAATTCAAATTTTTAAATTAAAGAATTTTCCCCCCAGTGATTTATATAAAAAGTAAATCTGTGTTCTCTAAAACATGAGAGGAATTTAGAATGCTATGTGAGATCTGATGGAGCCAGTTGTAACTGACAAGTGGAATGGAAAAGGGACATTTGTGTTTAAAGTACAGATAGGAATTCAGTAGACAAAGAGAGAAGAGAGAGCATCCCAGACATGTGTAAAAGCACTGAGATTAGAAAATGTGGGGGATGCTGGGATGGTACATGTTCCAGGAATGTTACAGCCCTGCATAATCTAGTGCGCCTCTTTCTTACCAGGTTGATTATACAGGATTCCTCTCATGTACTTGACTTTCCAGACAAACTAACTTGTCATTGTGTCTAATTCAAGAACCACTTTTTGTAGGAAGTCTTTTTAGATGCTTCCATTTATTTCTCCCCCTCCTCCTCTTCCTTTTTCTCCTTCTCGTCCATCTTCTTCTCTTCCTTTTCCTCCTCTTCCTCCTCCTCTTCCCCACACTCTATGTATTTTGTGGGTATTTTCCATCAACTTCTTGGTGTTCCTGTTGTTTCTCCCCAGTTGAATAGAAACTCTTTCAGGGAAGGAATTGTTTCTTTTTTATCTTTGTGTTCCTGGTGCCCACTGAGTATTAGGCACAAAGTATTTTCTTAATAATACTCATTGAATTAAATTGAGTTCATTCTCACTGACCTTAGTCAACTTCCTGGGGATTCTAGTTCCAACAAGAGGACCAGGAGGCTTGAGAGTTACACTGCATCCTGACCTAAGAACAGAATTTTCCTCTCAGTGGGGAAACTATTGGTTTTTCTCAAATATGCATAAGGGAACTTGGGAGGTTTTTAGTCCAAGAGGAAGTAGACTAAAGGGGTTTGCCCAGCTCTATTCCTGAGCAAGCTGGTTGACATTAAAGGGAAATGGGCTGGGCTTGGTCTTTTCAAAAATGGATCAAGGAAACTGGGGGCTTAGAAGGAGTGGTAGTGAGTGTGGGTTGGTGTTTGGGTGGATTTTGGTTGGGTAGAATTACTGCTGAAGATCAGCACAGGCTAAATAGCCATAATAGAACTATGACATGAAGAGGAATTGAGAGCTTCTCCTTACCACCTTCATTGTCTCCTCCTTCCTCTTGCTTTCCTTTTCCTCCCCCCCTTTCCCTTTTCCATCCTTCTCCTACCCTTCCTGCTCTTTCCCCTTTTAAGACACTACTTCCTACCTTTTATTATAGAAGAAGAGACTTGACACATGTAAGGTTTTATTCCCTGCCAGACAGGTTGCTTTCGCTTAACTGTTTTTCATTTAGGGGCTTTTTTTTTTTTTTTCAGAAAGGCTTCCTGGTGGCAGGGGTCATAGGGTAGATCTGGAATTGAATAATGATGTAAAAACAAAGGACATCAATAAAACTGAGAAAAAAAAAAAGGAAAAAGAAAGTGGTAAATATTTTATAGCAAGAAGAGAAAAGAAAATAGTAGATGCTGCAATGAAATGTCTAGGCTTCATGATGATCTGGCTCTTGGGATTTGTTAAGCCCTGACTTAGGATGTACTCATTACAGGAGAGCAGAGAAGATAGAGAAAGGTCGCAATTTTAACTACTTTTACTCCTTCTATATGTGGAGCTTGGTTCTCTTAAAAAGTCAATCCTAAAAATGTATTAAGTTTTCCTTATCCTCCAGCAACTCTAGGAATCAACTTACTGTGTCTCTCTTGCTTTGTGTACAAGTAAATGCCTCTCAAAACTGGGACCCTGATACATTGTTGGTGGAATTGTGAATACATCCAGGCATTCTGGAGAGTAGTTTGGAACTATGCTCAAAAAGTTATCAAACTGTGTATACCCTTTGCTCCAGCAGTGTTTCTACTGGGCTTATATCCCAAAGAGATTCTAAAGAAGGAAAAGGGACCTGTATGTACACAGATGTTTGTGGCAGCCCTCTTTGTAGTGTCCAGAAACTGGAAACTGAGTGGATGCCCATCAATTGGATAATAGCTGAATAAATTGTGGCATATGAATGTTATGGAATATTATTGTTCTGTAAGAAATGACCAGCAGGATGATTTCAGAAAGGCCTGGAGAGACTTACATGAACTGATGGTGAACGAAACAAGCAGGACCAGGAGATCATTATATACTTCAACAGCAATAATATATGAGGATATATTCTGATGGACGTGGCCCTCTTCAACACTGTTATGAACCAAATCAGTTCCAATAGAGCAGTAATGAACTGAATCAGCCACACTCAGTGAAATAACTCTGGGAGATGAGTGTGAACCACAACATAGATTTCCCAATCCCTCTGTTTTTATCTGCCTGCATTTTTGATTTCCTTCACAAGTTAATTGTACATTATTTCAAAGTCCAATTCTTCTTGCGCAGCAAAATAACTGTATGGACATGTATACATATATTGTATTTAACATATACTTTAACATATTTAACATGGAAGATATTTGGTCTGTCTTCCATCTGGGGGAGGGAGTGGAGGGAAGGAGGGAAAAATTGGAACAAAAAGTTTGGAAGTTGTCAATGCTGAAAAAAAATTATCCATGCATATATCTTGTAAATAAAAAGCTATATAAATTAAAAAACAACAACAACAACAACAACAAAACCAAGTAAATGCCTCTCCAAAGAGATATTGTAGGTAATCCTACTTGTGGTTTTGTGGTTCTTTTCTCTTTTCCTTTTCCTTTTCTTTCTTTTCCTTTCCCCTTCCCTTTCTGCTTCCCCTATCCTCTCTTTTTTCCTTTCTCCTTCCCCTATCTCTTCTCCCTATCCCTTCCCTTCCTCCTACCTCTTCCCTTCCTTTCCTAACCCTTCCCTTCCCAACCTTTCTTTTCTCTTCCCAACTCTTCCCTTTTCTTTCCCATCCTTCTCTTCTCTTCTCTTCTTTTCCTAACCCTTTCCTTCCCTTCCCTACCCCTCTCTCTTCTCTTCATCCTTTCCCTTCCCCCTATGTCTTCCTTTCCCTTCCCTTTCCTTTTTTTTTTGAAATGCAAGATGCTTTTGTAATTATTCATTTAGGTAATGATTCTTTTTTCATGAGTTTGGGGTTTCGTATCGCCACAGTTCATCAACTATCTCATATTCTTCTTCCTGGGTTACTGATCTCTGCAAATTGTTAGCTGCCACCAGGTGTCAGAAGAGAGTTGAGGATGTCTGATTAGGCAATACAAACTGATAGGCCTGAATCAAAAGGATGTAGTTTTTATAATTCAATTAATTAGTGTGCTAGGAATTGAATGTTAAATAAAACATTGAGAACTTAAAGATAAAAAAACTTGGCGAGCATATATGAAGCAAATAGAGATTGTTCATCACTTCACTTTTCTCTGGATTCCTAGTCCTGTTGTACCCCTCAGGTACTGCTGGGAAGTCTTTCCTTCATTAACTTTTCATTCAAGATGGTCCTAGTAGAACTGCTATTCTTTCTCTCTGTTTTTTCCTTTTCATGGACTTGCATAATTAGCCAGAAGAATAATGTCCTCTTATGGTCGCATTGCAAGAAAATCAGCTCACATTTTTTGTGCTCTTTACGGCTTCAGCACTTTCCTTGCAATAACATCCTTGGCTCGTGTTGTATGTGAGATAGAGTAGCAGTGCCAACCCTGTTATTTACCTTTCCTGGCCTGTAAAATTAGGTGGTTGGACTAAATGATCTTTAAGATCAGTTTGAATCTATGATTTAAGGTCATGATCTCTAAGGTCCCTTATAGCTCTTGATCCTATTACTCAGTTAGCAAGCATTAATTAAACACTATGTATCAAACATGATGCTATATATTGAGAATATACATATAAATAAAGATAATAGGTTTTTAACAAATACCAATTAGGATTACAAATTCTTTGTGCTAGATACTTGGATGAATTGACACTTCTGTAATCTCATCACTAAGTATACTGCCTTCAAACATGGCAGAGCATAATATATCCAGGCCTTCTCATCACATGACATTAGACCATATTGTAGAATCTAACATAAAAGAGTGGTGACCTGGGAAGGTTGAAATCACAAATGGTAAAGCCTTAAGGGCAACTGAATGATGCTATAAAAGTATTTATTTGATTCCTATTCCTAGAATAAGAGATACAAAGGGCAGGGGTTAGCATGGCAGGGAGGTAGCATGATAAGGTACATAGTGCTAACTAGATGCATTTAGGTCTCACTAATTAGCAAAGCTCCAGGTAGAGGGAGGAGCCAGTGGTGGGAATGGTCCCATTCATTGGGAGAACAGGGAGATGGCTTATATAGGAGCAGAGATTTAGACCTTGGAAGTCATTTTTCTCTCCTCTCCTCTTAAAAACTATGGCATATAATGTAGTTGCTTGTGATCACTTGTAATTAGGCTCCTGATTTAGTTAATTCATTAAGGAATGAGTTAATAAATATACATTATGTGCAAAGCAGTGGAGTAAGTGCTAGGGGAGATATAAAGATAATTAAGAAAAAGCCTCTGTCTTCTTGGAACTCAAAGTCTTTCCTTACATATATTGTCTTAGAGGGTTCTCCACATATATTCCATACTCAATTTGTATACCATAGGAAAACACTGGAATCTTTGGTACCAAGAATGGTATCACCCTACATTTTGTTTGGATAATAGAATTTTAGAGTTAGAAAGAATCTATAGTTCCTCTAAGCTAGCCCTCTCATTTATCTTAGTTGCCATTTTGACAAGTACAATCCCTGTGCTTTAGAGAAGGCCTCCTGTGTCTCAAAAGGAAAAAAAAAAGATGATTTGGGAATACCTATGTTAAGATGATAAATCATTCTCAGAATCAAAGAATCTCATGATCTCTTGCTATTTCTTCCAGCCCATAGAAAAAGTGGTCCTCCTGCCTTTGCTTGGAAGCCTATTGTAAGAAGGAACCTACCTTCCAATACAGCTATTTTACTTAGGGATAACTCTTATTAAATATTTTTTCCTTATATTGGGTCAGTATTTCTCTTTGTAACTTCTGTCCATTGCTTCCTCCCCTATAGAATCATAGATTTAGACCTAGATGGGAATGTGGAAGCTATGAGATACAATACTTTGATTTTAAAGATGAAGAAACTTAGAAAAATTTAGTGACTTCCCTAGAGTCATGCAGCCAGTGAATGACCAGGGTAAGATTTGAACTTTGGTCCTTTTAAGTCAACTCCAGCTACCTAAGTTGGCTGTCTTGTCTTTGGGGGCCATATTGCCTAATTCTATCTTCTGCGTCGTCCTATTTAGAATATTTGTAGGTAGCTACCCTTTAAGACTTTTCTTCTTCATGTTAAATATACCTATTTTTTTTTTTTTTTTTTGCTGAGGCAGTTGGTGTTAAGTGACTTGTCCAGGGTCACACAGCTAGGAAGTATTACGTATCTGAGGTCAGATTTGAACTCAGGTTCTTCTGACTTTAGGGCTGGTGCTCTACCCACTGTGCCACCTAGCTGCCTCTAATATCCCTAATTTCTTTAAACAGGTTTTATATAGATTGATCTGGGGAGTGTCTTTAACTGATTTGGAGTGTTTATGATATTTTCTTATAATAAAAATATATTCATATATGTCACTTTGGAAATATGTATGTTTATACAAACATACACATACATATGTTATATCTTGTCTGATATTAAAAATAATATTATGAGATCAGTGGCACCTAGGTAGCTCAATGGATAAGATTACTGGGTCTAGAGTCAGGAAGACCCGAGTTGAAATACAGCCTCAAATACAATCTGTGTGACCCTGGGCAGGTCACTTAGTCTCTTTACTTCATTAGCCTTAACTGTAAAATAGAGATAACAACTATAGAGATAATAATATCACCTTCTTTGCAGGTTTGTTGTAGGGCTCAAATGGGATATTTTAAAAACACTTAGCAAAGTACCTGGTACATAGTTATATATGCTTATCTCCTTCTCTCCAGGGCTACAGTAATATTATCCCTGTTTACCAGATGAGGCAATTGAGGACCAGAGAGATTAAATATTTGCTCTTGGTCATACAGGTGGTGTTAGATGCAAGATTTGAACCAAAGTCCTTTTCTCTAAGGTCACGGTTCCAAATTTCTCTCCAAAATTATAAAAAATCTAGAGAATTTAGCATTAATAACTAGAACCTGTGGCCCTGATTCGAATGCCTTGATGGAACTTTGTAATGTCACAAATGAAAAAATGTATATACAATGCTTTGTGAACTTTAAAATGTATAGAGAGGTCAGTTATTGCTGCTATTAATACAGTAAGAAATACTTAAGGGTTAGTTCATTAGGATTGAACTTTTGTTTTTATTGATGAAGAGAAATCCTAGATAATGAAATTCCATCATTGTAAGTACTTTCTTCTGCCACTTAGGGTCTTAGTAAGTTTTCTAGAGCAATGAACATTTAAGTGACTTCTCTAAGGATACACAACAAGTATGTGTCATAGGTGGGACATGCACTCAGGTATCCTTGGATTTGAGGTCAGCCCTCAAGTGTTCTGTCAAGCTACCTCTCTATGTAATTATTATTCCAAACATCTCTAACTTATTTGCCTTCATAGAAACCCCTGGTGAATCCTAAGCATCCACTACTTTAAGAATCCACTCTTCCTTTGAAATTCTTGTCAGTGATTAATTATCCTATTGCTTCTTGACATCAGTAAAAGAGATGTGGGAGGGGTTCCTCCAGAAAGTTCAGGCTTCTCTGGTTGATTTTTTTGTGTTTTAAAAATAAGAAACCAATTAGTAGAGGGTGTGCTGGGCTCAGGAGAAGCACACATCAGTCATGACTGTCTATAGGGAATCATGACTTCATGAAAATTACATGAAAACTAGGTTTATTACAAGAGAAATGAGCATGCATGTGAAATCCAAAAAGTTCACAATTCATACAGACATTTGCATATTTATAACAGTGGGACAAAGGAAAGAGGAAGTACCAGAAATCTCCATTAAAAAGGTATATGGTAAGGGAGTGGGAAAGATTCAGTAAAGATGGGAAATCCCTTTCAAAAAAGAGGAACAAGGTAATGGTTAAAAATCACTTCTTTTTCCTTGGGAGATACTAGACCATGAAGAACAATAGTCTGCTTATGCATGAGTGTCCTAGATGCACTAGCAGTTCCCAGTCTAATGCAGACTGATTCTTGCCTTTCTGACACACAGAGTCCAGTTTGGATGCAAACAGCAAACCGTGTCAGTTCTGGGCTGGGCTGGGAGGTGGGTTACTTTGTCCTTGACACATTCAGGGCCTCCTGCATACTCTAGGTCCAGGGCTTCCAAAAGATATTAAAGTCACAGGTACCAGTTATCAGAGGTGAGTTTTGAACCTGGGCCTTTTGAATTAAAGCGCCCATATTCTTTTCACTGTACTATGCTGCTTTCCTCAAGTGACTGAGTACTATGTTACTTTTCTATAAGATGTCCTGGTAAATGGAATTGGTAGTAAAAGCTAAGCTTAAAACAGCCTTTATAATAAAGCCCAGGGTGATTTATATGAGATTTCTTTCCAGACTTCCTTTGGGTTGAAGGGTACATCGGATTCCTTAAAATTTATAAATAACTAGGTAATTAAAATTTGGAACTTGGTGTAGCCTGATTTAGAATATTTAATAATACAATCATAGAGTTCTAATGTTAGAAGGCATCCTGGAGAGACAGTATGGTATAGTGGATTGAGAGCTGGCCTTCCAGCTTGGATAACCTGTGTTCAAATCCCAACTCTGACACATGTGAATCTCTTAGTGCCTCAATTAGTTCTATAAAACTGTGACAGATCTTCATTTGTAGAAGGAGTTTTCTTCACTCATGAATTCACAGATTTGAGCCAAAAAAAAAAAAAATAAAAAAAAAAAAAAGGAACCTTTAGTTTCATCCTTCTGATCTCCTTTCTTCCCAGCACAGTAGTTCTACAGCATCTAAGCTCTGTTTAAATATAGGCAACGACAAGGGAGCTCTTATCCCAGCAGGTAATTCAATTGTTGGACAAATGAAATTGTTCTAAAGTTCTTTCTTAAATTAATTGAAATATTTTTTCCTATAACTTCTGCCAGTACTCTCAGTTCTGCCTTCTGGAACAAGATAGAACAGTTCTCCTGCATTGCTTGACAAACCCTTCAACTACTTTGAAAATACTTAGGGTCTTCCCTCATCCTGAGGCCTTTCTTCTCCCCTCCCCCCCCACACAGATTAAACATCCCTAGTTCTTTTAAATGCCCCTTATATATCAGAATTTCTAGATCTCTTACCTTCCTGATTTCCCTCTCCTAGACAGGTTTATTTTGCTTCTGTTCATCCAGAACTGAAGAGATATTTTGACCACAGAATAAACTAAGACTATTACTTCTTTTGATCTAGCTGTATTAATTATATTAATGTAAAGATTGGATTTAGAAAAAATTTCAATAGTATTTTATTTTCACAATTGTATGTAAAATGGTTTTCAGCATTGATTTTTGTAAGATTTTGAGTTTTTTTTTAAGTTAATTTTTCCCCTCCCTCTTTTTCCTCCTCCCTCCCCAAGATAGGAAGCAATTTGGTATAGATTATACATTTGTAATAATTTTAAATATATTTTTGTATTAGTCGTGTTGTGAAAGAAAAATCAGAACAAAAGGCAAAAACCAAGAGAAGAAAAGCAACTAACCAACAACAGAAAAGGTGAAAATAGTATTCTTCAATCCACATTCAAAGATTGTGTTTTTTGTTTTTTGTTTTTTTTTAAAGCAGCCATTTGTGAGTACTTTGGCCAATATTAAGATTATAGAAGGCAAAATGTATTGTATTACCTTCATGTGAATAGCAATCTTCAGCTCTCCCCTATCTGGTACTTATACAGTTGAATTTTTTATTCTAGATGTAATGCTTCACATTTTCCTCTGTCCAATTTTACTTGAGTGCTTTTGGCTATACTTCTTGAATCCTTTGTGGTACCTCACGTTGGGGACCATCTCTCCTTGCTATCTTTTCCATTGGCTTCCATGGGACCCCCAAGTTGTTTTTTCTTTTTTTGGGGGGGGTGTCTCTTTCTTCTTTTCCCACTTTGTAAGCATCTGTCTTTGGACCTTTTCTCCTGAAGACATCATAAGATCATGGATTCAAAAATGGAAGGGAAGAAATCTGTGTTTGAATTTCAGCACTGACCTTACTGACTATCTGGGGCTAAATGAATCACTGTGAAGTTCAGTTTTCTCATCAGAAAACCAAAGATAATACCTGAACTATCTATTTCACATTATTGTGAAGAAAACATTTTGTAAGCTTTAAAATACTATATAAATGTGACTGCTCCTACAGCATGTCTTTGGATCCCTAGCACCTATCATACAATGTTGGACATAATAAGCATTGAGGAAATGGTTATTGAATTGAATTAAGACTTCTTTTGTCTGTGTGGCTAAATGAGGTCATGAGAATAAGTTAGTAACTTGTCCTAGGTTAAACTGATTATATGGGAATTGGCTTATGAAAATAACTGACCAGGTATTTTACTGAATAATAAAAATGATAATAATAATGATGATGATGACAAATATCTAGCTTTTATGCAGTACTATACAGATATCTCATTTTATTTTCATAACTTCTCTGGGATTTAAGTACTCTAATGTACAAATGAGGAATCTGAGACAGACAGAAGTTACAAGTCTTTCCTAAGATCACACAGTGTCTGAAACCAAATTTGAACTTGTCTGTCTGACTCCAATTCCAGTAGTTCCTCCACTGGACCAGTTGGCTTTCAGACAGATATCTTTGAGCATTTTCTTAGCTGTTTTCCTCCTCTTGATGGAGAATGATCGTGGGCACAGTAATTGACAGTATTTCTTCATCTAAATCATTAAGAAAATGGTTGACTAGGAGAGAACAAAGGTTAGAACTTTCTGACATGCCAAAGACTAGCATCACAAAGAGTAACATTAAATTACCTGCCCAGAAAGAATTCACAGAATTCAGAAAAGACTTTAAAAATCAAATAATAGGGATTGAAGAAAAATAAAAAAAAAACATGTATAAGAACATTAAAGAAAAACAAGATTATGAAAAAAAAGTCACCCAAATAGAAAAGGAGATCCAAAGTCTAACAGAAGAAAATGACTCTTTAAAAAATTAAAACTGGGCAAGGAGAATCCAGTGACGCTATCAGAGACAAAGAAACAACAAAACAAAATATGAAGAATAAAAAAAAGAGAAGAGAATGTGAAACATAAGAAAAACAACAGATCTGAAGAACAGATCAAAAAAAGAAAATATAAGTATAATTGAGCTACCTGAAAGCTAATACAAGAACTAATTGGGGCAGCTAGGTGGTACAGTGGATAGAGCACCAGCCCTGAAGTCAAGAGGACCTGAGTTCAAATATGGTCTCAGACATTTAATACTTTCTAGCTGTGTGACCCTGGGCAAGTCACTTAACCCCAATTGCCTTAACAAAAAAGAAAAAAAAAGAAAGAAAAAAAAACTTATAATTAAAGAAAATTATCCTGATGTGATAGAACAAGAAGGGAAAGTATAAATAGAACAAACCCACTGATCACTTCTACAAAGAGATGATATGCGGAATTGTCAATTATATGTCTAAGATTGATATCAGTAATTGGGTTATCCAAAAGAAAGATTGAGGTAGAACTGTGTATGATATGACTCTAAAAAGAAAAAATCATCTAGGAAAAAGTAAAAAGTAATTATGCTATATGAATGAGGTGTGAGAGCAAGAACTTATACAAATGAGGTGTGAACAAGAACCAACACAGAGCAACTGTATGGGGGAGGAGAGCTGGCAGTGGTAGTTCTGAAAACCTATTCACCTGGAGAATGGGTTAAAGAGGGGTGTGTGTGTGTGTGTGTGTGTGTGTGTGTGCGTGCGCACACGCACGTGCACATACACTAAGAAAGGTATAGGATAAAGTGGGGCATTGAAGGGTTTGTAAATCAATGGGAATGGGATAAGGTGTATAAATTAATGAAAAAGGCATAGGATCCATGGCTGAGTCTGGGTGTATGTGGGTAAAGTAATAGCAAGGCAGGCTAACAGGTAGAAGAAGTAAAATAGAAGATTTGGGGGTAGGTAATAGACATATCCAAGCATAATAACAATGTTCAGGAGTAAAACTTATTTGAAAAAAGTTGGGGTAGTAATTATTGACCAACTTAAAAAAGATTCAGTCGAGAAAAAAAAAATCCATATTATATGTCATCTATTTTAATATTATTTAAATGTATGTGCATATGCATATGTATATATGTGTGTATATGTGTATGTATGGAGGTGCATGTATGTATGTGTATATGTCTATGCATGTGTGTGCAGGTGTATCTCTATATATGAGTATACATAAATAAATCTGTGCTTAATTGCAGCTTGCTTGGAGGAAGGGATGGAGGGGAGGAAAGGGAGAAAAAAAATAAAGTTAAAAAGTGCACAGCAGAGAACAAAAAGAAAACCTACAAAGAAGAAAAGAAAAGATGATACTTATGAATGCAGTGTTTTCTATTATTATATATGCTTTCTTAAAATGGAAATTTATTGTTATATATTTTAAATCATCCCCCATGTTTTGCTGGGCATATGACAATTTTTTTTTTATTCTTTCTATTTTGGTTTTTTTCTTATTTTGTTTTTAAGTTTTAAATAAATACATTAAAAATAAAAATAAAGAGGGTTCAGAATTTTCAAAACTTTTCTGGTAACTGTCCATTTTCCATCAGCACTTCTGTTTGGTTTTGACTCCATAGAACATCATGCCCTTGTGCTATATATGCAGTATTACCTCCACCCCCTTTTGTCTGTTGTCTTTACCTGTTCTATTGTAAACTCTTTAAGAATTTAAGGATTGTCTTTTTCATACTCAAAAAATTAAATAAATAAATACTTATTGGATTAGATACCATGACAAATTTTGTTGAATACTTTGCTGAAATCAAAATATATCATATTTGGGAAGTTCTCCGATCTAACAGCCAATCAATACTATTTTTAAAAACTTAAATGAGGTTAGTTTCACACATTTTCTTTTAAAAACTGTACTTCTCTTTGGTTTACACTCTGCCCCCTCTTTCTTTTCTATATCCTTAAAAACCATCTGTTTAATATTTATTTCTAAAACATTGTAGGGGTCAGTGTTAAGTTTGCTTGTCTCTAGTTTCCAGAATCCCTTTATTTGTTCTTTTTTTGGAAATGAATAGTTGACAGCCTTTTGGCAGTTCTTCCATGCTTTGACTTCTCAAAGATTGCTGACAGTGGCTCTGAGATTACATCTATAAATTCCTTCAGCATCTTTTATCTGTCTCTGAGTTCTCATATTCATTTAAGGTGGTTAGAGGTGTTCTTATTCACTTGTCACTTGTGTTTGGTTCCTGTTTCTTCTTTATACTGTTTGCTCATTAGTCTGGAAAGTATGTGGGCAACCTCCTTTCTAGTGAAGATGGAAATTAAATGGGAGTTGAGCTTTATGCTTTCTTTTTGTCATTTGCCAATGGTCGGTGAAGAGGTAAAGCTCATATTTGGCTGTTTCACTGTGCTCAGGACAGGCAGAGATTCTCAAATCCTATTTGAGGGCTCAGAGAAGTTAAAAAAAAAAAAAGGAGGGTGAGCAAGAGGTTTTCTTTTTTACAGGAATATAACAATTCCTTCTGAAGCAAACTGCTGTAGCAAAGAATTAAGGGTTGACCTTATCCATTAGGTATTTAGTTATAGGGTATATTGCATCAGGAAAATTAAATGTAGATGAATATTATGTGAATCATGACATCCTTTGTCCTTAATACCTTTCACTCTTTCACTCTCCTTTTTTTTTTTTTTTTTTTTTGCTGAGGCAGTTGGGGTCCTTTTACTCCTTTTACTTTTAATAAATGGATCTGGGTAGAAGATTCGCTCTGTGTTCTAAACTGTAGCACAGAGGAAGGTGGGAGGGGACACTGGAATAAAGGAGATTTATTCAGTAATTTAGGATAAGATGGCCTAGTGAAAGATTTAGAAGATTAAAAATTTTGTTCTTGGATCATAGTTCACTAGAAAGCCACCACAATGCTTAATTTAATGAATAAATCAACTAATATATATATATATATATATATATATATATATTAAAGACTCTCCTATGTATAAGACTGTAGAGTTTTATAGTTTATAACTAAGTTGGTGACATACTCAGATATATGTAAAATGTTAGAAGGAATAGGAAGGACCAATGGTAATGATTGTATCTGGGGTTGTTACTAATCTCCAATTCAAAATGTTAGTCAGTCAGCTAAGATGGTTTAGTAGTGAAACCAGTAGTAAGACCAGGAAGATAGAGGATCTGAATTTCTTGTGCTCTGAGGTTGCCAGAGGGGCTGTAGAAGATCTAGGAGAATGCAGAATTGTACTAGTGGTACAATTAAATTGATTTTTATGCTCTTTCTTGTAAAAATGAGTTGAAAAGAAGATGATTAAGAGAACCACGTGTTGTGTCTTTGTAGTGTTGTAGCCTTTTGAGTGAACAATATTGCTCAAAGAAATCAAGGAGTGGCTTTCCCTGTGTATCTTTGTTGGAATCTCCTTATGTTATGTATGGAAAAGTCTTTTGCCTTGGAGTCTATTCTAAAATTCCTGAGTTCTTAAGCATAGAGAATACTGAAGGCTGAATGATCATTACCCAGTGTCAGAAGGTCAGTGGGAGATGTGTTTTTGACACTGCCTCATGAATCCTTCCCCCATTTTTTTTTTCAGGCATATGTGTCAGTGTCAAAGGTTGCAAGAATGCTGGTAGCTAATGTTGCAGAACCCTGAAACCAGGCAGTATATGATAAAAATAAAAGTAGGAAACGGCTTTGCTGGAATTTCCAGCTGGATTTCCTGCTGCTTCACAATGTCCAAAACTGAACATATTTTCCCCACTTTTTTCTTTTTGTTTTTAAATTAAATTTTACTTTTTCTACTTAATAAAGTACACCCCCCCCCCCAAGGATTTACCTTGTTTAAAATTCCCTAGTTCTGTTGGTATCACTATCACTCTCCTTGTTCTTTCTTTCCTTCTTTCTTTTTCCTTTTTCTTTGTTTCTTTCCTACTTTCCAGCTAAAAGTAGACTTTCTTTGTTCACATCTTTCTCGAGCACTTTGTCTTCATTTCCCCTTGCCCATTCTATTGTGTATTAAGTTTATTTATGTACAAGTTGCAATTACCCTGTAAACTCCTTGGGAGAAGGGCCCGTGACATTTTTTATCTCCAGTACCAAGCATAGTGCTTTGCACTTAGTAGGTATTTAATAAATATTTGTTGATTTATGACCTAAAGGAACAAAGTGAATCCTTTCAGGGGAAGGTGAATAGACCAGGAGTGGAGCTGTCATGTAAGAGAGTACTGGGAGATAAGATTAGAAAAAGAGTTTGGCCATATCTTCGAGAGCCTTGAGTGCCAGACTAAGACCTTTTTAATGGAAGAATTCTTGAATTAGTTCCCTCACAGGCTGTGGTAGAGAAACTGAGAAGTTCTACATAAAATGAAGCCCAACAACGATCATTACTGCTGTTAATCCTTTGGGCAACGTGATCCGTTCTGAAGTTGGGAAGCAGGGGTATGAAATTGTGAAATAAATGTTTCAGGGAGATTAATCTGTCGGTGACATATAGGATGAATTTCAGGGGGAGAGACGGGAGTCAGGGGAACTAATTAGGTTTTGAGAAGAGGTGGCATATTCAAAGTGACAAGCAAGGAAGACAACTTTGGCAGCAGCTGAGAGAACTAATTGGAGAAGGGAGACACTAGAGTCAGACGAGCCACTGAGAAGATATTCGCAGTGGGCCGGTCATAAGACCCAAAGTTGGGGTACAGAGAACAAATGATGGCATTAAGGCAGGATCTGGGCAGCTGAGAGCATGTTTGGGAAGGGAAAATGAGGCACGGAAAGGGCTGGTGGCTATAAAGGTGGGTGGGAGAGCCAGAGGCAAGGCCTGGCTCCATCCCAGCCTGGTCCTGGTTCTGGACTCCGGTGGCAGCCAGGCCTTATGGAGGTGGGGAAGAGCAGGATGGAGCGGGCTCACCTTTGCTAGGCCAGTCTCCGAAGAGCTATTGTCAAGCCAGCTGTTAGCGGCCTAGTTGAGGAGAAAAGGTGTCCAGTGAAGGGGAGCCACAGAAAGGTGAAAAAGGTCCTGGGGCGGGGGGAGTCACCGCTGATAGGCCACAAGCACACTGTTGGACTTGCCTTATGGAACTGTAAAAGTGGCTCTTGGGGGAGAGCAGAACTTGGAGTTCTCTTCTCCCTCATTCTTTGCTCCTGAAAATGGAGAAAATCTAAGAGATGTCTGTGAAATATGGGCTTGATCTTTGATTGGCTAGCCACGTTGGGTGGGACATGGTGCTTGAGTCCATAACTCCACCTGTGTACGTGGAGTACAGCCTGAAGCCTGGCAGGACATTTATCAAATGCATCAAGGAGCCTCCACTACCAGTGTCTTATTAGGTTCCCTCATTTTGGCATGGAGGTAATGCAGAAGGTTATTTATGCCAGAACTCAAACTCTAGAGTCTCACCCAGCTGGAAAGACTCAAGTCAGGGAGTGATGACAGATTTTATTGATCATCCAATTATTAATCATCCAATTATTGATCATCCAAAAAGCAGCATAGCTAAGTTAATGAGTATTGTCACTAGATTGGCAAGTGATGAATTTTTCAGCCATAATATCATTGATGAAAGCTAGAGAAAGAGAGCCAATAGTCTGTGTTTGTAAAAGGATGACCCACAGCATTGAAGTGACGCGTCTTTGATGTATTGGTCAATAATAGTAGCCAACATTTATATATCACTTTAAGATTTAGAAAGCATGCACATCTTCCTTTCAACAATCCTATGACGTAGATGCTATTTTTTTTAGATTTGTAGGACGTGTTCTTTTTTTTATTTTTATAGCTTTTTATTGACAGAACATATACATGGGTAATTTTCCAACATTGACCCTTGCAATCACTTCTGTTCCAATTTTTTCTTTCCCTCCCTTCACCCCTTCCCCTAGATGGCAGGCAGTCTTATACATGTTAAACATGTTAAAGTATTATACATGTTAAACATATTAAAGTATATCTTAAATACAATATATGTGTACATATTTATACAGTTCTCTTGTTGCACAAGATCAGATTTAGAAAGGAAAAAGTAACCCGGGAAGAAAAACAAAAATGCAAGCAGTCCACACTCATTTCCCAGAATTCTTTCGCTGGTTGTAGCTGGTTCTGTTCATCACTGATCAATTGGAACTGAATTGGATCCTTTCATTGCCGAAGATAGCCACGGCCATCAGAATTGGTCCGCATATAGTATTGTTGTTGAAGTGTACAATGATCTATTGGTTCTGCTCATTTCACTTAGCATCAGTTCATGTAAATCTTTCCAAGACTCTCTGTATTCATCCTGCTGGTCATTTCTTACAAAACAAAAATATTCATAACATTCATATACCACAATTTACTCAGCCATTCTCCAATTGATGGTCAATAGATGCTATTTTCATTCCCATTTTACAGATTAGGAAATAGACTCAGAAGTTAAATGACTTACCCCTGATCTCCCAATTGGTAAGTGTCTGAGCAAGAATTTGAATTCAGTTCTTTCCATAGTGTCATGTAGTTGCCTCTAAGAAATGTTATCAATCACATAGGCAAGAGACTGGGGAAGGAGTAATATATTTTACATTGCCATTTCTGGAGTGATCTGTTAGAAATACACACTTTACTAATGGTAGGCCAGGAACATTAACTTTGTAAATGAAGCATCATGAATTTAGCACTTGATCTATGTATATTATAATGAAAAGAGCATTGAAGTTAGAGTTAAAAAGATATGTATTCAAATTTGACTTCCAGCCCTGACTATCTCTGTGGCAATGGACAGGTTATTTACCCATTATGAGCTTCTTTGTCTTCACCTGTGGTACAATTACATCATAGATTGTTGGAAAGATCAAGTGAGATAGTATAGACAATGTACTTTAAAAATCTTAAAACACTAGACATTTGTCAGCTGTTATTATTTGACATCAGGTTTTAAAATTCTGATCCCACCTTTGTTATTAGAAACTCTATCCACAGAGCTGCAAGTAACTTTCTTATTCAGGCTAGACTGTTAGAATTTTGAAAGACCTTCTTGAATACTCCAAACTCATTATTTTGTAATCTAGAGAATTAAGGGGTCAGGGGAGGGAGTGAAATAATTTGCTCAAAGCCACATATATGGCTTTGAAATATATGTCCTGTAGTTTTCATGCCAACTTATGACGTAATCATAGGACTGAATGGATTTTTCTCTATTTGTTTTCAGCATGGTATAATGGAGAATGCACTGGATTTAGAGTAATAAAGTCTGGGTTATGATTTTTGACATGATACTTAATACCTTTATGATTAGCACAAGATAGTTCGTCTCTTTGGGCCTAGGTATTTCCTCATTTCTAATAAGAATTGAATCAGAAATCTCAATTCTTTTCCAAGTCTAAAAATAAGTATCCTATAATTCTTACAATTCTTGATCCTATGTATGAGACATAAAACATAAAAACATATAAACACAAGGGGCAGAAAGATTCATGCTGATACACAAAGGAATTCATTAGTTTAGGGAACTCCTCTACCAACAAGATAACAACTCATCTAAAAATTAATAGATTAATCCTAGAGACTTGTCTAGGTTCATTGAAGTTAAGTGACTTGCCCAAATTTCCTTTACTCCAAATCTAGAATTCTATCCACTAAATCATATTTTAAAAATTCTAATCATTTTAAATTATAAAGAACCTTCATTGTAAGGAATAAAATATAGCATATAATACTATACTATATATTTACTATGTATATAAATAATATATTGAATATATCTAGCACCCTGAAAAGTACTTATCCTAGTATGTGATGATAAGTATCTGATTAAGGAACAAATGCTACTCTTGTCCCTACTTTTCTCCCTCTTTTACACCTATGAGTAATTCTTTTTTTATTGTGCATTTTTTTTTCCTTTTTTAAAAATAGTTTTTATTTATTTTAAACCTAAAGACCAAAAACAGAGAACATTTCCATGTACACAGGACAACATAATAAAAGGATTCAATATAAAACCATGAATTTCCATTTTTCCATTTGACTTTGTTTACTTTTTTTGGAAAAACTTTAGTAATAAATACTACACATGATTTTCAAAGCTGCCCTGCTTTTCTGTGTTTCTTTCCAAGTTGTTTTTCTCTACAATGTACTTTTAATTTTTTTTCTCCCTCCTCAACTCACTGTAGGGAATGCTACCATTAAACATATGTAGACACACTTAGATAGATATGGGGGGGGGTGGGGAGGAGGGGAAAGGGAGAGGGAGGCATAGTGTATATATACTTCTATTTAGCAGTTATTTCTCTGGATATGTATCTTCTTTTATAGGTCTTTTGTAATAGATATGATATAATACTCAAAATGACTTGGTCAATTATTCTTAAAACAATATTGCAGTATCTGTGTGTAACATTCTCAGTTCTCCTGATTTCACTCTTCATTATTTCATGCAAATCTTTCCATGTTTTTCTGAAATCAACCAGCTCATCATTTCTTATAGTACAATAGTATTCTGTTATTATGAGTTCTTCTTGAAAACCATAGCATTTTTGTTCTGGAAGGGATCTTAGAGAGATTATCTAATTTCAACTTTTTAAATTTTTATATGACGGTCATTTCCAGATGGGGTGCTGACCTCTTCTCCTTATAGCTGTGCTTCCTCTTCTACTAAGCACTGAACCCATTCTTCTTTGTAATAAAGAAAAACAAACTCACACTGTGACTCTGTCAGTCTGTATAATCTTTCCTGGCCCACCTCTCTACAGAGGGATAAGAGATATGTTGCGATATTTGTTCTCCCAACCTCCTTATTTTTCAAATTTCAAGATTTTAGTAAATAGAAACAATGTCTAAGCAGCATTGCATTGGAAATATTTCATATATTGTACTTCATTATTTAGCCCAGCTTGATATAACTAAAATAACACTTATAACTAACTAAACACTAACTAAAATCCCATTTCTATTTTTAGTTTCTTTCAGTTTTTTCCCTCTCATGTTGAATGGATAGGTCTTAACCTTGATTTCAGATGTAACCCTTTTCCATAAAAACAAACAAAAAACAAAAACCTGACCTCTTTGTAGTGAATAAAACCCATCATGTAATTGCTCTGTATTCTACCCAGCTATTTTTGATGGATATCTTTTCCCTTGAACTTTTCTGTAGGGAGAAGTACCTTATTCCATGGCAAAAGTAAACTAAGAAGCTTCAAAGTGAAGTGTCAGATGAATTTGGAATGAGAATGGAGAGTATGATTATGTCTAGAAAGGAAGGATTGGTGAAGATAGAATATTAAATAAGAAAGTCATAAGTCTAGGAATTTAGGATTATCAAGTATTATGCATATTTGAGTGACCCAGGTATGCAGGGTTCCTTAAGTCAAGGATTTTAAGAAGCAATGGAGTGCAGTGGAAAGAATATTTTACATTTTACTTTCTAAGGGAAGCAGCCATCTTTAAACATTAATAGAATTCCTTTGTATAATATGCTACCTAAAATTGAAGAATATTGTGTGATTTTTAGAACCATAAAACGTTAAATTAGAATGATCTTTAAAGATTATGACCTGTTCCCCATTCTTTCTTTGGTGTTTCCTCAGGTAGGTCCACTCAGAACCTATCCAGCTCATCCAGTGATCTTCACTGTTCATGTAACTTGGATGAGATGGGAATCACCAATTCTTTTTCTTTGCAGGAAGATGTAAGACCACATGACCTTACTATCTTACCTACCTTTATGTTTGGCAGTCCCTGACATTTTCATCTGATTTTTTAACTTAAGTATTCCTGAAACTTGCTATTGAACCTCTCATGTTGGGACTTTTACACTTCTTCATACACCCTCAACTTAACTTTCTTTTCTGTGTTGTTTCCCCTAATTAGAATGTTAGCTCTATGAGAGTAAGGATTATCTCAATTTTTGTTTGTATCTGCAGTGCTATCTACAATGCTAGGTATAAGAGTTTAATAAATGTTAATAAATGCTCCATTTATTCATTATCTAACCTGCTCATTATATAGAGGCCCATAAAGTTGAATTAATTTACATCAGGTCACACATCTAAGGTTGGGATAGACTTAGAATCACAACCCAGATTTCCTTACTTTAATCTAAAGAATGGATGTTATTTTCATAATATACTAATAGCTGAAATAATCATAGAATTTTAAATTCAGAGAAAACTAACAGACTGACATAGAAGAACTGACCTTGACCAGTTGAAATCAGATTAAATTGTCTTCCCAATTTTTAATTAGTTCTTCATCAGATAAATACTAGATTTTATGCCAAATACCTGTTTAGTTGATCTCATGTATGCTTCTAATTCTATAATTTTTGAAAAAAGATGTTACTCTAAGAAAATATGAAAAATTTATAACTCTTAGAGCATACTTAGATGAATATTAGAGATATTGCAGAGGCTATTGGAGAATTCAAGCATTCAAGAATTTTTTAAGCCCATAATAAAGCAAGATAAATTGTGCTTAAGGAAAAAGAAAAATGAAAATTGACATAAAAAAACTGACAAAATAGTGCTGCAAAAAAGCCTAATTTATCACTAGAAAACAAGGAAGAAGGGATATCTAGATGACACAGTGGATAGAGCACCTTCCCTGAAGTCAGGAGTTCAAATTTAACCTCAGACACTTAACACTTACTAGCTGTGTGACCCTGGCCAAGTCACTTAACACCAATTTCCTTGCAGAAAAGGAAGGAAAGAAGGAAAGAAGGAAGGGAGGAAGGAAGGAAAGAAGGAAGGAAGGAAGGAAGGGAAGGAGGGAAAAGGAGAGGGAGGGAGAGAGGAAGGAAGGAAGGAAGGAAGGGAGGGAGGAAGGGAGGAAAGAAGGAAAGGAGGGAGGAAGGGAGGAGAACCGATTTTAGAGAGCCTTGGCAGCTGGAGGGCTTATTTTGACTCTTCTACTGTGTGGTGCAAGTTTCTTAAAGTTGAAAGAGCTGTGAGAAGACCAGTAAAAGAAAACAAAACTAAAAACTACACCAAAACAGCTGTAACGTATTGTTATTTAAAAAGTCCGTGTTTGGGGTCCAGCAATACAAAGACAGAGTACTAAAGGCTGGAAATGGGTAATTTTTACTGTTAATGAAACTCACTTTTTCATTCAAGGTTCTGTTAAAACAGTTGTAAGTAGTTCAGGTGGGCCTATAAGACTTGAGCCTCTTTATTAGATTATAAAAATGTTTTTTTCTTTTTCCTTTTAGTAGGCTTAGAAGTCTTAATTACATTGAGGGAATAATGAAGTCTAATAAATATAATGACATATTGAAAAGCAAACTTATTTAAATGGGGATGGAAATGGTATCACAGACTTGCATATAACAACAATAATGATAGGTAAAATTTAAATAGCATTTATTCTGTGCCAAATACTATGTCAAATGTTTATGAAAGTTCAAGAAATTTATCCAAGAAATGGAGATAACAGTTTTCAGTGCCTTAGGAATTCATATTATTTAAATTCTATTGAAATCAAAACTATACCTAGAAAAAAATAGACTGTCAAAATTATGCTTAAAATCCAGTGTGATAAAAGTATAGTATAATTATGGTGAAATAAAAAGTATATGTCAAAATCTTGTGAGCACAATTATAAATCACAGAAAACAAATAGTTATAGCAAAATAATATCACATTATGAACTTTTAAAAAAAAAGACAACAAATTGTAAAGTGCATTTTATATCTGTACTTTTTATTACTTCAATTTGTCTTAGTTAATTTGTGCATCATTCTTTGGGCACAGGGTCATGTTAGGTGCTGTTTTCCATGTTATCAATAGTTAACATTAAAATAATTTTTTAAACATTTTTTATTTAAAGTTTTGAGTTCCAAATTCTATCCCTCTCATTCTTTCTCTTCTCCCTCCCTGAAATGGTAGACAATCATGTATAGGTTATAAATGTACAATTATGTAAAACATTTCCATATTAGGCATTTTGTAAAAGAAGAGAAAAAAAATGAAAGGAAGAAAGTGAAAAATAGTATGCTTTAGTCTGTAATCAAACAATATCAGTTCCTTCTCTAGAGACAGATATTATGCTTCATCATTAGTCCTTGGATCATCTTGGATCATTGTATTGCTGAGAATAGCTAAGTTATTCAGTTCTTTATTGTAGTATATTGCTATTACTATGTATAATGTCCTCCTAATTGTGTTCATTTCACCTTACATCAGTTCATATAAGTCTTTACAGGTTTTTCTAAAATTATCCTACTTGTCATTTCTTATAGCACAATAATATTCTATTACAATCATATACCATAGCTTGTTTAGCTGTTCTCCAATTAATGCTATCTTTTTGATTTTCAGTTCTTAGCCACCACAAAAAGAGCTATTATGAATGTTTTTATACAAATATGTTTTTTCTCCTTTTTTTTAAAAACATCTTTGGAATATTGACCTAGCAGTAATTTTGTTGAATCAAATGGTATGTATAGTTTTATGGTCTTTGGGGCATAATTCCAAATTACTTTCCGGAATAGGTTGGATCAGTTCATAATTCCACCAATTAGTGCCCCAATTTTCCCATACTCCCTCCAGCATCTAACATTTTCCTTTTTTATTATATTAACTACTTTGCTAAGTATGAGGTAGTACCTCAGAATTGTTTTAATAAGCATTTCTCAGATCAATAGTGATTTCAACCAATTTTTCATATGACTATAGATAGCTTTGATTTCTTTGTCTAAAGCAGGGTTCTCAAACTTTTGTTCTCAGCATCTTCATGTTGTTAAAAAACTATCGAGGATCTGTTCAAAGAATTTTTGTTCACATGGGTTATATTTATAGCTATTTACTATATTAGAAATAAAAAATAATTTTGAATTTGTAGACCCTCTGAAAGGGTTTCAGAGACCCCAACAATTCTTTGGACTACACTTTGAGGACCACTGGTAAAGACTGCCTGATCATATCCTCTGACCATTTATCAATTCTGGAATGACATCTTTGTTTTTTTTTTTTTATAAATTTGACTATGTTTTCTCTATCTTTGAGAAATTAGGCCCTTTTTGAGAGATACTTGTTGCAAAATTCTGTGCTCCCCCTCTTCAATTTTCTGCTTTCCTTATACGTTTGTCTGCATTGGTTTTGTTTGTGCAAAAACTTTTAAAATTTCAAATAATTAAAATTATTTATTTAAATTTTGTAATGCTCTCCTTCTATGGTCCTAAATTCTTGCCTTATTTATAAATAACAGTTAACATTTTGAACTGAAATCTTGGTTTAATAAATAGATGCAGAATATAAGAAAAATTATTGGAATAAAGTGAAAGAATCTAGCTAGGTCTATCACACATTGTTTTCTCCTTTATCATTTCATAATTTAGAAAAGGAATATAGGTTTTCAAAAACTGAACTCGCAGATTTCATGGATAACTCTTTCCTTGTGAAAATAATTCATTGCTAGAGCCATAGAGTCTGCTGAGTGAATTCTTCTGGGAGAAAATGGGACAAATGACAAAGCAAAAACCTTTGAGAATGTTTCAAACATAAATGCACTAAAATGCTTACCTTTAGAAGGAAGCTATGATGTCCTGTTGCTTTTTGGCATGGCATTTCTTCAGCTAATTACAAAGGCTGGTCCTTTATGTTGATGGTACAACAGTATCAATTTCTAAAAGCTGTCTGCTTGAGAAACCTCTTGATGAAATGTCATTTTTTTTATGATTTTTTTTTTTTTGGCTCAGTAATCTTGTTTTTACACTAAACTTTTGCTTCTAAAATAGCACTCACATTATTTTTTGTTCATTTTTTATGGCCCATGTTTCAAAGGAACTTCCTGGTCTTGAAGCCAGGTAATCTGGGTTTTCATCTCATTCTTCCACTTAATCTCATTGAGAAACTGTGATAAATTGCCTCATTTTTCTGAACCTCAGTTTCTTCACCTACAAAAATAGAAAAAAAAATAGTTGTGCTGCCTACCTCACAGGATTGTTTTGAGAAAAGTGCTTTGCAAATTGTAGAGTAAGCATTGATGCCATTATACATCCTCTGAGCCAATCAAGTCTAGTCTCATATTCCTCCAAACATATCAAAATCATGCTTCATTCCATGCTTTTGCATATGATTGGACAAACCAGTTAGAATATAAGCTACTTGAAGTCAAAAGCTGTTTTTGCATTTGTTATTTATATCCTCTGGGGCTAACTCAGTGTTTGACATAATAAGAGCTTAATAAATGCCCTTTTTCAATTTATTCATTCATTTATCCATCCATCCATCCATCCATAACTAAGACACTTTTACAATATTTATACTACAAATCTGTAGCTTGTCAATGATGTAGCTTGGGCCCTGAAAATACACTATGGCAGTCATCCTGCCATCTAGGGGAGGGGGTGGGGGGGGGGTAAGAGGTGAAAAATTGGAACAAGAGGTTTGGCAATTGTTAATGCTGTAAAGTTACCCATGTATATATCCTGTAAATAAAAGGCTATTAAATAAAAAAAAAAAAAAAAAAAAAGAAAAAAAGAAAATACACTATGGCAAAATGATTCCTGTATCTAAAAGATCTGTCCTATTGTGAAATGGCTGATGACCTACTCTTGATCTGGGGCAAGGGTATAAATAAAGGGGCTGGAGATATAGTCCAGTGAGGAAGCTCTTCCTGAGACTTTAGTGGAGGCAGTAGAAATGACATGTAGTAAAAATATGTGGGTTGTAATGTAGGATGTAATGAACGGCAAGATCACAGAACAGTTATCTTGGCCAATTTTAGAAGAGGAAGACAAAATAAATGTTTGAAAAGGTAGGCCAAAGCCAGACTGTGAAGGCCTTAAAATACCGAGCTGGGGAGTTTGTATTTTATCTCAGAGGCAGTAGAGAACAACTCAAGATTCTTGACGTGAGGCTTGACATTCTCAGAACTGTTAATAATTGAATGACAATAAACAACACAGCATGAACTAGGGCAGTCACGTCTTCTCTGCCTTATTCCAGGTTATCTTTGCAAAGAGGCCGAGACACGAGTACAGGAAACTCTCATTACCAGCCCCGAGCCAGCACTCACTGATTACACTTCTGGAATTGAGCACAGCAAGGTCATTTAAGGCAGTAGTGAGGGTCATTCAGCTGCTCCTCATTGTTGAAACCAATCCCTGTGGTTGTGAAAGGCAGAACCTTGCAAGGCATTGCTCCAGTTGTTATAAATGGTGATTAGGGCCTAGACCTGAAACTCAGCCTTGCAACCAAAGGAAACCATTCTATTCCCTCCCCCTCTCACTCCTTTTCCTGCTCACCTTCACTTGTCTCTTTGTGAGCTGAGTTCCCTGGGCTACTGGCCCACAGTCTGATTGCAAACTATTTCTCTGGACCCATTTCATGTTCACGTCCTTCCTGCCCTCCGTATTTTATTCAGACTGAAGCTCTTTCTCAATCTTATTCTGCAGTTACTTCCAACAGAACCCATTTTTAAAAATCTACATTGATAATGTTATCTTACTTAAACTAAATTGTGCTTAGTAGACAATAAATGCTTACTAAATGCTAGAAATTCCTCTTGTTATCAACAGAGGCTGGGACCCAACACTCCAACTAGTGAAAAGTCTAAAAGACTTCGAAGTGAGTGAAGGAGCATTAAAGGTGCTACAGGAAGTGGATGGGAGATATGTATAGTAGAGGAGCATATGGTACAGAAGCAAGAGTGTGCTTTTATTGACCAAATCCAGTGTCCTCCCAGGAATTCCCAATTGGTCAATATTCTGCTGATTTAACAGCACCTCCTTTCCATGCCCTCCTAGATATGTTCCCTCCCTTGCCATATACCCCATGTTCAAAGGGGACTGAAAACTCCTCCAATGGGGTGTGTTGTTTAATATGCACTTAATCTCATTCCTCACTTACTTTTGCCAGGTCACTGACCTTGACTAGTTTGAGCCAGTTGGGGTCTGTGGTAAGACTGGTTGAAAAAGATACATGGACCTATTTTTAATTGTCTGAATCCACTTGTTAAGCAACTTCGTTAATTAATATTACAGTTCTCAGAATTCTAGCTCTCTGTGGAAAACAAACTTTTGCTATCCCATCCTGGAGTCTGTCTAGCATGTTTTTTAAGGATTATAACATGGGTGATGTGGTTGAAGCTAATAGGAAGTAATATAATAGCCAACTTTTCTAAGAGTTACCTGGGAGATATAATTTAAGCATTAATTACATGACTGTAATAGGAATAAAGAAGAAACAGATCCCAATCCACTTTATGGGATCCATAACATGCATGGGAACTGGAATGATGTTACTAGACAGGATGAGATACTAAGGAGATTTATGATAGGGCTTGGAACAGGCTGGGTGAAGAAAATCAAGGTTAATTAATCCAAATTAGGTTAGCTACCAGTGTATGGAGAAGTATAGTTTTTGCAATAAGTGTGACCTGCTTTGAGCTCTACATTTATGGGTACATTGCACAATCCCCAATTTTCTCTTGATGGTGTGTGGTTTTGCATCTGTGCCCATTGTTAACAGAACATTTTAACCTTATCACTCTGTGGACCCTTCCTCTTGGAACATAAAGTTCTTTTACTTTGCCTACAACCTCCACCATGAAAAGAAGAACATCTTTGTACATCATTCTCAGGAAATATGAAGGAGATTAAAATTATATTTGCATATGCTTATGTATGTATCTATTTATCCACTTATACTTTCCCACACATCTCAGGAAAAATTTCCAAAAGACTTTCATTGTGAGCTAAAGCTTATGTCTTTGTGAAATTAAATCATCTGAATTTATGATTTATCAGTTTAGGAAGAAGAAAGTCTCTATCAGTGCTTATTAGTCACTGCCTCCCTAATGCATTGAGAAATGACATTCCCAGGGTAGGTATATTGCTTACATATGTCACAGGTGAGACTCTATACCAAGTCTTCCTTCTGATACAATCATAGAATAGTTAAGTAAAATAAGAAAAAGACCTATAGATTAATTACTATATATTTGTTCTATGGTCAAAGACTACAGAAATGAAGTAAAAAAAAAAAATCAGGACCATCACTGTAGTCTCAAAAGAGAGCAATGACATATTCCAAATAGGATACTCTTGAAATTTTAGAATAAAAATTGTTTTTTTAAATCATGATTGACCATTATTTTTTCCATTTTTTAAGGGAAACCTTTAAAAGTAAGATAGTAACATCAATATGTACCATTGATTGAATAGGGGTAGTGTCTTTGGGAAAAATCTACTGAAAAACCCTTTTGGCAGCCTGCTGATCAAGCATTAGTTCGGCCATGAGATGGAACAAGTTAATTTCCAATTATATTCCATTTGCTTACTATGACACCAACAGGTACAGACAGATTGAAACTTGAATTAGACCCAGGTGGACATTTAAGAACATTATGACTTGATTAGTGGAAAAGTACCTTGAAGATCAGATTTTTTTCTGAACTCCCTGAAAGGGGGAAGTATCCCACTAGAATGATCAGAAGTCTTTCTGTTGAATACTTTGTATATAGCAGAAATAGAAAATATGCTTACTCTCACCACTTGCTTGTACTTAACCCCCCAACCTATAAGGGAAGAGCTTAAAAAAATCAGGAAATATCTCCCATGCTTCCCCAGTAGGGAAGGATAAATTAGTCAACCCCTATAGATAGCCTCTAACAGTTTAAGTATATTATAACATTTTAGCCTTGTAATTCGGTGCCTTTATTCTTCCTCTTCTGTGGTAACATAAAAAAAAAAAAACCCAAAAAACCCATAGAAAGTCAATCATTTTTAGCCTAATGTAGTAGGCCAGAAGTTATTGGGAATATAAATAGTGAGGGTAACAAAACTGGAGTAGATGCTAATTCCTTTTTTCCCCTCTTAAGGATGGAAGCTTTCACATACTTGGTATTTCCTTTCTGATTTTTTCCTTCTCTCCTTTTCTCTCTGTTCCCCCAACAAAAATGAAAGAGAATTGGGAAAAATTAACTGAATAACAATACATTTATAAACCATCTTGAAGCCCTTTTCTTCCTTCTAATTTCCTGTTATTTCTTCAAACTTAAATTTTACTACAGTCTTCTTCATTGTTGACAGTAAATGTGTCCCCCTTCCTTCCCAGTTTCTTTAGATGTTAATCACTGATAATCTCCTGTTGAAGTAGTGGTGGCCATATTAATCAGACTCATTTGGTGACAGATACCCTTCTGAAATTTTTTCATTTTCATAGAACAAACAGAAGACAAAACAATGATAATCTGAACAGTGACCATCTTTAGTCTTAGCAGCCCTTCACTCTTGCTTTTAATCCTTTCCTTAGTCAAGGCTGACTGAGACATGAATCAAACTACTTTGTACTGCACCAAGGAAATTAGATTCTCCATTCCACCTACTCAGTTCTTCCAAGTACAGCTCTGAAATCCTTCTGTGGATAGATAATTGGAAAATAAGCACCAATTCTTATTGTGGTCATGATAAGAGTTTACCCAAAAGAATTAGTAGAAGGAACTTCAAAAGGGGTGATAAACAAGCAAGATAGTATCAAAACTACTGTGTTGAATTTCATGTGTGCTTGAGATAAATGAAAGATATAAACTTTTCCAAATGGTTGTGATTTTGAAACACCCTCATATAAGAATTAATCAAGATGCAGCTCAAGTACCTTTTTCTACAAGAATCCTTTCCTGATTCTCCCAATTGCTAATGCTTCCCCTCTTCAAACAACTTATATGTAATTACATTACACTTATTTGTGTTTATTCCCTTCCCATTTGTTCTATATATGCTAACATATACTATTGCCATTTTTCTGTTAGAATTTAAGCACCTTATGAAAAGGAATTGTGTCATTTATTTTTATATCTTTATGTATCCCTAATGCTGAGTGCAAAGTAGGCACTTAAATCCTTTTTGGTTGATTGATTTTGGCTGGACACTGAGTGAGAAATTATTTCAGTAAGTCACTTCTTATTGTGGTAATTATAATAGCAACTCACAATTATCCAGAATTCTTATGGTTTACCAAGTGTTTCAAGTTCAAGTGTGCAAAGCCCTCTGCTAGATGTTGGGACAGACACCAGGACAGCCTCTGTTCTCAGGAACCTTACATTGTAGTAGATGTTTTCCCTGTAACAACCCTGTGAGACAGATAGTGCAAATTTTATTATTCCCATTTTTTAGGTTAAGAACTGAAACAGAAGTGCTAAGTGACAAGGGTAGAGCGCAAATTCAGCCCAACTCTTCTTACTTCAAGACAACTACTCTGGGATGTTCTGGGATGATTCTGATGTAAATCACCATCTCAATATAAAACCCGAATTTAAATTACAATCAGGCATAGCATTTTATATAGCTTTTTTTTTTTTTTTAAGAGTCCCCAGTAAGAAGCGCTTTATTTTACAATTGAAGAAACGGAGACTTAGAAGTTCAAGGGCATGCCTGTAATCAGACAGCTGGGAAATGGCGAACCAGAGTTTAGTTGTAAGCCTCTCCACTCCAACTCTGGTTTACTTTCAAGCGCACCATTGTGCTGACCCAGGAGGGATTCAGGTAAAGAACCCAGATTCCAAGTGTTGGTTTTAGATGGCTAGAAATGCAAATTATGGCTCATGGCCAAACCTTTTGCAAAACAAAATGACTTCTTTGAGAGGAATAAGCCATTTTACCAATTACAGAACAGTACAGTTCCATTAAGAAATTTACTTTCCACCCTTGTAAGGGTAGGGTCTCGTTCAGTGCACCAGGAAGTAAACAAGCAGTTAAGTTTGAGAGAGAAGTGATTTCTGTGAGTAAACAGAGACCACCTTATAGGCGGGAACTCTGGCCACATTGAGATCGCATCGTTAACGGGAGGCTTGTCCTTCTCTGATTGGCTGTGCGGGGGACCTCATAGACCCTATTTAAGCAGTGGGGAGGAGGAAGTCGCTCAGCAGGAGATCAGCTAGGCAGGATGTGAACACAACTGTAAAAGACCTTGAGCTTGCACATGGCTGCTCTCCAGCCGCTACTGGGTATCTAAACCATCGTTCTTATGGAATGGTGGCCATAGATCTCTGAAGACCTCAGACAGAGGTAAGCTTGGGAAAGTTGGTTTAAGCACTGCAAAAAACAGTGACCGGAGATTTCTCTGAAGGCCTGGGAATTAGGAGAGACTGGCAGTAGTGAATGTACAGTGGAACAAGGGTTCCATTTGTGAACACAAATGTAGTGAATGCCTAGAGTTAACATTCACACACCCTGACTATTATTTTTTTTTCTTTACTTTTGAGCCTTGTCTTTCCCTCTTCTGGGTCTTTTCTATCCTTCCAACACCTAATTTTCTGAATCTAACTTCAGTGAAAGATTATGCCATTGGCGTATCAAACTATTTTCAATGAAAACCAAACAGATTTATTCAAATACTATATTCCTTTGTGCTTTCTAGGTCTAAGTAAACTGTGCTTGACCCCTTAATTGTCCTCATTATGACATACTTCATAATTTCATAATAACTTTTTAAATAAAAAATATACATACACAAATTATTCATTTTTTGCCAGATTCACTTTCCCCTATAGAGCTTTCATAAGGCAGTAAAGGAAATGAAACCATCCTTCTTATATATTCACTTGGTATAGATTATCATTGTGGATGAGTAAGCAATTTCCACGTTTATAAGTGGTGATATTTCAATATTGGATAATTATTATACTTGGTATTTATAAAGGTATATAGATAGAAAAGCATCCATTTATCCAGTAGTTTGGCATCTTTAACCATTCAGAATAGCCACAAACCCAGAGTAACTCAAATGGAGGAAGTGATGAAAATAATCAGCAAGAAGAAAAATTTGAAGATCATAGATGATGTGATTTAGTTGATTAGTTTATTGAACAGAAGGAAAAGAGCACTCTCATTACCTGGGAATGACTATAAAAGCTAACCCTTACAGATGCCAAAACCGAGTTGTGTGTAGGGAACATTAAAAAGGAGAAAAGAAAGGACAAGAAGGAAAAGAAAAAGAAGAAAAACAGTAAGAATGGGGAAGAGCAATTTTCTTTACTAGCTCTCCTTTTAGGTCATATTCAGTATCATATTAATCCCTCAGGTCTGGCTCATGGATCCTTGTTTCTTTTCCCTCTATTCTCCCATTTGTTGATTTCATTGGCTCCCTTGGGTTCAATTGTTTCTATGCAGGTGACTCTCCTATCTTTAGATCTAGCCCTAATCTTTTTCCTGTTCTATAATCACCCTTCTCTAATTGCCTTTTAGACATCTCAACCCAGATATCCTGTGGGCTGCTCAAACTCAACTTGTGCCCCCAAAATTGATATTCTTTTCCCTAAACTCTTCCTTCTTTCCAACCTTCCTGTTACTTTACTTAATCGATAAACATTTATTAAATACCTATTATTTGCTTCACCCTGTACTAGTGCTAGTTAGAGGGCTAGGCCTGGAGTTAGAAAGGCTTGGCATTTAATTAAAGCTCTTCACAGCCTGGCCTTTCTGAATTTCTAGTCTTCTTACACCTATTTCCCCTCTGTGTCCTCAGAATGGCCAACTTGCTGTTCCTCAGATACTTCCATCCATCTTCTGTTTTTGTTTGAGTGCTGTCTCCCTTTCCTAAATGATCTTCCTCCTCACTTCTATTTCTTAGTTTCTCTAGGTTTCTTCAAGATTCAGCCTAAGTCTGGCCTTCTTTGGGAGTCCAGTCCCAGGCTCACAAACTTCTAGTGCCATTCCCTCTGTGATTTTCTTCCATTCAGTTATTTACATGTTGTCTATCTCATCAGGTTACCTTCCCTGAAGACAGAAACTGTTTTTCTTTTCTTTTTTATATCCTCAATGACCTGCACAGTTCCTGGTACATCATAAGCTTTAATCAATAAATGCCTGGTGAATGACTCACTGATGAATGTACTATGTAGTTTATAAGATGAGATAATTATCCTCTTCCCAGGACAGGAGTAGAGGAACGGTTGGAGGGTTTTATTGGAATGGAGGCCTGTGGAGACATTTACAGAAATGGAAAGCTTTGGGGTGAAGAACCTTTTGGCTAAAAAGGCTGTTTTGTCTATAAGGAGCCTTCTTCTACAAGAAATACTTTGAATGCTATACTTTGGTAGGCCTAGCTGTCTCCAATAAAATCTAAAGTTACAGGCAAGTGGTGGTCCTAATGAATGGACAAAAACCTTTTGTGGTTATTGATAGTATAATAATAAATGAAAGTTATTATTAGTGGTTGTCACAGTATAAGTGAGAGCACCTGCTGCTCCCTAGAAGAGGCTTCCTGGCCAGTAGAGTGGGCCAGTAACAAGCTCAATTATCTAGAAACAGCATTAAAAGAATGTTGGATCTAGACTTAGAGGATCTGGATTCTGATCCTATTATCACATGCATCTATGATCTGGGTTTATATTTTGCCTTTTTGACATTGAGCAATCACTTAACTTTCCTGGGTCTCATTTTCCTTATTTGCTAAATGGAGAACATAATGTTGAATTGTAGTAGATAGCTTCTCAGACACATTTTGACTTTAGGATTATTATCTTATGATTAAAATTTGGAGTGAATGAATAGGATATGATGATAATATCCAAGGAAACAAGTTGAATCTGTTTAAAGTGCCAAAATTATATTTGAGGAATTTTGAGCTATTTGCCAGACAAATTCACAGCTATATACTTTGAAAACTCAGAGGATCATAGGTTAGACAAATGTTCTTTAGAAGTTGTTGTGATAAGTATATCTACTTTAGAAAGGTGCCTGTAATTCTGAAAAAAAAAAAAAAAAGATTGAGGCTCTCACTTGGCCAAGTATTCTTCCTCTTTTCCACCTTCTTCCCTGCCTCCAATTAATAAGTATTCATTTTCTCTCCCTCCATCTTCTCCATTAGAAAAAGAAAACAACCTTGTAACAAATATGCATGATCAAATATGTGTAAACAAATGCATAATGCAAATCAAATGCATGATCATGTCTAAAATGTGTGTCTCATTCTGCATTTTTAGCCTACCATTTCTCTGTGAGGAAGTGAGTAGCATTTATCATCATCAGTCCTCTGCAATTATGGTTAATTTTTTGCATTAATCAGGATTCTTAAGTCTTTCAAAATTGTTCATTTTTACAATGTAGTTATAGTGTAAATTATTCTCCTGGTTCTACTCACTTCACTTTGCATCAGTTCATAGCAGTTTTCCTGACCTCGTTTGAAACTCCCTTTCATAATTTTTATAATTATTATATTCATATGCCATAATTGGTTTAGTCAATTTTTTGAACTGATAGGCACCTAAGTTTCTAGTTCATTGCCATCACAAAGCTGCTATATTTTAGTATGTGTAAGACCTTTTCCTATTTCATTGATTTCCTGGTTCTCCCTCTTAAGGAATTCAGTACCTGGTTTATAACCAATCATCCTTTCCTCAAATTTTGCCCATATTGCTGGAGACTTCAGTGTTCACATGACTGACCTCCCAATTCATCAACTTTGATGAACTGTATTTCCCCTCAGTCATGTACAAAAGTAATCACAATTTCAACTAGCCCTTACCTCAAACTATATCACCCCTGTGTTCTTACATGCTTAAAGTTCCCTCTTTGTTCACAATTGCTTGTCTGTACAGCTCTCCTATGTCTGTCCTTTTGTCCTTCATTTTCCTCTTTCCTCTGTTCTCCCAGTTTTTCTTACCCTATCCTGGTCTTCCTTCCTTCCTTCTTTTGATCCTATATCTAACCAATTCTTCTTAGCACTGTCCTCTACCCTTAAATCCCTTGACCCTTTCTTTTTTACCCATTCACACTCTGCTAATGCTCAATCATAAGTCACAAGTGTCACCTTTGTTTTTCTCTTTCTATACTCCCAAGCTGCTTAAACAGTGTGGAAAAATTAATGCAACCTTTCTGATCATGTCCAGTAGAAATATTCACAATCGAATCGTCATTGTTGCAGAGCAATCTCTTTATTTTTCCCTTATTGCCTCAATTACGCCTTTCCCTTCCCCCCCCCCCATTCCCAGTGATTCTTCCAAGTCTTTTACTCTCTTCTCCAGCTTCTTGTCCTGCCACCCACAGCAGATGACTTTGCCTCTTCCTTTCCTGAGAAAATTGAATCCATCCATCATGAATTTCTTCATTTTCTCTACTCCACACCTCAACACCCTTCTAATTTTCATCCATTCTGTCCTTTCCGCTAGTCTTTGAAGATGTGTCCCTTCTTCCTGCTGAAGTTTACTCCTCTTGTGCCCTTAATTGTAATCGTCTGTCATTTTTGTGATATTGCCCCATGGATCATCTTCTCTCTCTCTCTCTCTCTCTCTCTCTCTCTCTCCTCCTCCTCCTCCTCCTCCTCCTCCTCCTCCTCCTCCTGTATATTGACTCCTTCCCCTCTGACTACAAACGTACTCAGGTCTCCTCTACCATTTAGAAACTTTTTTTTAACCCTGCCATCCTCTCAACAGTGATCTTCTATTTCTTCCTTTCTTTGAAAATTCATTGCCCACCTACTCACATCTCAAATCCTTGCAATCGGATTTTCAATCTGTTTAACTGAAGTTTAGTTAAAAATCTTCAGCATTGTGAATAATAGAATTTTAGTTAAAAGTGAACATTTCATTTAGTGATTTTTCTTTCTAATTCTTTCAGAGGTTGCTGGGGAGTTTTTTATCCACTAAATTTGATGACCTCTTCTTAGTGCTTGTGGTCCATGCCCTTACTGGGGCTTTGACACTGCTGAGCTCCTCCCTTTTCTTGGATGTTCTTACCTGCCTTAGTATCTGCATTACCATCTCTTGGTTCTCCTTGTACTTGTCGATGGCTCTTTCTCAGTTTCAGCACAGACAAAGATGGCTCCAAGATATCAAGATTTTGAACCCATTTAAGTGGAAGGCTGGTGGTGCCTTAAACAGAACATGAAAAAAAAAAGTTGAGAAGAGAAAGAGCTTTATAAGGAACGTTTACCGATAACAGATCAGGAATTACAAGGGACCCCACATGTCATCCCCCATTTTACAGTTGTGGAAATAAGAGACCTTGGCAGGTTATGTTACATGCCTAAGACCTTGCAGGTAGTAATTGTTAGAGGTGGGAACTGAACCCAGGTCCTTTGGCTCCAGAGAAAATGAGTTGTTAGTTTGAGACGTGTATGATTCATCTTCCCACTAAATCCTGCATCTCTTTCAAATTTTCTTCTCATGGATGGTGTCACTATTCTCCGGCACTTCTTTGTAACTTCTTGACTCTTCTGTCTCCCCTGCTCTACATCCAGTCAATCGCCTAAGCTTGTCAGTTATAGCTACTGCATCATTTGCACCCATTCTCTTATTTTTGGTGGTCCCTGCTTCTTGTCTCTCTCCTTTTCTTCACAGGGCTGCCCCAACCATCTTTTTCCCAGACATACTTCTAACCATGTGATTCTTCTGTTCAGAGACCTTCAGTACTTCCTTTTGTCTCTAGGAGAAAATACAGATGATTCTATCTAAAATTTAAGGCCTTTTCCTTTTATCTAATCATCCTAATTTTATTTTATCTTATCCCCTTTGAGCCATCTGTGTTCTAACCCAACTGATTTACCACAAGCCCAGCCATCTACCTCTAGGCCTTCTCCATTCTCATGAGCTGCCCCTTCTCCATGGAATTCCCACTCTCCTTATTTCTTTCTCTTTTTTTTTTCCCCTAGGATCACTTCATCCATGACCTCCTCTTCCCACGCCTAATTGTTTTGCAGTACTTTTCGTTAACTGCATATTTTTCTGTGTAGCTGTTATATCCTCTCATCAGTCTGCGTCGAGTGGAATTTGTCTTTGTATCTCCAGTGCTTAGGGCACAGCAGGTTCTTAATAGACATTCAAACTTAATTGTCTGAATTGAAGGAGGAAAGCCTTTTTAGTTTAAGATAACCATTATATAGAATTACTCATAAACATTCAGGTATTCCAGTGGAATTATACATATCTTTCTTTTAATAACATAGCAGGCTTAAAAATAACCTACTATTTTTTAACTTGTTAACTTTTATATTTGTTTTTTTTTTCTTTTTAAACAGGGGGTCTGGATCTCATCTTCATGCCAGGTCTTGGATTTGACCAACAGGGAAACCGCCTGGGAAGGGGGAAGGGATACTATGACACTTACCTGAAGAGATGCTTCCAACACCAAAAAAGAAGACCTTACACAATTGCTTTGGCTTTCAAAGAGCAGATCTGTGATGCAGTGCCAGTGGGAGAAGATGATATGAGAATAGATGAAGTGCTCTATGAAGACAAATAAACGAATGATCTGGGTTTTGTACTCGAGTCAAGTAAAATGTATTTCTTTTCTCCTATCCAGAAATCATTTGCAGCTCTACCATGGTAGGACCAAGAACTGGATTAGCTTTGGTGTAATTAGAAAGAATATAGCATAAAATATTAGTTAAAAATCTTATGAATGATAGAATAATAGTTAAAAGTGAACATTTCATTTAGTGATTTTTCTTTCTAATTTCCTGGTGTTAAAATGATAATTTTATATCTCCTTTGAAATGTAATTTATGAATGAGATTCTGTGGTCCACCTTGCATGATGAAGAGAATTTAAATTCATTTAGAGCAAGAATTGTACTGTCTTATAACATGTCCTTTAATGGCTTTGCTTCAAATCCTAGGACACATAGGAAGTTTTGATAAATATTCATTGCTTTGTTGCTGTTTCTTTCTGGTTCAGATTTTAGGGAGGGCAAATAATACTCATCATGACTCTATTAATCCTCTTCTTTGTTTACCCGACTTGAAATTTTGTGTTAAACATTTCATAGCTTTTGTGGGCTAAAGTGAAGTGTGCAACAGAAATTGCTCATTGGTTTTGCAGTTTAGTACTATAATTCACCATGATTAGCCCCTAAATGCCTCATTATAGGAAAGTTACATGGTAGTATCCCTAGATTCTAATGCCAAATTCTGATGTTACATCAATTATCAACTCAGCTTCATTTATTTGGGGTTTCTGACTTAAAATTAAAATTTGTCTTAGGTTGAAAGTTGGCCAATGACTTTTCTTCTGGGGAATATCTTTTTTGTTTGTGCCAATAACTTAAAAGTGGCATTATTTGAATAATTTGTTCATAATAGCTTAGAGGATTATGTATTTTTAGATTTCAAGTAGGCTGCAGTATAAAGAAAGGAAGATAGAAATAACAATGCTAGGAACAAGGAAGGTGTGGGGTAAGAGGGGAATTATCTAGGATCTATAAGAACAAATATTATGTTGGTTAAAAAAAAGTGACAAAAGTAATATTTTGAATTACTTTGACTATAAATATCCATGTTAAATATATGTAATTATAAAGTTTCAATAGTGGTTCTTCTTTATAATTAAAACATTGTCAGATAAACTTTTTGCTATAGATTTTGATCTGGATTTTTCATTGTTGGAAGGTTTTTTCTTTTTTTATATGAAATCATGAATCTATTAATTATATGTTGCACTAAAAATATAATAAATCAAACACATTCATTTCAAAGTTATTCTATGTGTCTGTGTCTCCATCTGAACTTCTCTATGTTATCTTTTGTGTATTTAATACTACAATGACTATTTTTTTGTTTTCTTTTTTAATCATCTATATCACTAATTTCTCCCCAATTCCCTCTAAATTAAAAAAAATAAAACAAAACACGATTATTCTTTTTATTCCATGTAAATAAGGATAATGAAGTAAATTAAATCAATTCTTTTCATAATTTTATGCTATAATATTTCATTACATTCATACATCATAATTTAATCAGCCATTCCCTAGTTGATGAATACCTCCCTTAGTTTCCTGTTCTTTACTACAACAAAAAATGCTGCTATAAATATTTTTTTTGGATATATGGGGCATTTCTCTCTTTGCTCTCTTTGTGCTTTACATACCTAGAAATGGAATTAGTAGATCCAAGGAATGTATATTATGGTAATTTTTTGAAGTAGAGTTCCAAATCCTTTCTAAAATGGCTAGACCGATTCACAGTTTCACCATTAGTGTGCCTTTCCCAGCTCCTCCAAAATTGCTGTTTTTCAGTTGTGTCATCTTCTTTGCCAATCTGAACCAACTTAAAATGTAACTGACAACTTTAACAAGATAAAAATATTGGACACTGTGGGGAAATTAGCATCCATTTTAGCTACTTCATGGAGTTGCTGGGAGGCTCAAATGAAATAATGTATAAGAAAGCAATGAGAAAACTCTTGGGTGCTATAAAATTGCAAGAGATTAGCACAGCCATATACTAATGGTACTTTATGAGTTATCACTGTCATGTGGCCAAGACCTTATCTCCCTGGCCTTCACTTTCTTAATTCATAAAATAAAGGATTGGGGTAGATGATCTTCCAGGTTTAACACTGTTATTTATTGTTGAAGCGTTCAGTACTGTTCCTTTACATAGCAGTTAAAATAACTGGCTAAAGTTTTGCTAAGCTCCTTATATCCTGCATAACTCTCTGGTAAGTATAGTGATGTACATTATACACACAGTTGGTATACAATGAACAATGCTTGAATGGTTGGATGAAGTAGATGAGAGACATGATTTGACCCTCAGTATCATCAAAACTCATGGTTCCCCATTGGAAGGAGTTCTGAATTTAGAGCCAAATCTGCCAAATCTGGGTTTAAAATCTGCCCTTTTCACTATTTCTGTGACTTTGAGCAAGTCACTTTATCTTACGCTTAGTTTCCTTATTTGTAAAATGAAAGTGGGTGAGGAAGGAAAGGACTAAAATGACCCTTTTGGTCCCTCAACGTATGATTCTTTGGTCTTATGAATAATAATGAATATTATGTTGATGTTTTAGTTTATAGGAAGAGTTAGGTATCTTGGTGGGGGCAAGGTGATTACCAATATTTAAAAGTAATTTAATGAAACAGTGGGTGCTCCTTTATTCATCTGGTGTAACAAATAGCATCAGTGGCACAGAAGTCTAGGTACTAGTGAAATTGTGACTACTTAATGGAATTGTGATTATCACTGGGAAGAAGTGGCATTTTTTCAATGCTAAAATGAAAAGATATACAATATACTGTATATGTAGAGTGAATATATCAAAGGAAGATATTAAATCCAGTTTTGCTGTCTATAGAAGATAGATGATAAATCAACCTTTATAATCTGTAGCTGACAGTTTCATTTTCTTTTTAATGTTATACTGATCTTTTGGAAATGCAGGAATTTCATATAAAGCAAGTTGTGTGATGAACTTTAATCTTACCCATAATTGGATAATAAAACTGAGTAGTACAGTAATTAAAAGTATTGTGATAAAAGACAAAATCTGCAGTTTCATATATAGCCATTTTTGAAAATTGTTAAGTTGTGACACTTTAAAAAAATGTAATTTTGCTTATGAAATGAGATTCATTATCAATGATGTCCTGGAATCTGGACAGATTTTTAAAGACTCTGCATAACTGAGCTGACTAACAACGACTTTTTCTGTAGTCTTAGCATAACTTTGCCATGCCACATTTCTTTGGTCCCAGCCCCAGATCTCTCCTTGTCTTCCTCCCAAATCCCTCCAAAATGCAGGTTATCCTCTATGCTGACCTGCCTAAAGTAGCTGAATTGTCATCCTGTCCCAAAATCAACACTGGCCCCATCTACATGCATAGAGGCGCCAACAAACAGCTTCTTGTTCCACAAGACTAGTGAGAAGCTGGTTGCTTTTAATTTCTGATTAGAGTGTCTACCCCAGGACTTGGACCCATTACAGAAAAAGGTCATTAAAATTCAAGTAGCACTAGAATAGGAAAAAATGTTTGAGAGAGGTAATAGATGGTTCAACCAGTCTTATATCTGAACATGTTAAATACAATCACTATCTACCCAATTGGATTCTAATGTATGGGAGAAACATGCCCTAGATTTATTTATCGAAACCCAAATAGAACCATTGAATGATAAAACTGCACAGGACCTAGGATTATTTAATCCAGTGCTATCTTTTTTATTAAGACCAGAGAGAGGATCAAAGAGCTAATTTGTAGTAGAGATGAGATTGGAATTTATGTCTCCTGACTCATTCTAGGGCTTTTTCCATTGTACCTATCATCTCTTTCTTGGTTTGACATTGTTAAGACAAGTGAAGTAGACCATTTATAGGACCATTTACCTCTGCTCTGCTCCTACAGCTTTCTATTTTGTCTTAACAATGATTTCTTCTTTGACATTTGCTTCATTCATTACCTTTACCATGATATTCCTGAGTCTTCCTGTCTTACCCAATTATGCTCTCAGAGAACTCCTCAATCCCTTCTTTCTCCATACTCTACTCCCATATTGCCTACCTACCCACTCTAGATGATTCCCCAGGATGTTGGAGGAATATTGGGAACTATTAATAGTAAAGTCATTGGGTAGAGGAAAAGAGGAGACAATACTACTAGCCTCCCTTGGGAATCTTTTTAAAGAAAGAAAGAGCCATGAGAATACTTTTAATTAGGAAACTAGAATGTATCCTCAGCAACAAGATGGGAGATTAATCAAATCTTCACAGCCTACAAGTGGTAATCATAATATTAACTAATTTATTATTACATAGTGCCTATGGTGTATCTTGCACTGTGTTAAGAGCATTACATATATATTACCACATTTTAGTCAGTCATTAAACATTAAGTACCCACTATATGCTGGATGCTCGGGATACAAACAGAGGCAAAAGACAATTCCTAATCTCAAGGAGTTTACAGTGTAATGGAGCAGACAACGTACAAGCATATATACAAAACTGTGTATAGGATAAATAGCAAATAATTAATGGAGGGAATTAGAATTAAGAAGAGTTAGTTAGGAAAGGATTCCTGTAGAAAGTGAGATTCTAGTTGAGACTTAAAGGAGGCCAGGGATGTCAGTAGTTTCAGCAGAGGAAGGAGAGCATTCCAGACATGCGACAGAGAGAGAATGTTCAGAGTTGAGAGATGGAATGAATGTTTTGTTCAGTGAACATCCAGGAAATCAGTGTCACTGAAACAAAGTGCACATTTGGGAGGCTAAGTTATAAGAACATTGGAAAGCTGAGTTATGAAGCGCTTGGAATGCCAAACATTATTTTGTACTTGTTTCTGAAGGAAATTGAAAGCCACTAGAGTTTATTGGGGGAGAAGGGAATGGAATAATGATTAAAACTACTTTAGGAAAATTAATTAGTGGCTGGTTGGAGGATAGATTGGAGTGGGGAAAGACTTGAGGTAGACAGACCCACTAGCAGGTTATTGCAACAGTCCAGGTGTAAGGGGATGAGGGCCTGCACAGGAGTGGTGGAAGTGTCAGAGGAGAGAAGGAAGACTATTTGGGAGATGTTGTAAAGCTGAAACCAACAGACTTTGGATTTGGGGGGTGAGGAATAATGAGGAATCTAGGATGACTCCTTGGTTGTGTGCTTAAGGCACTGGGAATATGGTGTTATTTTCTGCAGTAATAGGAAAGGTAGGAGGTTGGGGTAGGTGGATTAGGGGAAAAGATAATGAGTTCTGTTTTGGACTTAAAGTTTAAGATGTTTACTGAACATCTAGTTTGATATGTCTGAAAAGAAGTACATCAGAAAGATGGGGACAGAAGTAGATTTGAAAATCATCAGCATAGCAGTGGTAATTACATCTGTGGGAGCTGATGAGATCACCAAATGAAATAGCAGGTCCAGGACAGACATAACCCTAAGGGTACCTATGATTTTAGGGCATGATCTGAAGGAGGATTCAGTGAAGGAGACAAAGGAAAAATGGTCACACGGGTAGCAGGGAAACTAGGAGAGGGTGATATCCTGAACACTATCAAGAAGAAAATATCAAGGAGGAGAATGCTCAAGTATCAAAGCTTGAAGAGAGGTTAAGGAGATTAAAGACTGAACAGGTCATTACAACACCTTTAAAGGAACTCTTATTATCCCCATTTTACAGCTAGGGAAGCAGAGACAGGCAGAGGTTAAATGACAAATCCACAACTGAATTTGAACTCAGATCTTTCTTACTTCAGACACCTACTTATCTCAAAGAACTGGCCTGGGATAGCTGTGTTATGGTTTTGGTTTTCCTTGTGAAGAAGCTGCTTGCCCTTCTTCAAATTGCTTAGCCACCTTGTGTTTCATTTTTATCATCTCTAAAATGAGAGATTAGAAGATCATTAAAGTCTATTACAGATAAAAAATTCAAAATGCTGTGTGATTACATTTAGCTTCTTGGATCAGGGGAACCTGACAACAACACTAGATGGCCAATACTTCCCGGACCATATTTATAGAAATTGAAGTGGCTATTTGTGGCCATTATCCCCACATAAGCTATGCTGCTTTTCTTTTTACAGTACCAAGATAATGACAGAGAAGTTTCTTTGCCTGAATTACTTGGATAATTGCCAATTTTTCTGTTTTTTTGTTTTTTGTTTTTTGTTTTCCCCCAGGGCCCTATGGTAATGTGAATAATTTGGGCAGTTTTAAATTTCCCATTTAGGTAATAAAACCCTATTCTATTATGGAAGAAATGATACACCCCTTTGGGTCATTGATCCCATTCCTACTCTCAAGGGGAGCTAAAATCCTTAGTTCTTCTCTCTTTAGCTGAGACTAGGGGGGGGGCGGGAGAAGGGGGCAGGTGGTATTCTCCTGTGAGCTGGAATATCCAGAAGGGGAAGGTTCATAGTTGCAAAGTCTCAGTTCATCAAGCAAGAGGTAGGCCAGATGATGAAGAGGAGAATTGTAAACAAAATACATGGCAAATAGGAGCCCAAGGTAGATGTGATTCAGTAATGTCTGGGCTCAAACACAAACTTCACAAACAATTTGTCAGGCTAAATGCAGTATGCATACCTATATATTTTAAGCTCCTTATGGGATGCTTCTTAGCTTTTCCCTCCATTTCTTGGAATAAGTTTCAGCTTTGGACAACCCCAAGTGAACTGCTTGAATTGAAGTTAACAGATCCTTCAATTAGAGATTACCAAGGCTATGTGGACACATGCTGGGAACCAGTTAGTTATCTGGGAGCTCAGTGGTCCTAAAGCTTTTTTGGCTTCACATCTCACTTCCTAGCAAATCACATTTGTACCTCTGAAAATCTAATTCAAACTAATAACCAAAAAACAAATATGCTGGGGGTAAAAAAAAATCACAGTTTTTAAGTGGAGTCAATTTTCCAAGTGTATTTTGCTGATTTTCCCCATTCCCTGTAGGAATGGCCCAATGAAATTTGCTGCATTTCTTGCATGGAAAGGTTAAAACTTAGCTCCCCTCCCTATTTTCCTGATCAAAAAGACACATAGGATCACAGAAAATCACACCAACATAATGACATACAGAGCAACAAAGGGATACAAACAAAAGAAAGATACATGTACAGATAGCCACTGAGTTGGAAACTAAAAACAAAAAAGAAAAGATAAATATAGATATGTATATATGCATATATGTATATCTAATATGTATGTATATATATGCTTATGTATAAACACACATGCATGTCCATATGTATATGGATATTTACTCATATATTATGGGTATATATGTATTTTATGTATATACACATTTAAAAGTGGAGCTATTCAATTCAACAAATATTTACTGTTTATAAGCATTGGGCTAAGTAGAGACACAAAGACAAAAAACAATAGTTCTCTTTATTAAAGAGATTGCAAGAGAGGCAGAAAGGAGAGGAAAGATGCAATGTGTATGGTAAGGAAATACAGATTGATTAGAGGGAAGTGAAATTATAGTGATTGAAGGGAGCCAGAAAGACTAAATAGTTAAAAGAGCAGAACCTAAGTTAATGCTTGAGGAAAGGCAAGGACTCAGATCTGGTTTATCGTTATGGAAAATAGCTGGGAAGAATATATGGAAGTGTAAGATAGAATGTTGAGTATGAATAGCTAGTTATTTAGTTTATGTGTAGCCCATGTGGGTATTATGGTGTGATGGATGGCCTTAGTCTCACTTTCCTCAAGTCTCACTTCTGCTTCATTCCTATTGTAAGACCCTAGACAAGTCATTTAAGCCCTCTCTGGCCCTGGGAAACTTTGCCCATCTGCACTGTATCTGTACAGATAGTCTCTCAACTAAGAGCTGGTTATACCAGTGAAATTCAAGGTCAGGAAAAAGAAATAGAATTTTGTAGGAAAATATTCTGGAAAGGTAGGCTAGAGCCAATTTGTGAAGAGCTTTAAATACCAGACTGAGGAATTGTATCACCTAGAAGTAATAGATTTCAGAGGTTAAAGGGATTGCCAGCCAGGAATTAGGGGTTCTTGACCCTTTTTGAGTCATAGATCCTTTTGGCAGTCTGATGAAACCAAGGGACCTTTTCCCAGAATAATTTTTTAAGTACATAAAATAAAATACATAGGTTTACAAAGGAAATAAAATGAAGTGCAGTTATTGAAATATTTTAAAAAGTGAATGGACTCCGATCCATTGGCCTCTAGTGAAATTATCTCATTTTGTAGTTGAGCAAATTAAATCCTAGACTGGAAATAATTTGCTCAAGTTCACACAGCACAAGAGAGATAGACTACCACAGAAATCCAGATCCATACATTCTTACAGATGAGGCTGCTTAGACTCACATTCTCATCTTGGAGTCTAGTAGGATTTTGTTGTTGAGGACAGTTAGGGTTTTTATCAATAGGTATATACATGGTAATGAAACCTAGTAAGTAACTGCTCACTGGAATGGATTAAGTTAATCAGAGGTCTAGCTTTCTCTCAAGGGGTGATTTCTAAACCATGCCCAAAACACTATAACTTAGATTCAGTGGAAAGTGGATTGACATCAAGACTTATCAGTGAAGTTGTGTCATTATTAGTAACAATGGGCAGGTTGGAGCATGGAAAGTGTGTTGACTATTGGAGTCAGAAAGAACTGCATAAAATCCCCCCTCAGATGCAAGTTGCTTAACTTCTTTGTATCATAGTTTTGTCTATAAAATGAGAGAGCTGGATTCAATGACTTATTTTTCTAGTTCTTAATCTGTGATCTTAATTCCAACCCTTCCCCTGCCACTTGCTAGCTGTAGGACCATTGGCAAATCACTTAATTCTTCATTGCCTCATTTTCCTTATCCATAAAATGGGATTAATAATACTCATATCTACTACCTCAGAGGATCTTTTTGAGACCTGAATAAGATGGCATTCTTTCTTTTTAAAATTTATTTAATATTTTTCCCCAGTTACATTTGAAATGTTTTTGTTTTTACATTTGTTTTTAAAACTTGAGTTCCAGATTTTTTTTCTTGTCCCCCCAGTCCCCATTAAGAAACCACATGTGAAGTTATGCAAAACATTTCCATAGAAGTCATGTTGTGAAAGAAATCATAGATCTCTCACCCTAATAAAAAAAAATAAAGTTGAGAGACAGAGTCAGAGGAGAGAGACAGAGAGACAGAGACAGAGAGAAAAAGAGAGAGACAGAGAGAGGGAGAAGGAGAGAAATAGAGAGAGAGGGAGATGGGGAGGGAGAAGGAGAAGAAAAGGGAGAGGGAGAGGAAGAAACAGAGGGAGGGATAAAATGCTTTAGTCTGAATTCAGACACAATCAGTTTCTTCTCTGGGTATGGATAGGATTTTTCATAAGATGACCTTTTTAATAATATTTATTTTTTCAATTACATGTAAAGATAGTTTTCAACATTCCATATTTTCCTCTTATCTCTCCCCTTCCTAAGTCAGCAAACAATCTGTTATAGGTTATACTTGAACTATCAAATATGAAGACATTCTTAAAGTACTTTACAAACTTTTAAATATTCTATAAATGTTAGTTATTGTTATTTTCATTTCATTTTTGTGGACCCCAGGTTCCTTACTTAGAAAATCAGGATGTTATTTAGACTAGATATCCTATAATACCTCTAATACCTATGATTTTATTGTATAATATTATATTCTGTAATATGCTATCAGTTATAGCACACTCAGCTTTTTCTTTTATCTAAATGATATACCCTTGATTCTTGTCCCTGATGAGACTATACCAGGCAAACTTTGTTTTTTAGTAAATCAGCTTAATTTTACCTTTGTTGTTCCTATGAGAAGTCAATTTATAATAAATATCTCAGCTTATAAATAATGTTTTTTTTTCCTTCAAAAAAAGATTTGAATCAAATAGATCATTATCACAATTATCTATGTGACTTATTGAGTGCCTCACATTTGCCTAGCACTGCAATGCCCATGGTGGGAGTAAGAGTAAGACATTGTTCATGTACTCAATGAGTTTACAAAGTGCATGTGTATGTTTTTTCACCTAGGAAGTCCAGTGAAATATTTACCAGCACAGCTCTATATTAATATATTGCTTGAGATCAGTGGGAGGGCAGTAGATAGCTCAAGGAATGAAGTCATCACCAGAAGGGAGGGATGACAACCACAACTGACACTGATATAGTGCTACAAGGTTTACATCCATTGTCTCATTTGAAGCTTACAACACTCTGCCCAAATCCCATGATCTTAAACTTAACTATGTAAAGGTAATATTGATGATAATAAATATAGATGGACAGGTGGAGGAGAAAACTGGAAAAATTCCAGATGAAGGAAGAATATTAATAAACATCTGGAAATAGTCCTGTAACTAGCAGTTTTGCCATTTAGAACAAATTGCACAAAGTGGGCTCTGAAATCAATTTTGTAATTTCTGATTTGAAAATAAGTAATTAAGGGAAAATCAGTTGAGTGGGAATCAGTTTTTATAGTGGTTCAAAGTTGGTTATCATTAATAATGTTTGTCTTTTCCTATTTTAATTAATTATTCTAGCTAACTAGAATCATAGCTCTTAGTCTAGACAGGACCTCACAGACCATCTAAATCAACTCCTTCATTTTAGAGATGAGGAATTTGAATCCTTAGGGGAAGGTAAGTGACTTACTTATTCAAAGTTGCATCAGCAATTTAGTATCCTGGGGTCACGAAGACTCATCCTCATGAGTTCAAATTTGACTTCAAACACTTAGCTGTGTAACCCTGGGTGAATCACTTTACCTTGTTTTCCTCAGTTTCTCCATCTAGCTGGTGAAGGAAATGGGAAGCCAAGAAAATCCCAAATGAAGTCACAAAGAGTATATACAACTGAAATGACTGAACAACAACGATGGGAGTACATGTGATTAATTTTTGTGCTCTCTATATTTAGAGACTTATAAGAAAACAGTCCTGGTCACCTTCACCTAGTTTTGGCTTTATCTGGAAATAGAAATGAAAATGACACGCACAAGAAATGGAGCAGAGACTAACAATTGTGCCTTCTCTCTATCACTGTAATTAGCCTTACTATCTACTTTAAGTAGGCTTACCACTTCTTTAATCTTCCATTCCTACATTATAGAAGTCAATCAAAGCTATTTTGTCTTAATCTTTTTTTTCCAATCAATGTGAGTTGGAGTATTTCTAACACCATTCTTAAAGTATCATGTCTTCATTTTGTAGCATCCTCTGCTAGCTTTATTTCCATTTTCCATGCATACTTTTTGAAAACTTAAGGTTTTTTTAAATAGTATTTTATTTTTCCAAATACATGCAAAAATAGTTTTCAACATTCACTTTCACAAAACCTTGTGTTGAAAAAATTTTATCTCTCCTCTTCCTCCCCCTCCCCCCCCAAGACATCAAGCAATCTGATATAGGTTAAAAATGTGTAATTCTTCTAAACATATTTCCATATTCATAATATTGAGCAAAAAAAAAATCAGATCACAAGAATAAAAGAAAAAACAAACAAGTAACAATAACTAAAAGGTGAAAATACTGTGTAGTCTCCAAAGTTCTCTCTCAGGATATGGATGGCATTTTCTATTCCAAGTCTATTGGAATTGCCTTGAATTATCTCATTGTTAAAAAGAGCCAAGTCCATCACAGATGATCAACACATAATCTTGTTATTGTGCACAATGTTCTCTTGGTTCTGCTCATTTCACTTAGCATCAGTTCTTGGAAGTCTTTCCAAGTTTTTCTGAAATCTGCCTGCTCATCATTTCTTATAGAACAATAATATTCCATTATATTAATATACCATAACTTATTCAAGCATTCCCCAACTGATGGGCTTCACCAAATTAGCTTTTGAAAATTTAAGTTCAGTTCTTTTTGAATTTATACCAGGTCACTTCTGATGACTCTCATTTTTCTTCTTCACAAGAAATGTTTCCCTTGTCTAAAACTTTCATTCTGAGAGCCTACTCATGCTTCATTAGCTGACTTCCATTTTAGCGTTTATATTTGTGATTTCTACTTACTTTTTCTTGAAATCTGCTATCCCCAAATTTAAGATAAGATATTGATTCAGCCTGATTTTTCTTTCTGTGTCTCACACACGCTCTAGGACAATCTAGTAATTTTTGGCCAAGATTCCTATTGTTTCTACCCCAGTTATCAAATCCTTCCTATTAGTGAGAATTAGGTTCAGAATAGAATTCTTATCCTTTTGAAGGATGAAATAATACTCACAGAAATTTAGGAAGTACCTTGCTTTTGGTAGAAAGGGAGTTCCAATATACATTTGGATGAGTGAAGCTTATCATGCTCCTGTGCCAAGTTTATGATCTATTTCCCCAAATTCTTGTCTATTTTCTTTTTCTGTTCAAATAGTCTGTAGTTTTTTCCTGTGACAAAAAGAGGGATTGAAAGTCAAGTCAACTAGTCAATAAGCATTTATTAAGTACATACTATGTGCTAAGTGATCAGGATATAAAGAGGCAAAAATAGTCCCTTTCCTCAGGGAGCTTATAATCTATTGAGGGAAGGCTGCTATAAGGTAGCAGCTATGAAAATGTTGTAGAAGGCATGCCATTGGGAAATAAGGGAAAAGAGGAAAGAAACCCAGCAAAACTTAGCTACTTATTTGATAGAGGGATTAAAGGAGTATAGGCTAGCTCATGTCACTTTCCTATTCAAAAGTGTTGAATAGGTCCCTTTTGACTCTAGGATAAAATATAAGTTCTTCAGCTTGGAGTCTAGGTCCTCCACAATTTGATTCTGACTTGTCATTATAGCTTTATTTCTTATTACTCCTCATATACTTGACCTTCCAGCTAAGCTGAATTATTTAGCAATTCCTTGATTCAACATTTTGTCTCCTGCCTTTTTGTTTTAAACAGGATTTCCCCGTCTGTATTTCAATTCCTTATCTCTGCCTTTCAAAATATTTATCCTCCTCCAAAGCTCAGCTCTAGTACTATTTCTTCCATTAAGCTAGCCCAGATTTCACCTTTGTCATGATTCTAACTTCTTATAGTTACTATGCATTTACATTTTGTGGGTACATAGCTCAACTTCTCGGGTTTGCATTTGTGTACATTGTTAACAGGACATTTAACTCTTTTACTTTATGTAAAGTAAACATTACTTTTTTAATGTAAAGGAAACATGGTCTTTCCTTATGGAACATAATGTTTTCTTTACTTACTTATAATCCCCACCTTGAAAAAGCACTATTTTTGTACATCATTTGCCTTTACCTATTGAGGACTTTAACTGTTATATTTGTTTTTGTATTCTCAGTAGCTGATACAACATCTTGTATATTTAGAAGTCACTTACTGTTTGTGGAATTAATAGAAGAGGTAAAAATGGAAGTCTTAAGGACTTGCATTTTTTGTAGTTCTGCTGGTTTCTTTTCTTTTTTTTTTTTTTTTAAGGAGAGGAGTGCTGTTATGAAAGAAGTGGTTTTGGAAGATTAATCTGGAAGCTTGACTATGTTCTATATAGAGTCAGGACTATGAAGGAAAGAATCAACTGGACCAAAAAGGGTTGGAATAGATGTGTAAAAGTCATTATGGCACTATTACAAGAATCTAGGAAGGTTATGAGAATTGTTACATAACTTTAAAAAAGTATTCTATAAATCCTAAAGCCTGATAAATATTTTTAAAAACTGTCACAAATTCCACAGATATTTATTGAATCCTTACTATTCACAATCTCTGTGTTTGAGGAAAATACAAAGTGTATTTAATAAGACAGTCTTTGCCTTTAAGGAACTGATAGGAAAATAAAATGCAAAAACTTCCCACAATATACAATAAGATAAGTACATCAAGAAAAAAAAAATGAATGAATGAAGCTAGAATCTTGATAGATACAGATTTGAGAAGAAAAACCTTTCTAGTAAATATCTCTGATAAAAATTTGAAACTTCAAGTTTATAGGAATTCTGATGGGAGTCCCATGATATTCCACAGGGAGTACTAAGTACAGTGGCTAGCACATAATAACAACTTAACAGATGTTTATTGCTTGCCTTGTGAAGCCTATACAGAATGGAATTATGTGTCTAGGGAACGCTATAGGTCCCTGAAGGAAATGAGGCTCAAGGAAGTTGTAGGAAAATTGTATTTATTGTTTATGGGCTACTGTGAGTTCTTTAGGTATTTTCTGATTTTTTTTTTTTTTTGTGAGCCTTTTGTGAAGGCTGTGCTATAAATGATATGCTTTGTTACTGCTAATGCTAGGATGGGAATTAGGGTCTTGTCCCAGAGGACCACATCAGTCTTAGTGGGGAATCATATCTATATCTTGTATTCATTCTAGTAACTAGGATCTTGGCTTGTTTCCCTATTAGGAGGATGTCTATACCAAGCATGTGAAGATTTCCCCTGATAGAATGGGTGGATCAGAATAACTTGTTCCAATGGTGGCTGAAGCAGGCACTATGGAATGCTTAGAACTTGGCCAAATACCAATCAAATATGCCAAAGTTGTTCTGCGCCATCATCAGTTTTCTTGACTTTTGTTCTGCCACTGTACTTTAATGACTCTGGAAGAGAGAATGAGGCTGACAACTTTGTGCAAGTCTGTCTCAATTAAATCCAATTCATGTGCAAATCAAGACACTGATGATCATCCACTATTTTACTCCAACATCATGATGTTATTGATCCTCTTTGAAAATGAAGGATGGATCACCAACAACAAAACTTGATCTCTTGCCTAGTATTCTTGGACCTATAGAATTGGAGTTTTGCTTTGTAATTCCCAGTCCCTTTAGGAACTGGGATATTGCTTCTTAACCAACATCTCTATAGTAAGTCTCTGTTGCCAGATTCTCCTGATGTTGATTTCTTCTTACTTTGACTTCTATCTATTATTATTATTATTATTATATTATTTTTTGCTGAGGTAATTGGGGTTAAATGACTTGCCCAGGGTTACACAGCTAGGAAGTATTAAGGGATTTGAACTCAGGTTCTCCTGACTTCAGGGCTGGTGCTTTATCCACTGTGCACCTAGAAACCTCCAACTTCTATTATTGCTCTACTCCACTCACTTATTTGGACTTTCTCCTGTTGCTTGTTGCAGGCAATTTTTCATCTTTATGTAGTTAATGCTCTTTTTCTCTTTCTTTCTCTATTTCTGTTTTTCCCTTTCTATGTCCTTTTCGGTCTATATTTCTTTCTCTGCATGTGTGTATATGTACACACACACAAACAATACAGACATAAACATGTATACATATATGACATGCACACATTATATCATGCTTATGTATTATTTATATTCTTTTAGGGTATGTTCAGTTGTTTTTTTCTGGTGACTACTTAGAAGCTTAAAGTGAGCCTTCTAGATGGTTTGAAACTCACAAGTTGTTTCAATGATAATTGAATGTAATAAAATTATATTATTAAATATAGGGACTGTGGAAATGCAGCTTAAAATTAATTGGAGTCTAAATAACATAATGTTAAAGAATGAATGGTTAAAGAACAAGTCATATAAAGAATAAGTAATTTTATTAAGTAGAATGACAATAATGAGACACTATACCAGGACTATGGGATACAGCAAAAGCAGAAATCAGAAGAAAATTTATATCTTTAATTGCTTTCAAGAGCAGAGTAATGAATTGGGTATGCAATTAAAAAAAAAAAAACTAGAAAGAGAACAATTTAAAATTCCTCAATTAAATACCAAACTGGAAATCCTAAAATTAAAGATGAGATTAATAAAATTGAATATAAGACATCCATTGAATTAGTAAGTAAAACTAGGAGTTGTTTTTATGGAAAAAAAATCAACAAAATAGTTAAACTATTGGTTAATATGATTTTAAAAAGAAAGGAAACCAAATCATTAGTATAAAAAATGAAAAGGATAAATATACTAGTGAAGATGAAAGCAAAGCAACTTGAGGAGTTGTTTTGCCCAATTATATGGCAAAAAACAATTTTAATAAATGGAATAATACTTACAGAAATATATACTGCCTTAACAGAAGGGAAAATAGAATATCTAAATATATCTATTATCTAAAAAGAAATTGAATAGGTCATAAATAAGTTTCCTAAGGAAAAAAAGGCAACAGACCTGATGAATTTATAAGACTACCAAACATTTAAAAATCAATTAATTCCAATATTATATAAATTATTTGATATAATAGGTAAAGGAATTCTATCAAATTACTTTTGTGAAACAAATATGGTGCTGATACCTAAGGAAGAACAAAAACAAAGAAAACTAAAGGCCAATTTTTCTAATGAATATGGATACAAAAATTCTAAACAAATATTAGCTGGAAGACTATAATGTTATATCACAAAGATTATACATTGTGACCAAGTAGGATTTATACTAGGAATACAGGAATGGTTTAACAGGAAACCTAATGACATAAATGATTATATCAATAACAAAAGTAACAAAAATGACATGATTGTATCAATAGATGCAGAAAAGGATTTTTACAAAATACAATACACATTCCTGTCAAAACCACTTGAAAGCAAAGGAATAAATAGATTTTCCTTAAAATGATAAGAAGCATCTATCTAAAGCCATAAGCAAACATTATTTATATTAAAGATAAGCTAAAAACCCTTGGAGTGAAAAAAGGATGTTCATTATCAATATTATTCAGTATTGTATTAGAAATGCTAACAATAGCAATAAGAGGTTATAAAACTGGTTCTTTTTGTAGTTGACATTATGATAATATTTGAAAAATCATAGTGATTCAACTAAAAAGCTAGTTGAAACTTTTAATAATTCATATCCTGCAAAGTAGTAGGATATGAAAAAAGCCTACTAAATAATTAGAACTTTTATATATCACCAAAAAAATTTACAAAAAGAAATAGTAAGAGATACCCCCTTTAAAATAACCATAGACAGCATAAAATAATTGGGAGTATATCTATCAAGACAAACCCAGAACTACATGAACTTTTGCAAATTTTTTTATGCAAATAAAATCAGATTTAAATAATTGGAGAAATTTAATTGTTTATGAATGGGCAGAACCAATATAATAAAAACAATTCTACCTAAATTAATTTACTTACACACTGCCATCCCAATTAAAGTGCCCCCAAATTTATTTTATTGAGCTAGAAAAATAATAAGTTACTTGAAAGAACAAAAGATTAAGAATATCAAAGGAATTAATGAAAAAAATGTAAATGAAAGAGATTTAGCAGCATCAGCTCTTAAACTATAAGACATTAATTGTTAACACTGGTACTATTTTGGTACTGGCTAAAAATACAAAGGTAGATCCATGAACTTTAGTGGTAAATGATTATAGCAACCTTGTGTTCAACAAATGTAAAGATTTAGGCTTTTGGGATAAGTATATACTATTTGGTTAAAAAAATATCTTGGGAAAATTGGAAAGCAGGCTGGAGAAACTGGGTATAGATCAATACCTTATGCCATTTACCAAGACAAGATGAAATGAATACATGACCTGTTTATAAAGAGAAATAGCAGACTTATGGATAAGAGAATTTATAAATAAACAAGAGTACATAGGAAAATGTAAAATGGATAATTTTGATCATTAAAATTTTTTGTACAAATAACAGCAATATGGCTAAGATTAGTAGGAAAGTAGAAAATTGAAGGTAGAAATTTCCATAAAGTTTCTTGGATAAAGGCTTCATATCTAAAATATGTACAGAACTTTGTCAAATTTTTAAGAATATGAGTCATTCCTCAATTGATAAATGGGCAAAGGATATGAACAGGTATTTTTTTTTTTGATGAAGAAATCAAAGTTAAATATCGTTATATTTTAAAATTCTCTAAAGCATTATTGATTTCAGAAGTTCAAATTAAAACATCTTTAAGATATCTCATGCCAGAAACTGGAAACTGAGTGGATGCCTGTCAATTGGAGAATGGCTGAATAAATTGTGGTATATAAATATTATGGAATATTATTGTTCTGTAAGAAATGACCAACAGGATGATTTCAGAAAGTCCTGGAGAGACTTACATGAACTGATGCTGAGTGAAACGAGCAGGGCCAAGAGATCATTATATACTTCAACAACAATACTATATGATGACCAATTCTGATTGACCTGGCCATCCTCAGCAATGAGATCAACCAAATCATTTCCAATGGAGCAGTAATGAACTGAACCAGCCACGCCCAGTGAAAGAACTCTGGGAGATGACTAAAAACCATTACATTGAATTCCCAATCCCTATATTTTTGCCCACCTGCATTTTGGATTTCCTTCACAGGCTAATTGTACAATATTTCAGTCTGATTCTTTTTGTACAGCAAAATAATGGTTTAGTCATATATAATTATTGTGTATCTAATTTATATTTTAATATATTTAACATCTACTGGTCATCCTGCCATCTGGGGAAGGGGGTGGGGGGAAAGAGGGGAAAAATTGGAACAAGAGATTTGGCAATTGTCAATGCTATAAAGTTACCCATACATATAACCTGTAAATAAAAGGCTATTAAAAAAAAAACAATATTGAATAAAAAAAAAAGATATCTCATGCCTATCAGAGAGGCTAAAAGGATAGAAGGAGAAAATAGCAAATATTGTAGAGAATATGGAAAAATTGGAACACTAACTAGTACACTGTTGGTGGAACTGTGAACTGAGCCAATCATTTGGAGAACAATCTGAAAACTATGCCTAAAGTGGTATAAAACTACTCCAAGGTCTGTTTCTCAAGGCAAACAAGGAAAAAGGAAAAGAACTTATACATTCTAAAATATATATAGCAGATCTTTTTGTAGTGGTAAAGAACAAGAAATTTAGGGAATGCCCATTTATTGGAAAATGGCTTAACAAATTGTGGTATGTGATTGTGATGGAATACTATTGTGATGTAATAAATGATGTATTGGTTGATTTTAGAAAAAACATGGACAGACCTACATGAAAAATAATAAAGAGTGAAATGAGCAGAACCAAGACAACATTGTATATAGTAACAACAATATTGTTCAAAGAATAACTGTGGATGACTAAACTATCCTTGATATTTTAAATAGTAGGTTATTGTCCTTTGTTCTTGAAGAGGACCAAAATGATATCACTGTGTTAGAATAGAGTTCAGTGTGTCTGACCATGGCTGATGAGACCAATACAAGTTTGTACAAGTCAGGCTCAAATAGTCCTTCTGAATATTTGGGGTGGCTTCTCTAACTTTGCACATCTTGCATTTCTTCTAAGTTACTTCAATTCAGCTTTGCTCATAGAGCCCAGCACCTTCTCCAATGAGGGCACACCATGCTGGGCAGTCCTGTGCCAGTATCTCCCATGTCATATAATTGAGTCTCATGTTCTTAACAGAGACCTTGAAAATGTCCTTGTATTGCTTTTTCTGAACACCTTGTGAGCACTAATTCTGCATGAGTTCTCCATAAAATAGTCTTTTGGGCAAGTGTACATTGACATTAGAACAATATGGCCCGTCCAATGGACTTGTGCTCTCTGCAGAAGAGTTGGAATGATTGGCATTTTAGTTCGAGAAGGACTCAGTGTCTAGTATGTTATCCTGCCAGATGATCTTCAGAATCTTCCTAAGATAATTCAAATGGAAGTGATTTAAGTTTCTGGTTAACACTGGTTGACTGTCCAGGTTTCACAAGCATACAACAATAAAGCCAGCACAGAGGCTCTGTAGAACTTCAATCTGGTAGTCAGTCTAATACCTTTCCTCTTCCGCTCTTTCCTTCATTGCTTCCTAAACAATGAACCATTTCTGGTAATACATGTGTCAATATTCTCAGTGTGGACATCCCTGGAAAGTAGACTGCCAAGATAAGTGAACTTATCCACAGCATTTAAAACTTCACCGTTTGTTGTAATTGATGGTTCCAATATGGATGGTGCTGGCTCATGGAGTACTCATGTTTTCTTGGTGTTAATGAATTGTTAGGCCAAAATGAATACAAACAGCAGAGAATTGGTACTTTGTTACATCTCAGCTTCAGAGGCTACATCAATGGTTACTGCATTACTGCCATGTACTTTGTGGTATCTAAACCATGTAAAACCATGTAAAAATCAACTGCAGAGGACCTCTGAAGCAAAGGACTGATAAGTGGAAGTGTGCATATTGTGTGTGTGTGTGTGTGTGTGTGTTGGATAGAGGGGAGATGTGTGGAAGGGAAACAGTTTGGAAATTAAAATGAAACAAAAAAAGAAAAAAAAACTCACAAGGTCATCTGAATTTTTCTAATTTGAATTGTCTGCTTCATCACCTCCTCATCTAAGCTAGACTCAACTAGTCAAAACACGGCCTCATTACAGCATAAACTACATGAAGAGATTAGACCCACTGCTCCTTCTTTACCCTGCTCAAAGTAGTCTTTGTATTTCAAAGCCAAATGGAAGAGACAAGCAGAAGGAGGTTGGTCACTCCTTTTGTATATCTGTTTAGTTTTTCTACATTATTCAATGTGGGTACTTTTCATCATCTCCCATTGTAAACTTCTTAGTCACGTTCTAAATCTGGCCCATCTTCACAGCTCATCAAGCCCTAATTCTGTCAGCTAATTTCTACACAGGGGAAGAATGATATCTATTACATGATATTTATCAGATCATTTCTGGTATAACTTCCTTTTCTCTTGTATATTCAATATAAAATTATACATTTGGAAATGTAAATCTCATATAATTGGACAGATCATTTGGGAAAATGATTATCAAGAAACTTAATATTTAATGAAAGTTAAATTCTCCTATTTGTGGGGAAAGACATGACTCAGTTTTCTGGATAAAAACTAAGACTGATTTTGAACAGGTGAAGAGCGAAAGTGTGGGCAGGAAAATGAGGGCTACAAGGTTTATCTGAACTGGGGCAGGAAATTAGAGAAGCCAGATCATCTGCTTTTTCAGTGATCAATTGCATACCTGGCTGTAGTTAGACTTGGGCAGCAGAATCAAAGTCAACTAAGAGCATAAGTCAGACGTTGAGGGAACTCAGGAAGATAAAGCCCCAGAGTTGGAAGGAGTTGGAAGGGCTAAGATTAATGCATTAGATAGATCTGGAAATAGGAAAATTCTTTCCCCCTCCATTTAATAGTATTTTATTTTATTTTTCCAATTACATGTAAAGGTAGTTTTCAACACATTTTTCTCACATTCTTCCTTCCCTCCCTCCTCCCCAAGAGAGGAAGAAATCCAATATAGGCTATACATGTATAATCATGTTAAACATATTTTCATGTTGTGAAAGGAGAATCAGAACAAAAGAGAGAAATCATGAGAAAGAAAAAACAAAGAACAAATTAAAACAAATTGAAAATAGTATGCTTTGATCTGCATTTAGTTTCCATAGTTCTTTCTCTGGATGTAGATGACATTTTCAATCACAAGTCTTTTGGAATTGTCTTGGATTATTGTGTGTGTGTGTGTGTGTGTGTGTGTGTGTGTATGTGTGTGTATAAAACTAAAATGTAAATAATATATGTACTTTGTAAAACAAAGTGTAAAACAAATGCTGACTATTTTTATTAATATTATTATTCAAATGAAGGTTTTAAAAGTAGTTCACTGCCTAGCATAGTATCTTGCATATAGTTGGCACACAGTTAATATTTATTGAATTGTATTGAATTTGTTCTCCCTCTCAACCCAAGTGAATTTGGGTTGTTAAAGGGGATAATTCCATAGAGAACCAAAGGAATTACTTTATTATGGTAGAAATTCAGGCATCAGCAAAAGACTAATGAGGAAGAAGATATTTTTGTACAGGAGAGGCCTTTTAGGGAACCTTCATATCATTAACATAGAGACACACTAATCTGCCTAAGAGATAAGATCAATAACAAAAAAAAAGTATAAGTAAATTTAACTATTTTACATTATGACTAATATCCTAGAACTGCTTAGGCTTTCAAACAAACATATCTGGCAAAGAACAACAAAGAGAACTGCCATACTATGATGAAAATGAATGCATTTAAAAGAATAAATTAATATGAATTAAAAAGAAAAGGGTTCTTGGAGATTCTTCTGTCCAAACCTCTTATTTTATAAGTAAACTTCAGAAAATTTAAAGTTCTATATAATTGCCAGCTATTATTATTCATCTGCTTGAACATGATAGGGAATTCATAATATTATTGTTCAGAATAATAGAACTTTGAGTAAAAAAGGATTTTAAAGATTTATCATTTCACTATATCACTCAGGTGAGAATGCAGGTTAAACTTAAAAGTATTGTGGGTATATTTTTTCAGTCATTAGCCAGGTCAATCCTATAAGGGAAACTGCATACTCTGATCTAGCAATAACACTGCTAATGCCTGTATCCTAAAGATAAAAAAAAAATAAGGGGAAAGGATCTTTTTGTATAAAAACATTTATGACAACTCTTTGTCATGGCTAAGGATTAAAAATGAAAGGGATACCAATCAACTGGGAAATGGTTGAATAAGTTTTGGTATACAATTATAACATGATATTATTATGCTATAAGAAGTGATAAGCAAGATAGTTTCAGAAAAATCTGGACATATGAACTGATGCAAAGTGAAGTGAGTAGAACCAGGGAGAATACTGTACAATCACATCAATATTGTACAATTAAGAATTGTGAATGACTTAGCTCTTCTCAGGAATACAATGATTTAAGATAATCTCAAAGGACAAGTAATGAAACATACCGTCTGCCTCCAGAGAATAAATTGATATTGTTTGAAAACAGACCTAAGCATGATTTTTTTCACTTTCTTTATCTTCTATTTGAGTCTTCTTGTATAAAATGACTAATATGGAAATGTTTTACATGATTCCACATGTATAACCTATATCTGATTGTTTACCATGGGGACAGGAGAGGAAAGAATTTGTAACTCAAAGCTTTAAAAAAAAACAAATATTTAAAATTGTTTTAATGTGTATTTGGGGGCATATATATATGTAATATGTTATATATATGTATATATATATATATAAGCTAGCATTTATGTAATACTTTAAAGTTTACAAATATTAATTCATTATTTAAACTTAATAAATCATTTGATCTTCACAACAATTTTGTGAGGTAAGTACTCTTATTTTCTCTATTTTACAGATGAAGAAACTGAGGTAGACAGAAGCTTGGCCAGGGTTATTTAGCTTGTTTCTGGAGCTGGATTTTTTTCCCTTACTCCAAGTCCAATGCTCCACAAATCCACTGTACCATGGATGTCTAGCGACGCAAATTCTATTTCCACCTTTGCCACTAATTAATTAGTAATATGACCTTCAGCAAATCATAACCTTTCTGGGATATATTTTCTTATTTGTAAAGTAAAAATATTAGACTGGATAAAATTCTCTCCATTCCCACAATTCTATGATATCATCTGCTATATAATGTCAGACTCTACTTAATTCATCTTTCTTTGGAGGAGGGAAGGGTGAGTCAACTGGCAAAACTTCCTCTTGCAGGTACTATTCTGAGACTGATATTTAGATTACTGAATGTTCTTTTTTAGACTAAAATAATGCATTATTTAACAAGGATCTTACTTGCTTATAAAGACAAAATGAGACCAAAATGGAATGGTTTACATTCCAGATGTTTGACAGAAGAGCATTTTGCAGAACTGAGCAAATGCTATGCTACATTGGCATCTTATTCAAAGTCAGTCTTGGGAGTCCATTTCTAGCAGTCCCTTATGGGTAGAATTCCTTTATAATGGGGTAAATTCTGTCCTTTAGTAACAAATTCCCCATGGATGATAGATAGTTATAGACAAAATATTTAGAAAGTTCTTACTCTGTGCCAGGTACTGTGCTAAGCTTTGGGAATGCAAATACAAACAAATAACAAGACACTCTCTGCCCTCATGGTGCTTATATTCTATTGGGAAAATGACACCGAAAAGGGAGGTCAAGAGCTTGGGGGTAGTGTGTTGACAGGTCATTGTGTGTGGGAGGAATCTAGGAAGAGTCCTGGACTGCATAGGTTAAATAGGTTTTGCTGTGAGTGTTTTCTCAAATGTGGATGAATTTTTACCAATCAGAGAAGACTATAGAGTTACCAGCTTAAATAGTTACTGGGATAACCTTTCAGAAGGAATCAAGGGAGACATGGACTGAACTAGGTTTGAAGATGGAATAATTTATTCTTTTAAAGGGTTGAGGAATAATCTCAGATTAAATATCAAATAGATGTGACGTTGGGTTGTATCTGTCATACTGTACCATCTCCCAGTCATTCCTTTTAGTGAATTAATCCTATATCCCAGGAGACCTATCAAGCATAGCACAGAAGATACCCCAGTGTGATGATGGAAGACTTAATACCACAATTGTCTCCCCTCACTTTCCCCTTTCTATATTTCTCGTATAGAAAGGGAATGATAACAAAACCACTCACAACATGCTGCATCTTCTCCTTGTAGCTCTACTTGGTTTTCTTAGTTGCAGTGCTCAAGGCAGAATTTCCTTATGACAAATTCTATTTTACAGAAAAATTGGGCAAAATTCCATTTTTTTTCTGGTTCATAAATTTTATTAATTAAGGGATTATCTTCTCAATAATATGGTCAGGAAACTAGAGACAATAGATTACCATGCTCACTTAGTCATTGGCTATGTCAGGAAGAAAACATGTTATTTTATTGTTTTTTATTCTTTTGTCCATTTCTTAAGTGCCTACTACAATTAGGGTACTGTGCTGATTGCTGGGGATGCAAATATTCTCCATTTATGAAAATTATGCTTTGTTGGATTAGGGAGATTCATGAATGTTGTGGTAGCAAACCTTCAACTAATATCTTTGACAGAGCTTTGACCCAATGGATCAACATTTAGTGGAATATAATAGGTGCTGAAATATGGTACATGCTTCTTCCCTATGAGGATACATGCCCTCTTTTCTGTAATATCTATCTACAAACTTTGCCTTGTGGTTTCCTATTGACCCATACTAATGTGGCATAGCTATCAGTTAAAGAGTCCCATACTCTTATACCTTTCTCCTAACCCTGCTTTTCAGTTAATTAATCAAATGCCTGTTTGAGGCAAAAGAGGCAAAAAAAGAGGCAAAAGAGAATCTTTGCTCCAAATAATCTTATAACCTCCTTCCCTAATTCCCCATGCCCCATCTCCTTTGGGAGTGAGATTTGACAATTCCCTTTCCTAGTTTGACTACAGATTGTTCATTGTACTGCCTCCACTTGTCTCTACCTTCCACTGACCTTCTCCAGGTTTTAAAAAAATATATAATTATCTAACTCTAGGTGATGGAACACAACACATATACAAATAAGAATGGCAAAACACAAAATATGAGAGGGGCAAAGGAGGGACAGACAAGGTGCTATAGGAAATTTGAGAAAGGAGATTTGTATTTGTCACGGCAGAATTTGGGGCTGTGGTGGGGAGAATGGGGGGGATGGGAAGGGAGAACAGTTGTCTTTATGGAGAAAATAGTATCTTAAGTGGGGTTTAAAGGAATGGAGAAACTGGAACAGATAAGGAAAGAGGTAAATTTATTCTAAACATAGGGAATGGTTTGAGTAATGACTTGGTGACAAGAGAAGGAAGGCAAGATTAGAATAAGCACCTGAGAGTTGTCTAGTTATGTATCAGATATTGTACTAATATTTATCTCACTTGATCCTCACAACAAGCTGGGAGATAGATGCTTTTGTTATCATTTTACAGTTAAGGAAACTGAGGCAGATAGAAGTGAAGTAGACATGTCTAGGGTCATACAACTAGTAAGATTAACTGGACTTGAACTCAGATCTTCCTAATTACAAGCTCAGCCATCTATCTATCACTAGCTTATCATACTAATAACAATAGCTTCTGTTTATACTGCAATTCCCATATATTATCTCATTTCATCTTCACAACATCCTGATGAAGTGGGTAATAAAGAGATTTTTTTTAAAACTTGATTCACTATTTCATCAGTGAAGGGAATTCCAGTGTAACAATCCCTTTATCAAGGCAACTCCTCTGCAACAAAGAGTCTTAGTTTCCTGGGTCATGGAGAAGCTCAATGAGTTGCTTATAATCACACAGCTAGAGTATGTTGGAGATGGGAGGTGAATCTAGGTTTTTCCAGTTCCAAGACTGAACCTCTATTCCCAGCTACCTTGAGATAGGTAGTACATATATTTTCATCTCTATATTATGGAAATTAAGACTAAGTGAAAATAAGTGGCTTGACCCACAAGGTCACATTTTTTAGGAAGTGAAGGAGCTTTGAAAGTTCAATATTCTTTTCATTCCTTTGCTACCTTAGAATGAAATTAACCAATGGCCTTTCATAGGAATCATTCTCAACTTGGCTAAATCCTGTGGTTTTACTGTAGCTGTGACAAAATAATAGGTGCCTATAACTGAAAAAAATTTATAGAGTGGGATGATTGAATGTGTTCCAAGTGTTCTCTGGTGCCCAGGGAGAAAATCATGCTGCCAATATTGACAAAAAAAGAAGAGATTGAGAAAACCCTTCTGAATTGACTGATTTCTCAGTAGTATTCATTATGGCCCTGAAACATCATGCCTGGAATTTTTAATAGGTGATTGAACTATTATCACCCCTTTCTAAATGAATCTTCCTTGACTCAGCGAAAATCCCGACAGTCTCTTGGCATTGTACTTTGTTCTCTCATTTCAATCCGTTTTTTTTTTGCAAAGCACAGTTCACAGTCCTGTAATGATTTCTTTTATTTATAAACAAGTCCTCCAGTCTGCTTGGGAAAAAAAAAGGGATAATTAAAAAATACATAATTACCCAAGGAGTACATTAATTATACTTTAGCATCCCAGCAGGGAGCTCTATCCTAGAGAATTCATTAACTCCTGACCTGAAGAGTTATAATGAAAAAATGTCACAGGGGACCAACTTTTTGAATTATTGATTGGAAGGGGATTTTCTGGACTCTTTTACTTTAATTACATCCTTGAACAGAAAGAGAGAGAGAGAGAGAGAGAGAGAGAGAGAGAGAGAGAGAATGAAGAGATTTCAAATAGATGAAAAGTAGAAAATGACTCTTTTGAAATGTCCCTCTTATGAAGACGTAGCCATGAAGGCAATATCATTGTTGGTGGTTCCAAAGCAGTGATGAGAGCAAGAGCATTAAACTTGGGACTGAACAATAACAATTTCCTTCATGGATTTTGATAATGCAATATCTCAATGTGAGCACTATTGGTCCATCCCATCTGATCAAATGAATTTAAGACACGAGAAAGCATCGGAGGTAATTAGCCTTGGAGGCTTGGAGTCTGCAAACTGTGACTTAAGGATATCAAAAGAACCAGTTAAAAATAACAAATTCTATCACCAAATTGCATGTTTGACTATATAAGAACATAAGAATGTTATCTTCTGTCAGAACAATGATACTTTGAACCATCAATGTGCTAGTAAATGGTTACTGATTCTCCACTTAAAAATGAACAAATGACACTTTAAAATTTAATTAGCATTATTAACATTTTCCCTCTCACTTTCTTAAGTTTAGAAAATAAAACAATAAGCCTGATTTTTAGTATTTTCTTATTTCTGAGGTATAAATGCTCACTCAGAAGATTTAATAATAAGCTCTCTCCAGTTTATAGAAACTAGCTCCAAATCCCGCTGCTTTTACATCATTAATTTGAGTTCTCTATAAGAATATTGTAGAACAATTGGCATGTTTATGGAGTGGGAGGAAGAATGGGTTGATTTCCATGATATTAATCTAAAAGGATTGTATAATATATGTTATTAGCATTCACAGATGTATTTGTGAATATCATTTCACTCTATACCACTTATTAAGTTCCATATGTTTACTTCTGGTATAATGGGGATATGGGCTTTGCTATACTAAATGAACTTTTGCTGGAAGCTGCAAGATTTTGACGCTTTCTTGTGTTTTTTAGTGTTTGAGATAGCTAGATGGCTCAATGGATAGAGTGGAGAACCTGAAATCAGGAAGATGATCTAAATTCAAATCTAATTTCAGACATTTACCAGCTTTGTGACTTCTTAGCAAGTTACTTTCTTTTACATATATATAAATACACATATATTATATGTACCCACACATATACATATATTTTCTAATTATGTACAAAACCAATTTTTAATATTCATTTTTAAAAATTTGAGTTCTAAATTCTCTCTCCCTCTCTCATTAGCCCCCCTCCTTGAGAAGGTAAACAATTTGATATAGATTATATATCTATAGTCATGCAAAACTATTTTCCATATTAACAGTGTTGTGAAAGAACATATAGACCAAAAAGAAAAGGAAAGAAAAATAAAGTGAAAAATAATATGCTTCAATCTGCATTCAGACTTCATCAATTCTTTCTCTGGAGGTGTATAACATTTTTCATCATAACTTCTTTGGAATTGTCTTGGATCATTATATTGCTGAGAATAGCTAACCATTCACTGTTGATCATTGTACAATATTGCTGTTATTGTGTACAGTGTTGTCCTGACTTAACCTCTGTTTGTCTCAGTTTCCTCATCTAAAGAATATCATTTATCTCCCAGGCTTGTTGTGAGAATCTAAAGAAATAATAATTGAAAAGTGTTTAACACTAAACCAGGCACATAGAAATTAATTAGAAGACACTATATACATGTTAGTTTATAACAATATAAATATTATTATTCTTTCGGTTTGTCAAAGCTTAAAAGACAATTTACCTGATTGAGCAGTAATTATTGGGTAAGATGGGAATTGGAAGGGACCATGGAAAAGGATGCAAGTGTTTCTCCACAGTCTCAAAAAAGTCAACAGTCTTGTTGTAGAGCATGAGATTCTATACATGCTACCTCCATCCTGAGGCAGTGAAAGGGTAAATGAAATTCATTCAGTGTAACCCAGAAGGAAGAAAGGCTTCTCTTGAGAAGGGCAAATTCTTTCATCTGCCTAAATTGTCATTCTGCACTGTACTATGTAGGACAAAGAAATGAAGCTAAATAACAGAGCTTCTTGTTGTTTACCCTTCATTCTTGAAAAGGACCAATGATGTCAGGTGAGTCTTATCTTTTCTTGCAAGTGAATTGTATTTAAAAGAGGCCCAGCCATGCCTCACTCTCTCCTCCAGAATCATCAGAGTCCACTGGCAAAATATGAGTTAAAATGACCTGTAATGACCCAGGATGTAGTGGGAGAACTTCTTGGTTTTTTAAGGTCTTTCCCAGGTCTCAGTTTGACTGAGGTAATTCCGATTCAGTAATCAAGGGCTAGGTAAGAATTGAGGAAAGAGATGGACTGTTTTGCCTTCACAAAAAAATCTCTCTGGGAAGGAAAGACCCTCAGAATTTCTGTCAAACAATAAAGCTTAGAATGTGATGAATACCTCTAAGGCATGTTGGGGATGTTTAACATTTTTATATGAAGATTAAAGTAAGGAAAGGAGAAAGCTGGGGAAAATGAAAGGGGAAATCTGGGAAACAATCTTTACAGCAAGTGATTCTATTAAAGGCCTAATTTCTCAAATACATAGAGAACCGAGTCAAATTTATAAGAGTACAAGCCATTCCACAATTGATAAATGGTCAATGGACATGAATAGGCAGTTTTTAGATGAACAAATCAAAGATATCTATAGACATATGAAGAAGTACTCTTAATAACTTTTGATTAGAAAAATGCAAATTAAAGCACCTCATGCCTATCATGTTGGCCAATATGGAAAAAAAAAGGGAAATGATAAATTTTGGAGATGATGTGGAAAAATTGGGACATTATTGTTGGTGGAATTGTGAACTGATCCAACCATTCTAGAGAACATTTGGAACTATAAAGAATTTCATAGAATTTGGAACTATGGTGGCCTATGAAGCCACTTATCTTCTTCATCTGTAAAATGAACTGGAAAAGGAAATGACAAAATACTTTAGTGTTTTGCCAAGAAAACTCCAAATGGGGTCATGAAGAGTCAAACATGACTGAAGAATAACAACAAAATGAGGATGATGCTCTTTTTATTACCTAACTCACTAACTGGAGTTTTGTTGGGCACAGATGGCCTACAAAGTCACTTATCTTCCAATATTTCCTGGGAAGGATACAGTAGGGATATGCTTTGCCAGAAGACAGTCTACTCAAGCCAGATATAATGGTTTGGCCAGTAGTAGAGGCCCGTGGTACTTTCATGGTTCACCTTTATTTTTGAGAGATTCATTGAAGCTATTGTCATGGTGATCATAGGATTTGGGACTACATTAGAGAATGACGTCTTCCTGTCTCAGTATCCTAATTGGAAGCCTAGACATTATATTCAAGTAGCATTTTTTTTTTTCATTTGTAACTACTTTGATAATTAAAGATTTTTATCTAGAAACTCACCTTAAATGGCCTGATTAGGCTGAGTGAAACCCATTGTCCTGTCAGATTACTCAATTAATTGATTAAAGCTAATCCTAATTAACAGTGACTAATAGCTAATAATAACCTTATTCAGATGTTTCTAGAGGATTCATTTTCTTTTTTTCTATTTGTGTATAATCTCTGCACCCAGTGTTTGCTCTCCTCTGGAAATCATGCTCTTTCTAAGTTTCTGGAGAGCTTGGCAATAGTCCAATTATTGTCATATATGTCTTTAGGCTGCAATTCAGAAGTTGTTAGGTTTTTTTCCTGCTGTTCATAAATTAATTGTAAAACATGATCCTGTAAAACAAGATCACAAAGATTTCTTGGCCAGGCCAAAAATAATTTTTAATATATATTCATAAAATTAGATCAATACATGGTACCATCAATATCACTAAGGTCATCAAGATTGGGAAAATCAAGATATATTGACTTATTTTGAGATAAAGGCCAGTTTCAAGATCATTTTTGAGATAGATTAATATCAAGATCAATACTCATATCTATGGCATACCCTTTGAAACAGATATCATAGATATCATCTATATCTACATCTACAATATTTATATCTCAATATATGTACACACATGCATATATGTGTATATGGACATATGTATATGTGTATACATATACAAATATATGTGTATATGTGTGAGAAAGGGAGAAAGAGGGAGAGAGAAACAGAGATAGAGACAAAGCTAGAGACAGAGACACAGACAGATTCATACACACAGAGGAAAAAAAACACACACACACACAGACAGAGAGAGAGAGAAAGGGAGAAAGAAACATTTATCTAGACTTTTTGTTTTTGGTCTCCTTAGGTACTATTGGGAATTGGTCTAAATTTCTAGAAAGCATCTTGAAATTATTCAGAAAAGGTAACTAAAATGTTCATACTTTTTGGCCCACAGAGCCCAGTTCATATACCTTCATTCACATTATATTAGCATACTGTATTTTCTCAGCTCTTCAAGCATTTACTATAACTGTTGGTTTTAAACATTTCTATCTTTTGCCATTTTCACCAATGTAATATGTGCGTTATTTTAAGTTTGCAATTCTCTTATAATTAGTGCTTTGTACTAATATATATGATAATTGATAAGTTTTATTCTTTTGAAAATTTACCCTTTGACTACTTTATTTAGTACTTGGTCTCATCATCAGCCAGATTTTATTTTTTTTTTTTTGCTGATGCAATTGGGTTAAGTGACTTGCCCAAGGTCACACAGTTAGAGCAATATTTGATTTAAAGGGTTTTTTCAATTTTCATTAAAAAAATTTCATAAAAAAAATCCTTTAATTTGATGTATTTAAATTTTTCTATTGCCACCCTGGTTGCCTCAGAGTTTTTCATGGCTGATATCTGCTGGCTGACCCTAGCTTGTTCTCAGCTGCTAATTAAAGTGGTATCCATATCAATTTGCATGACAGTAAATGTCTCTGTATAGTTCATGCAGCCTGCTCATTCCTAGTCTTGAGAACAGGAACAAAGTTCTCCTCAGTTCATAAATATTGCTGTACCATCTGAAGCAATCATCTCCCTTTACTTCTGTTCTTTCTCAAGTCTGAGATTCCAACTGACTTGTTATTACTGGAGCACAGGACGTGATTGTTTCTTTACCTAGTTCAGCCTAATTAGTTCACTCAGGGGATCTGTGCTCCCAGAAGACTCAGCATTTTACAACCCAACTTTTAAAAAGAGTCTATTGCCAAATATATGCTAAATAAAACAAAATAACCAGATAACAGAAAAGCTAAGTCAAATGAACATAATAAGCATTTCTTCATATTTATGTTCCAGGATTTGGTGAATACTTTCACCAAAGTTCCCCTTGAGTTAGAGGGGAATTTTAAGATGTTCTAATTCAACTTCTTAATTGTCTATAGAGAGACAGTGTGATATAGTGGAAAGAACAGTAGGTTTGAAGCCACATGGCCTGGGTAGCTGGGTGGTGCAGTGGATAGAATGCTCGGCCTGGAGCCAGTTCTAGCCTCCGACACTTAGTTGTAGTTGTGTGAGTCTGGGAAAGTCATTTAACTTTGTTTGCCTCAATTTCCTCAGCTGTAAAATGAACTGGAAAAGGAAATGACAGAGTACTCTAGTACTTTGCCAAGAAAACTCCAAATGGGGTCATGAAGAGTCAAACGTGACTGAACAATAACAACAAAATGAGGATGATGTTCTTTATATTACCTAACTCACTAACTGGATTTTTGTGGGGCATAGATGAGATCATAGGAAAAGTGTTTTGTTAGCCATAAAATGCTGCAGGAGTGTCAGCTTTTATTACATCACACAAGATTATTGTAAAGACTGAGATAATGTCAAATTACTTCTCTTTGTGACCACAGGCCATGGATACATGTAAGATATTTAAAAAACCTTTATCCTAATTTTCCTATTCACTGTAGTTCTATCTCTGCTTCTACAGTAAATGAACAAAGATTAGACTCTGTGTCAAAAGTGAGCTAAATGATCAAATATTTATTAAAAACCTATTCTAGATCAGGTATTGTTTTAGGAGCTAGGGATATAAATACAAAAAAATATAACTGCATTGGCTTTCAAGGAGCTTCATTCAATTATGACAGACAAAATATCCATGTAAAAGTATGTACAAAACATACAATTATTAAATGCAAGATATTTGGCAAAGGAAAATGAGAGATCAAGAGAGTGAGTGTTAGTAAATGAAAAAGATTGATGTAGGTGGTTAGTAGCGCCATCAAAGTAGCTATTTGCTCAAAACGGTATAGAAATATAATGGAATGTTATTGTACCACAAGAAATGATGGAGAGAATGCTTTCAGAAAATCTGAAAAGACCTGTATGACTTGATACAGAGTGAAGTAAGCAGAACTCAGAAGACAGTTTATATTATCACAATAATGTAAAAAAAACCCCCAAAAACAAACCAACAACTTTTAAATTCATAAGAATTCTGATCAATACAACAACCAATTATGATTCCAGAGGACTAATGATGAAGGATGTAAGGGAATTGAGGAAACTGAAATAGGAGGGAGTGGTGGAAATTAAGTGAACTACACTGACTCCATCTTGTGATTTTGGAACTAACTCACCTTCCTTTATATTCATTTAAAAGTTTTTTCCAGTTTCTCTCTTGTAAGAAAACTTTATTTATTGTGGAAATTATGAGAAAATTCCTTATATCAATCTTGAGATCAGACTGAGTTTCTGATCAGCATAACCTTATGTCCTTAATTAAAGGTCTCCCAGTGTTACCCACTTCCTGGCATACATGTGATAGATTAGATATATAGAATGAGACAAATACTTTTGGATGTGGTTAGCATGGAAGTTTTCTTTTGTTGTCTGTGCATGGTTGTTAGAAAGATTTTGTTTTTCTTTGTTCTCCTCCTTTTCCCCATGAGATGAAAGTGAATAAATAAATACCAGTTAATTTTAAAAATTAAACAATTAAAAAGAATACTGATATAAAGAACCAATTAATAACTAATTACAAAATATTGGCTATTGTCTACTAAGAAAGAGAAAGGGAAAAATATTTATTCAGTGTCTGCTATATGCCAATAATATGCTTTAGAAATATTACCTTCATTTGATTCTTACAGCAACCCTGTAAGGTAGATGCTCTTATTATTACTCCCATTTTATAGTTGAGAAAACTGAGACAAACAGAAGTTAAGTGATTTGCTCAGTGTCTCAGGATTTCCTCACTTCAGGCCTAATGATTTGTCCATTGTACTGCCTAGCTCTCTCTAAAAGAAAATATTAGCAAAATAGGGTACAGAGAAAATATGCCCTGTCATGCTCAGGGAATTCAACATGCAGCTCCTGAATGCTGCATTATGCCCTGAAGGCATTTAGTTTAGGAAAGAAAAGGATCTGGAAAAATTATAAAATTCTTTGGTATTTCTATGTTGGAGTCAGCATAAAGTGAATGCTAACAATTTCACATATACAGAGTTTTAGATTTTTCCATGCTAATTAATGTGACCATTTTACAAATTAATTCATAGTGTCAAATGCTGAGCATGAAGCTGGAAAAGATTTAATATACTAGGAAACTATGATGCTTTTACTATCTCGACTCATGCCCATTATTTTTATTACATGTAGAAATCTAAACACGAATGAGTTTTATGAGCAAATTAAATTTTACTTGTTTGTTTTTTTTTTATAAGTTATCAAGTCAGAGTATAGATTTAGAACAGATGCCTCACTGAGATCTAATTCACTATTTATTTTATTGACTCACAGGAGAATCATGGAGGTTGCTATTTTATTTTTTACTGTAGATGTTTTTCCCCTTCCTTCACTCAGGATAGATAAAAATTATCTTCTTAATATTTTGGCAGATATTGGACATTAGACAATCACCTTGATAATGCCAGACATTTTATTTTGAACCAAACTTCCATAAAGAGTTTTCAGTATTTATGGGTTCTCATATAAAATCAAAAGCAATCTTCATCTACAGAATTTTCTCCCAAACCCATCAGGAGAAGATGTGCATGGAGGAGCAAAACTTGAGCCTGTTCATTGCTCTTAAAATAACAACCATGAGCCTGATCCTGTTAGAAGCACTTTTGGAGGACACTAGATAGGATTGGCTGACCTTCACAAAATATGCTGGGCAAATTTCCATGATGTCATGCTGCTAGGTAGGGTTTACAGTGTCAGGGCCTTGCTGTTTGCTGCCTATCATCTCCTTTTCCCAGCCATTTCCTTAATTTTAAGGCTGGGTCTTGGTGCATTGATAAATACACATCTTGTTTGAACTCTATTCCCTACTTTGCCAGCTACTACTTTCCACCCTGTAAAACCAAACAAACACATTTTTTATTTTTGTTTTTGGCTGTGTGGTACTTAAGAATGGGTTTGAAAATTTGTCATCTTTAGCTACTCTTGTGGGCCATGTTGAGATGCAGCCTAAAAGTATAGGCTAGTCCCCATTTCTTATCAAATCACCTGGCAAATACCTGTGGAAGTAGACCATTTCTGAGCTCTATTGTACATTGTATCATCACTGCAAAAAGGTATAGACAACCTTTGAATCATAGACCATAGCAATGTCTGTCTGATTCTTTGGGCCATCTTCATACCCAACAATGATTCTTAGGGTTGCAACATTAAGAGGGGATAGTGTGATACATAGAAAGAGTATGAACAGTGTTGGATTTGAAGTTGGGGAGAGGGCGGGTAATTGGTGGTTCAAATCCCAGCAATATTATGAACTTAGTGTACCAGCTTAGGTAAATCACTTGATCAGTTTCTTCATTTGTAAAATGAGGGAATTGGACTACATGACTGCTAACATCCATTTGAATCTATGATACTAAAATTAGTTATGTCTCAGTCTGATTATATATATGTATATATACAGAGACTTCATTAGGTCTACATAGTCTGAAGGGAAGAGGGGAGAGAACAGCTTTCTAATAAGAGAGACTAGATGGACAGATAATCTGGAGAAAAATGAATGAATCAGACAAACAATATGTCACCTGGGTATAGAAAAATTCAACTTGAGAGGCAGTCAGGTGCAGGTGGATGAGGAATGCTCAAAAAGTCATCCTCTTTCCTTGTCGATGTAGAATCATCCCAAACTTTGTCTATGTCTATGAATTAACTAGAACTGATCTGGCAAATTGGCCATCATTCAAAAAGGTATAGATTAATTCTGTATAAATTTTATGCTGAGGTTAGAGAATAATCTCGTTAATTTTATGATGCATTACTTGGAAAAGTATAATCAAACTTTTAGAGAAATTTTATCCTCTTCACATAGATATACATTCTTTGAAGTCATATCTAAGAGATACTGAACAAATAAAACATTTTCCAGTGATGTAATACAAAGCACAGTAAGTGTGGGCTAGTAACATCATTATTCATGTTTTGTCTTGGAAACACAAGGTCGAAAAGAACCTCAACAGATTTTCATCTTCATTTCCTTGTCTTCTACCACCCAAACTATCCCAGAGATTATAACTATAAGGAAAGGACATGATTACCAACTTCTAAAAGTAAGAGTAGCTAGCTAACATTTATAAAGTGTTTTAAGGTTTATAAAGTGCTCTATAAATGTTAACTCATTTAATTCTTCACAACAGCCTTACAAGGTAGGTGCTATTATCATTTTCATTTTATAGATGAAGAACCATACTTATTTTCCCAAGCTTGGGAAATAAGAAAAGACAGGCTTCCCAGAAGTAAAGATGATTTTAAAAATAAAAACAGCTTGAGATTTAAATTACAAAGTAGAATTAATTAGCTATTATTTTTTCATAATTATGTTTGGTATGATACAAATATGTGATTTTTGGTTGTGTTGGAAAAACTATCCATTACCCAAAGGAATGATGACACCACAAAGAAGCCATTCTGTTACAGCAGATGTGTGTCACTGAATGATGCAGGCTTTCTCCCAAGACCCTTTTCAGTTCCTACAACACAAATGAGTATCCCACCTCCCCATCCATAGAAGTAGATTTGAATTTGCCATCTTGGAAATGGTATATTAAACTGGGAGTCAGGGAGCTTAGGTTTGTTTCCTATTGATTGTTCATTTCATAAACAGCGAGAAGAATAGCAAAGTGATAACTTTTCTACCAGAAACTTGGAGGATCATCAAACTTTTAAAGTTAAACAAAGGGTATAACTGGAATTACTCCATACCCATGGAATATATTACTGTTCTCTCAGTGAACTAATCCCACAAAATTGAACATTAAATTGTGCAATTTGTAAAAAGAATGAATATTGAAACCATTTCACAAAGAACATTTTAATCTAGAAATCATTATAGAATTATGAGTTCAGTCTTCAAATAGGCTTTATGAAAGTTGAGTATCAAATTTTATTGAATATGCATAGACTTTCTAATACAGTGAGTTGAAAATTAGCATTCTAGAAGAAACAAAGTTGACTGAATATAATGTTAGGAGCCTTTATGGTCTTGGCCTTCTTGAGAATTTGAAATTAAATAGCTTCCTGAATCAAATGATATTTTTGTTTCTTTATGAGGTTATAAGAACTTACATAGCCAAATGACTGTTGCACCTTCTGTACCCCAAGCCATTGTTTTGGGAAGACTATGTATGTCCCAATCATATCATATTATTCCTATATACATGAGGAAACCAAGAAAGGAGACAGTCATTTATAAAACACCTACAAATATGATTTCATTTGGTTGTCATGATTCACTGTACCACCCAACTATCTAGACTGAGGTCAAATCCATATCTGATGCTAATTAACTGTGTAACATCATAGCCAGGGTTTTTAACCCTTTTGAATCCTAGTTTCTTGAATTCTAAAGTGGCAACAATAATGCCTCTAACATTTACTTTACAGGGCAGTTGTGTGGCTCACATAGAATACTATATATAAAAATCTTTTTGAGAACTTTAAAGTGCTAGGTAAATGTTAGCTATTAGTATACTGTCATTGCTCAAACTGCTCTATAGTAATTATGTCCAGAACCAGATGCATAAGAATGATAGTTTGTTGCATTAATAGTCACCCCTTCGTTGACCAGTAGAACTTCCTCAGCTTGATCACATCTTTTATTCAGTAGACTTTCTCTGAAAACCCAGCTGTTTCCAAAATCAAAACCACTCTCATACAATTAACTGTTATTGAAATTTTTCAAAATAAGGTCCAGTAGGTCTTAAACTCAATTTCTGATAGCAATATTCCTTGCTCTCCCTCTCCTCCCCAAATTTTGAGCAATAGCAATATCATTGGAACAGATATACAGCTTTCCCGGGTATTACTCTGAAGAAGGAACATACTCATATTCTGACTCTTGTTAGATTGTAAACTTCTTGAGGACCAGAAGTGTCTTTTACCTCTTTTTGAATCCCTAGCACTTAGCACAGTGCCTGGCACATAGTAGATGATTAATAAATGTTTTCAAATTGAAATGTTTTTGGATTGAACTTATATTTAGATATTTATATTCTGATAGTGAATAGCTGATAGAGCTCAGACTCATTTCATAAGTGAAAAAAAAAAAAGAAATATGAGAAGGGGAAAAATGATTTGTTCAGTGTCACAAAACTAGTTCGTGGCAGAACTAGTACTCAGCTCTCCCGATTCCTGAACTCAAGCTCTTTTTTACCCTTGTTGGAAGTTGCCAGTTAGAATCAGGTACATGACTGATTCTTTAAGTCATACCTTGCTTCTCCTTGTTTATAGGTCACAAATACTCATGCTTCCTATGCATTTCTCCATTGCCCTCTGGAAGAACCTTAATTTGATCCTTCAAAGACTATAATGTTCCACACAATAATAGAGAATACATCACACACATACACACACACACACACACACACATACACACACAAATACACACATATATCAGTTCCTTATATCCAAAGGATAGAGACACTATAGTAATTTTATCTACAACAAATGGTATTCCAAAAGTCTTATTATAGTTTTATGCTAAAAGACTCTTGGAATACCCTGCATAATCAGAACTCATCTGCAATTTCAAGGGATTTGTAGGTTATTTAGGAAGAAAATCATTTAAAAGTGATTGAGATATTGGTATAATTCTAAATTATATATAATATATTAATATATTCTATTATGCACATATATTATATATGATCTTTTTTTTTTTTTGGCTGAGGCAATAGGGTTTAAGTGATTTACCTAGGATCAGACAGCTAGGAAATGTTAAGTGACTGAGGCCAGATTTGAACTCAGGTCCTCCTGACTCAGGGCTGGTACTCTTATCTATTGCACCATCTAGCTGCCTCTCTATAATCTATATCAATACATACACATGTTATATATATACATACACACACACACACACACACACACACACATATATAGGGTAAAATTCTAAAATATAACTTCTAAAAAATACCCTTCCCTGCTAGTGATATATACATATACACACATATACACAAAGAATAATGTAAATATCATAAAGCATAAACTCAAAAGACCTAGAATTGAGTCCTATTTACTAGCTGTGTAACTTCTAAGAACCACAGTTTTCACTAAAATTACAGAAGATAATATTTGTCCTAAATATCACTCAGGATTGTTGTGAGGCTCAAATGAGATCATGTATGTGAACATGCTTTGTACGTTATAAAGCATTCTATAGTTGAGAGGTATTGTATTCATATTCATGTTCAATTCAATACAATACCCTGCAACTATAGAATGCTTTATGTGTACCCAAGAGTGTTTCTCTATGGAGGATGCTAAGCTTTATATACCTCTGCATGGCAGTAGTAGTAGCAGTTGAAGTAGCAATAATGTCTAGCATTTGTATAATGTTTTGTTTGTAGAGCATTTTATGTACATTATCTTGAGTCTCCCAACAGCCCCATGTGGACAGTATTTCAGGTATTATTATCTTCATTTTATAGAAGAAGAAATTGGTCTCCTAGAGATTAAGTGGTTTTCTCAGTGTAACACAGACAGGTTTCTCTTGATTACAAGACCCAGACTCTTTCCATCAGATTACATATATATGAGTAGAATTTAAATTTACAAATGACTTGGGGTCCTTTAATCGGACATCTTTCTCTTCCAGATGAAGAAATTGAGGTAAGCAAAAGTGACTTGTTCTAGCCATACAGCTTGTAAAAATGTCTGAGGCAGCATTCAAATCTAAGTTTCTTCTGACTTCAAGTCTCTCTCTTTCCACTGGACTCTATGCAGGTATAATATTATTTAGTTATGTTTAGCAACTAGGTAAAGGGTGAAAAAGATAAGATGGATAAGATCTGATGACTGCCTTCAAGAAATTTAATATTTAACAAACATATCCCACACGTAAACATAAAATATGTATTTGTAAATAAATTTGTGTAACGTTAGTTGACTTGGTGTACATATCCATATATGTCATGTAGGTGTACAGTTCTAAATGTTCCTATATGATATAGTAAATATAAAGTTTTGACTGTACTCAGGAAGGCATGTGTATTAAATACAATAAACATTCTTTATTAATTTGTCAGCTATGCTGAATTTGTCAGCTATGCTGATCGCAATTGGAGGGTATTAATAATATTATTAGAAGTTTTTTGTTATTAGTTTTAGATTATTAGTAATAGGTACTTGAATTCACAACTGGATCTCTTTATCTCTAGATACTGGACCTGCACCTGGGTTAGAGTTGAGACAGAATTTAGGTAAGATTAGTGATGCAATCAGGACTAGTGTGTGAATATCAAGTGGGCCAGTTCTTGGTAAGATTTACTGTGTATGAGTGAGAGGATAGGAGTGATTAGCCGTTTGAAGTATCCATGAGTTTTAATTGATCTGGTGCTCCTTAATATTTCTTTATGTGGTTGTTCCATGTACGATATATATGTTTAATATTTGGTATCTTGACAGTCAACTTGGAGAATTGTCAACTACTCAGGTGTCATGCCTGTGTTCTTTTGCACTTCTTAAGTCAAGTCCTGAACCTCTCTGGATTCAGATGCAACAATGAAGGAATCTGACCGATCAAAATGAATCCTAAAAATTTGTACTATGGTCTCACATATGTGACTACTCTGTTATTCAACTGGCTTTCTGTATATAAACTTCCACCTCTGTAAAAAAAAGGGGGTTTGACTAAATGATTTTTTGAGATCTTTTCCAGCTTTAAATGCTGTGATCTCTGACTCTACAGAAAAGTGCCAGATATTGGAATACAGCAAATACCAAGACAGTCTTCCATTTAGCTGGAACCTTCTTCCCCTTTCTTGTTTACTTTAGAGGAAATAGTAGGAGGAAACAGTTTCAGAAGTTTTAGGCAATGTTCTCTGCATGACATTTCAGCACTAATGGACTTTGCTGGATCCTCATGAGGGTCACTCACTGCCCTCCAGTACCATTGACATCCTTTCCAAGACGGCCATTTTTTTTCAGCAATGGAAGGTAAAGGCACTGTTTTTTTAAGACTATGAATTAGCAAAAGCTAATTATTAGCTTTTCATTTCATTAGCTGAGTTTTAAACCCCCCCAGCCCTGTACCTTTGTAAATGAATAGGTATGGAACCAATGGGAAACTGGGATCAAATGGGAAACTGGTGGATTGGGTTATGTTTGATTATTCAGTACTATTAGTAGTAAGTGGAAATCTCTTTTTGGGAAATTATTGACATTTGATTTTGAGATACATGTAGAGGAAGAAGGAATACTAAAATGTTTATATGTTACTGTTGCTGGTTTTTTTTTTTTTTCCTAGACCTGTTTTATTTATATAGGGAATACCTAGTGAAGAACTTCTACCCATGTGAGGGCACTTTCCTGGCAACTTAAGGTATATCATAAACACTTACTAAATGTTTTATCTTACCTGTCATAGTATTAGTTAATTCTTTGAGAGCATTGAGCAATAAATGACATGCTTGCCTAGGGTCACACAGTCAGTATATGTCAGAGACAAGGCTTGAACCCAAGTTTTCTTGACTTTAAGGAAAACCAGTTTCTGTATACTAAGGTAAGATATTAATCTATTCATGGAACATATTAATGAGTTTTATCAGCAATAAGCTGTTTGGGACTGGGAAGAGGTAATGCTGATGCAGATTTTCAAGACTTAATGATGAGCTCATGGATCAGTTAAGAGCACATGTGAACAATTAGCAGAATTAATAGATCTGATAGTTCCTTCTGATAATTGACTAAAAACAAGGAAGAGGAGCAGGAATCCATGTCCTGTATCCCAGAAAGCACTCAGGAGATGTCTAAGAGAACTTTTGAAGCCATATACCTGAGAACCATTAGAAATCCTCCATCAGAAACCTGGACCTGAGAGGATCCAGTATCCTGGGGAATGGAATTTCTGGCTCTGGCTGATCTCAGGTTTCTATTTCTCTATTCTCTTCTGATCCATTGATTTCCCTATCCCATTTAGAATCACTGATAATTAGTAGGACAGATGGGACCTTTCACACTTGACGTATAAACCATACTCTACCGCTTACTTCCATTCCTATGAATGTCTTTACCAGCTAGCTCCAACATGAATTGGCTCATGACTCTTGTATGTTCATTGAGGACCCTCTTCCCTAAGTTATATTTGGGCACTTTTTGGTTATTTTCTGGATGAAAACATCCATCAGACTTGTCAAGCTGTCTGTCTTGAAGTTTTTCCTTAAAACTATTTTTAGGAATTTTTATTGAAATTAACTTCTTTTGACCCCAAATATCCATGAACCAGTAAAATTCTTTTATGTAATCAGAAGAGATAGACGTAGTTTAGGAATAGAGCTAGCCTCAGGGTTATGAAGATTTGGATTTGAGTCTTGCCTTTGAGATATTATACCAATGTAATCCTGTGTCAGTCAGTCGAAAAGAATTTATTGTTTACTGTGTAGCAGGTACTTTTTTAGTGTTGAGTACTGAAGATACAAAGAAAGGCAAAAAATAGTTCCTGTCCTTAAGGAGCTGCCACTCTAATAGGGGAGGAAACTATAAGAACTATAAATTGAAAGATATACATGAAGTAATTTAAGAGGGCTTGGGAAAAACTTCTTGCAGTAGGTGGGATTTTAGCTGAGACTTAAAGGAATCCAGGAGAGCCAGGAAGTAGAGTAATTTAGTAAAGTCCTGAGCCTCTCTGGATTCAGAAGATAATATTTATTCTAAATATCACTCAGGATTGTTGTGAGGCTCAAATGAGGGGGCATAGCTTTCCAATCATGGGAGACTGCTAGTGAAAATAAATAGTCAGGAAATGGATTATTTTGTTCAAGGAATACAAGGATAGGAAGAACCCAGTGTCACTGGATTGTGTGATACTTGGAGGCGAGCAAAGTAAGAAGGCTTGAAAAGTAGGAAAGGGATAAGTTATGCAGGACTTTAAAAGCCAAATAGGATTTATATTTGAAATGCTAGACCTAATTTGTAATAATAACAAACAATAAAAATAACAATAAATAACATGATATTATACCTATTACATTCCAGAAACAGTGCTAATTATTACCTCACTTGATTCTTACAATAAATTGGGAGGTAGGTGCTATTATTATTATTCCCATTTTACAGATGGGGGAACTGAGTGAAATAGAGGTTCATTGCCCATAATCACACAGCTAGCAAATGTCTAAGGCTAGATTTGACTCAGATCTTTCTTCTTAGCTCCAATCAACCTTCTTGCTTCCTCCTTGTTAGGTACTCATCACAGATTCTGTGTCCCATCATTAACTGAAATTTTATTTCATATTTCTGGTACTCCTCTATTAAAGGTGCCATCCAGTGAAATGCATCTTTCAAATACTTAATCATAAAAAAACTGCCCACCCCTGATTAGAAAATATTCATGCTCATCTGCAGTTGATAAATGGTCAAAGGATATGAACAGAATTTTTAGATGAAGAAATGTGGGTCAAAATGTACAAAAATGTTTGTAGTAGTCCTTTTTGTAGTGGCAAAGAACTGGAAATTGAGTGAATGCCCATCAACTGGGGAATGACTGAATAAGTTATGTTATATGAATGTTATGAAATGTTATTGTTCTATAAGAAATGATGAGCAGGATGATTTCAGAGAGGCTTACATAAACTAATGCTGAGTGGAGTAGAACCAAGAGAACATTGTACATAACAACAGTAAGATTATACTATGATCAGTTCTGATGGACATGGCTCTCTTCAACAACATTGAGGTGATTCAGATCAGTTCCAATGGTCTTGTGATGAAGAGAACCACCTGCACACAGAGGGAAGTCTGTGGGTTGGGAGTATGGATCACAACATGGTATTTTTACTTTTTTTTTGGTAGTTTGCTTGCATTTTCTTTTCTTTCTCATTTTTTTCTTTTTTATCTGATTTTTCTTGTGCAGCATGATAATTGTGGAAATATGGATAGAAGAATGCACATATTTAACATAGATTGGATTACTTGCCATCTAGGGGAGGGAGTAGAGGTAAAGGCAGGAGAAAAAAATATGGAATACAAGGTTTTGCAAGGGTGAATGTTGAAAACTATCTATGTGTATGTTTTGAAAATAAAAAGCTTTAATTAAAAAAGTAAGTATTCAGATTGGTGTTCTAAATATGACTAAACCCTCTAACCCTAGAAAATATGGGCTCTCTTCTTTCCTTTGAAAAATATGAGGAGGGATATGATCAGTGAGTTTGAGAGTATGTGGTGTAGGGAGAGGGGAAAACAGGATGCTGTTTTTTGAACCAAGTATATAACTGTAAGTGTCTGAGACTGCTACAATTGTTCTATGTCAATCAGAGAATAAGGTTATTAAACACTTATATACCAGGCCCTGGGCTAATTCTGGGGATATAAAAACAAAACCTGTTCCTGCTTTCTTGGAATTTACAGTCTAATAGAGAAGACAACATATAACATGTTGAGGCACATATATACAGGGCAAATAGAAAGTAATCTCAGGAGGAAGGCACTAGCAACTGAGGAAACCAGGAAAGGAACAGAATCTTAAAGGAAAATCCAGGGAAACTAAAGGGCAAACAAGAGGAGGGTAAGTCCATCTAAACTGACAAAGAGAGGGGTTAACAGTAATGACGCTTGCAAAGGGTTTGAAATCCAGTATCCCATTTGATCATTGTAATAATCATTTGACATTGATACTAAAATTATCATCAACATCTTACATAGGAGCAAATGGAAACATGGAGTTAAATTTTCCATTTAAATTGTCTAAAGTCACATAGTGTTAATGTAAGAAACAGCATTTAAAACCATTTTCCTCCCTTTAAGAGAATCTGCCATTCTTTTCATCTCACCATAATGTTGTCTATTTCTCAGGTGATTACTATGTTGCACAATGGCTCTACTGCTTTCCTGCTTTCCCCATCCCTTTCAGAAATGAGACCTGGGAGCAAACTGTGCTGCACTCCCAATTAAGTTATTAATATACTCAGAACCTAATCTCATATGTCTTACCATTGTTCACCCTAATTAACTATCATCTTCTTGAGGGAAGAGATTATTTCATTTTTGTCTTTTTTCTTGACAGAGTGCCTAGCATAGTGCCTGGGACATAATAGGTATTTAATAAATGTTCATTGAAACGAACCAATCTGTAAACTCTACCAGTAGGCATATACCCATAGACAACATAATTATTATGTAAATAGAGGAGAAAGAGATACATAGCAAACTTGATCACTCCCCCCATTCACTCTTTAATTTCATGCCTTGCTATGGTGATGAAGCCTCTTAGACCTGCTACATTCATTCATTAGCTCTCATAGCTCTTATACCAAAATGTATATTCATTGGAACCAGCTTTAGCACCGGCCTTTTCTTTCATCCTGCAAAACTAACAAGAACCAGGCCAGGTTCCAATACCCAAAAGACACATAACAGATTTGTATCATTGATACATTCCCATAGATTTATAATGAAACACTTCCATCCTTTTTGCAACTGTTCTTGTAACAACAGGAGGTGGAAGGGAAAACCTTCCTATGTAACACAGGTAGGACCTCTGTCTTCCCTTCTCAGTTTAGCAACATCTGAAAATCCAGATAATGTACAAGTAGAAATTGGGCAATACAACAAGTCTTGAACTAATCTTAGCAATAGATAATGGCAGAAGCAGTGATACAGAATGGATGCTCCCTTGCTGGAGCCCAGGGACCAAGCCTGGATTGACTATGCATTTGCTTGTCAGGCAGCCCATCCTGGAAACTTTAATAAACACTTTTTGCAGCTTTTCACTGTTATCCAATATTTAAATTTGGTGACATATTAAGTAAAATCACCCATTATTCTGTTTCTAATTTACTGGTTTGTCAGGTATTCTGTTTGAAACTTATATAGCTCTAGTGTTACCAAAACATTAGCAAGGATGACCAGCTTCTTATTGTATTATTATTATATTACATGCCAATTAGTATTTATTATGATAATTATGGTGTATAATATATTTATGTATATGATTACACATTATGATATTGTGTAATATGATACATAGTTATGTTATAATTAATTATAATCATGATAATTATGATAACACATAGTCACAATTTTATATTACAACATTATTATGTTGTTCTAATTATAGGAAGAACATTAGGTATAGAAGATCCTAGATTATAAGTCACGGAAAAGATATTAATACTATAGAACAAGTCTACAATCATTCTTTTGGCTAAGATTTAATCTATTCTTTTCACTTCCTATGCCAGGTGTTAATTCAAAGTTCCTAGTCCCAGGCAACTATGTGATATAAGGTTAGAAAATTGCTTATGATTTCTGTGAAATCCTTGATTGATATGCTGTGTCCCCAAAATCTATTTTGATAACTGCTCAAAATATATATTCCCATATGAACTGGGTGAAGACTAGTGTGTTAAGTTAACCTTGGAGCCCAAGATCCTTTTTTTTTTTTTTAATTGGCATTCAATTAAAGAGAGAGAAATAACAAATAGGTAAAGAAGAAGGTAAAGGTCATTGCCTAAAATCAAGGTCTACATTCCTGAGTTTATTATGTACATCTGTCAGGAACAAAACCTCTTTGATGGTCTTTTGGTTATGATCAGCCAACATCAGTTTGCCATTCTTAGTTGAAAGGATGGAGGATATACATGTTTCTGTATTAAATACACATTTTCACTTAAAGCATCAGTAGACTTCATCATACCTTAGAAGGAGGGTGGGGAAAGACCTTAAAAAGGGGAATAATGTTAGCAATAGAAATATGTGGGAGGAAGGGGATGAAATAGAGTATGAGTGCCAAACAGCTGTGCATCAAGAGTTCCACCCACACCTGGTTAGAAAAGAATAAATATTTGGATTAGGTCATCATTGCCGTCAATGCTAGTGTACAAGCAAGGCTTTAATAAGAGACCTCTATTTTACCTTCTATTTGCTGAGAGCTCTTTCCATCAGGCCCAGTCTTAGACATAAGAACATTCTGGCTTATCATATCTGGAATACTAATTGTTCGTGTCTTTTCTAGCACTGAAGAGGCTGAAATAAGCTTCTAGTAACAAAGATTATATTTCTTTATTTTTTTCTTTAGCTTATTGAAATGTTTAGTGTTAATTACAGAAAGCTTTAAGGCAAAACTAGAACAAAACAAAAATCAAAACGTCAAAATGACCAGTCCTTTGTGAATGTAGACAGTGGGGATACTGTGACATTGAATGGTCAGGTATTTTAGAACTTCTGTATGTTTGTGCCATATGTAAATTTGGGATTTGACAAGATTAAAGCAAAGAGGCAACAATAACAAAACAACTCTGGAGAACCTTCACCCAACTTTTAAATATAAACACTTTAAACAAACACTCAGGAAGGCTCTAAATTGACAGCTGCATTTCAAGGGTGGGGCTAGGGAGGGAGTAGGAAGGACTTATCCTCTAAATCAAAAACAGCAATAGACAATTTGTCCAGTCTGAATAGCCATGCCTCTTTCTTAGTGTTGATTATATATGAAATTTACCAAAAAGTGGACATTTAGCTTTTCTTCCCTGGGTCTCTGTGACTAAGTTTTATGCATGCACTTTAATCATTAATATCATGGAACCTGTTTACCCTCTTAGGGTCTAACCTCTGGGCAGAATAATTAATGCCTAAAACAGTAGGTAAAGTTTTGCAGAACTTATAATGACTTGGCTATAGTAATCTTGCTTCTTTCCTGTCTGTTTTATATAGCTTTCTTTGTTGATTCCATGACATAGGTATTCAGAAATTTGTCTAGTTGAGTTTTGATTCTCCAGGTATGTTCCAGTGGGTCTTATAGTTAGATCTTCTGCTACTTGGGAACTCAGAATATATCAATAGAATACCTTGAGTGATGAACACAACAAAATTGACCTGGGGTTTTATATCTGATTATCTATGATAAAACAGTCCCCCATCCCAAGACAATATGCCTTATGTTGGGCATAAGGAAGTGATGCCTTTGAGTCCTAGAGCAACTTGAAGTATACTTCAATCAACATGCATTTATTAATCAGTCACTATGTTCCAAATAATATATTGGGTTCTAGGAACACATAATTACTTCCACCTACTTATAATCCATACCCACACATATACCCTCTCCTCCTCCCCAGCACACACTAAAACAAACCCAACATTCAAAGAACATTGTTGCTGTTCAGTTATTTCAGTATGTTAAATTCTTCCTGGCCTTGTGGATCACTGTCCTGATTTTTTTGGACAAAGATACTGGAGTTTACCATTTCCTTCTTCAGCGGAAAACAGAGCTTAAGTGACTCAGGAAGTTTCTGAGCATGGATTTGAATTTAGATCTTCCTGATTCCACCAGTCCTCTGATTCTTCAAGGAGCATATACTCTTATCAATGGAGATAATATGTATATATATATATATATATATACACACATACATACATATATATATACAGATACCGAATAGTACAGAATGGACAGAAGATAGTTAAATATAAAGTAGTTAGGGAGAAAAGAAACTAGAAGGTGGAAGAAAGAATTGGGAAAGTTTTCCTCTAAAATATGGGATTTGACCTGAGTCTTGAAGGAAGCAAAGTAATATCAAGTCTCTACTTTGACAAATATAGGCTATGTAAATAAATGGACAAATCACTAACCTTTTAGCACCCAAAGAGTTTGTTAAGACATGTTGTAGAGGCACCTATAAGCATCGATATAGGAAATTCTCTAGGAATTAGCTGTACCACTGAAATCACAGAGCTGCTTTAAAAAAAAAAGGAAGTGAGATCATCTTTGAGGCAGAGGTCAAGTAGCTGTACATTCCAAGAGTAGGGTATGGCCAGTGTGAAGTACAGCTCTTCTCACTATCTGCTCTCTCTATTCTGTTTTTTCTATTCTTTTTTCTCTTCATTCTTTGACCTTCCTCTCTTGCTCTGGTTTTCTTTTTTTCCTTTTTTTCTCTACCCATTTGTCCTCTACCAGTGATATCCACTGATACTATTCTCAACTTTGACAAATAGACTGGACTCTAAATTAAAGGATGTCTTCATTCTTGATTTGTGATTTCTCTATGAAAATGTTTTTTTGGGTCTCTTCGTTAGGGGATCATCCGTTAACTCCCACTTTATGATCCCTGTCCTTAAACTAGGGAAGTCAAATTTTGTTTCTCTTCTAGTCTGTCCAACATTTTACTATTTCCATATCTGTATTTTGACTATTGTCCAAGATTTCTGCACTTTTGGAATGCATGGAAGTCTTCTATTTCATTAGAGATTCATTTCCTCCTATTAAATATACTCAGTTTTGTTGGATAAGTTAGTCGTTGTTGCAACCCTATGTGTTTTGCTTTCTAGAACATCATATTTCATGTTCTCTATTCTTTCATATAAAGCTTATGTGAGTCTGACTGCCTTTTTGGTGTTTGAATTCTTTCTTGCTTATTTTTATTTTAATGTAGAAGTTTTGGATTTTGGCTACAATGTTTGTGATAGTTTTTATTTTGAGGTTTCTTTCAGGAAGTGACTGCCGATGGGAGTCTTCTCCTCTCCTCTCTTCTCTTCTCTCCTTTCCTCTCCTTTTCTCTTTCTTCTTCCTCTCCCCCTCTCCAAGTTATTCAAAGGTACAAAAAGGGAAATTTGCCTTTTGGGCTAAGTTGGGGAAGCCCAGTTATACTCTAGATGAATTTCCCCTCCTTATCTCATTCTATCTTCATGTTGTCCTCTGGTTCTAAAAGATCTATGCAATTTTAGATTTTTTGAATTATGATGTCTAAGCTTTTTGGAAAGAGGAAAGAATAATAGCTTTTAAGTAATACAGTAATTTTAAAATAATCTCTTCTTGGTGTATTTTTTTATTAATGTTAATTAATATTAAATACTTTAATTTTCTTCCTTTTTACATTCGTTTGAATTTGTTTTTAATGTTTATTGTTGTCTCATGGAATTATTATTTCCAATTTGGTCCGATCTAATTTGCAGGGAATTCATTTCTTGGATAAGTATTTGTATTCTTAGTGTTAAGCTAATGATTTTCTTTCTAATTCTTTGTTTATAGCTTTCATTTCTTTTCAATTTTTTTCCCCTCATGATCTTATTTGACTTTTAAAATACATTTTATATCTTTTTAAATTTTCTTGATCTCTTCCCAGAATTTTAGTTGAACTTATATCCTACTTAGGTTTTTCTTTGAAGTTCTGTTTATAGATTTTTGAAGTTATTCTCTTTTTTGGGGTTTATGTCTTGAGCATTCTTTTTGTCACTGAATCTTTTTATGATGGGATTCCTTTATGATGGGATGTTTACTCATTCTCACAGTCTACTTTCTGACTTCAAACTTTATGTTAGGGCCATGCTCTGCACACTTCTGAGGTAAATATCTGGACTGAATTTATGTCTTTTTGGATCATTTTGCTATTTTCTTGGGTTATTTACTGTTGTATTTATTCTAAGATCCTTAGGACTTCTCAGACTGGGGAGCTACAAACTTTACTGCTTGCAAAATGGCATAATCCATTTCTGACTTGAATTTGAGCCTAAGCCAGTGGTGTTGAATTCAAATAGAAACATGGGCTACTAAACCATATATAAGAATCTCTCTAAACTGCATGTTAACTTTGTTTTTAAAATATAATATCATTTATACTTTATAGTGTTTTTATTTATTTTGTTAAATATTTCTTAATTACATTTTAATCCTCTTTAGATTATATATACTCACAAGTGTTGCCTGCTGTGTGTATGATACCTCTGGTCTAAACAATATACCTGCGACCTACCCCTTTTTGGATTTCCGGTCTTCTGCTGGACTCAATCACCATCAGACAACTTGAATGCTCTACTGGTTCAAAGTGACAAAACTCCTCATTAATCTGAGATTCCTGCCCTGCTTATTCTTCTTCTGCAGTCTTCATTTTGGTCTGAATACCAGGACTAAGACCCTGTTCTGCTTCTGACGTTAGAGCCACAGAGCTGCTAATTGCTTCTGAACTTACTTTTTGCTCAGTACTCAGCTCAGGGCTGAGGCTACACTTCACTCTGGAATGTTACCCCTAGATGCAGTGTGGGTCCCTTCTTCAGTCTGCCTTGGATCTGTGACCCAGACGTGGGTAATGGACCTTTTAACTGGTACCTGTTCCTAAGGTCCATACAAGATCAGGATTCTCCTAGAGGGGTATGGAACCTTTTCTCGTTTTGGCTTCTTGCATGGCTTTAGTACTCTCTCAGTTCCTATGTCCTGAAATGTTCTATCTAGCTAGTCCTACTTCTCAACCATCCATCTCTCTTTTTTTCTTTCTATGCTGTCTTAGAGTTTTTTCCTTTGATTTTATAATCTGGGCTTGGTCTGATTTTCTAGATCATTGTGGAGACATTGATTAGGGAGTTTGACTATACTTCTTTCTGTTATGGCAACATCTTAATTCTGCCTCAATCCCTTTATGAGACTAAGGCCCATTGAGGCAAAGTGACTTGCCTGATCTGGTAATTAATTTTAAAAAGAAACACACAATATGAATCCACATGCTATGCTCTATTCAAATATACCTTCCATTCTATCATGCTACCTCTCTAGATTTTCTTTTTTCTTTCCTTTTAGCAGTAGGATAAAAACCTCTATTATTTATCATTAGCTGGCAATTACAATTGAATATATCACTTAAATTGGAAAGATTTATGGATATATTTATGATGGAAAGAGCAAGTGAAGAATAGCTGGCAGTGGGGCTACAGTTCTTAGAGTCAATATAGCCTTCAGCTGTGTTCCTCCATTATATCTCCACAAAGATATCCTTTTGAAGGGTCTTTCCCCACCCCCAAGCCTTGCTATTTTTGAATCAGCCCTCTATCCTCCACACCTTCTAATAATAAAGAACAAAGGAGCCTACTTATAAAAAGAAGAGATTACCATTTTAGCTCCCATACAGTGTGTTTGGGTGTTTTTTCTGATCTAATTAACACCTAAGGGAAAATGCTTCCTTTTAAACTTTGGTCATCTTCAAGGCTTGGAAAAAGTTGGATTTCTCTATCTACCTTGCACAGTCTAATCCCTACTGTAGGAGTCAAACTGGAGGAGAGCATTGTTTTCTCCTTTCTTTTTTCTCCCAATTGATTTCATTAGGGGGCTGGTAAAACTTTCTATTGCTTGTGTTTAAATGGCAAGAGACTCGATTTTTGGTCCTAAATTCACTTTTCATCATCTATCTATGGCATGTTTAGATCTTGGAAATAAACCATTTTTCTATAATTAGCCTCTTCTCCTACATCTGCCCCTTATTGGCTGTGACACAATTTTGAATATAGGGAAGGACTCAAAGGATTTATTAAAACATTGCCATATATTTAATCTATAGAAATCCAAGCACAATCCCTATTACCTCTGCTAGCATAGGATGTTCTAATAGTGGAAATTAATATTTAGGATCATGGGATCTGGCTAGCTAGGTAGCACAGCTAGGTTTGGAGTCAGAAAGACCGGAGTTCATCTGTGGCCTTAGACACTAACTGTGTGACTTGGGGCAAATCATTTAACCTTATTTGCCTTAGTTTCCTCATCTGTAAGGAATTGGAGAAGGAAATGGCAAACTTTTAAAGTAGCTTCACCAAGAAAACTTCAAATAGGGTCGCAACAAATTAGACAAGACAACAATAATCATGGAATCTAGGTCTGGAAGGCCTTAAAATAATTTTCTAGCTAGTTTAATCCTCTCATATTCTGTTATTTTTGTCACTTATTTGTTTTTATCTTGGGTAATTTTTTTTGGGGGGGTATACATCATATAAAATCTTAACATACTTAAACATACTTAAAGTGAATCCCTATACAATGTACAATCTTAAAAAACAGTTAAGGAAAATAACTTAAAAGAGTATGTGCAAGTGACAGTTATGTTCAGCCTTTTACTTTAAGAGTTTTCTGTTTGTTAAGATGACATTTAAATATATTGCAAGTTAAGAACAATATTGTTGATCTGAGTTCCTTTCATTTTCTATATGAGGAAACTGAGGCAAATTCAGACTTTTAACCCAAGTTCTCTGAAATAAAATTCTAGTACTCTTTTCTGTATGCCATGCTATCTCTGAGATCAATTTTCAAAGATTCATGGAATATTAATGTTTGAAGGAGCTTCAGAAATCATCCAGAATTAAATTGTATAGATGGGAAACTCAGGGCCAGACAAATGAAATTACATTATTAATGCTAGAGAATGCAGATCTAAAATTATATTATAGAGCAGCAGTTACCAAAACTATTTGGTATTGGCTAAGGAATAGATTAGTTGATCAGTGGAATAGATTAGGTTCAAGGGATAAAACAGTCAACAAATATAGCAACCTAGTCTTTGACAAACTCAAAGATCCCAGCTTTTGGGATAAGAACTTACTGTTTGATAAAAATTGCTGGGAAAATTGGAAACTAATATGGCAGAAACTAGGCATTGATCCATACTTAACGCCGTACACCAAGATAAGGTCAAAATGGGTTCATGACCTAGGCATAAAGAATGAAATTATTAATAAATTAGAGGAAAATAGGATAGTTTACCTCTCAGACCTGTGGAAGGGGAAGGTCTTTATGACCAAAGCAAAACTAGAGATCATTACTGATCACAAAATAGAAAATTTCGATTATACCAAACTGAAAAGTTTTTGTACAAACAAAACTAATGCAGACAAGATTAGAAGGGAAGCAATAAACTGAAAATATTTTTACAGTCAAAGGTTCTGATAAAGGCCTCATTTCCAAAATATATAGAGAATTAACTCTAATTTATAAAAAATCAAGCCATTCTCCAATTGAAAAATGGTCAAAGGATATGAACAGACAATTCTCAGATGAAGAAATTGAAACTATTTCTAGTCATATGAAAAGATGCTCCAAGTCATTATTAATCAGAGAAATGCAAATTAAGACAACTCTAAGATACCACTACACACCTGTCAGATTGGCTAAGATGACAGGAAAAAATAATGATGATTGTTGGAGGGGATGCGGGAAAACTGGGACATTGATGCATTGTTGGTGGAGTTGTGAACGAATCCAACCATTTTGGAGAGTAGTTTGGAACTATGCTCAAAAAGTTATCAAACTGTGCATACCCTTTGATCCAGCAGTGTTACTACTGGGATTATATCCCAAAGAGATTATAAAGAAGGGAAAGGGACCTGTATGTGCACGAATGTTTGTGGCAGCCCTTTTTGTAGTGGCTAGAAACTGGAAACTGAATGGATGTCCATCAGTTGGAGAATGGCTGAATAAATTGTGGTATATGAAAATTATGGAATATTACTGTTCTGTAAGAAATGACCAACAGGATGATTTCAGAAAGGCCTGGAGAGACTTACACGAACTGATGCTGAGTGAAATGAGCAGGACCAGGAGATCATTATATACTTCAACAACAATACTAGATGATGACCAGTTCTGATGGATCAGGCCATCCTCAGCAACGAGATCAACCAAATCATTTCTAATGGAGCAGTAATGAACTGAACTAGCTATGCCCAGAAAAAGAACTCTGGGAGATGACTAAAAACCATTACATTGAATTCCCAATCCCTATATTTATGCACACCTGCATTTTTGATTTCCTTCACAAGCTAATTGTACAATATTTCAGAGTCTGATTCTTTTTGTACAGCAAAATGACGTTTTGGTCATGTATACTTATTGTGTATCTAATTTATATTTTAATATATTTAACATCTACTGGTCATCCTGCCATCTAGGGGAGGGGGTGGGGGGGGTAAGAGGTGAAAAATTGGAACAAGAGGTTTGGCAATTGTTAATGCTGTAAAGTTACCCATGTATATATCCTGTAAATAAAAGGCTATTAAATAAAAAAAAAAATGCTAGAGAAAGGACTAGAAAACAAGAATCTCAGGTCTCTAGCTTCAGTTCTGGTGGTGATTTATTTATCTCATGATTCAATTCTAAAGCTCTGGACTCATACAAATTGGGTTTGATCTTATAGAATCTCTCACAAACTTCAGGACACTGCTGTAAGTACAGAACAACTTTATTGGTCTGTGGAGGAGATAGTGTTCACTAGACAATGGAAGGGTCTTGATTGTTCATGGATTTGTATGAAAGTCTTTTAAATTTTTTTGTTAGATGAATTACAGTTTTAACCCTGGATATTTTCTTGGGAGCTGAAAGTCTTTTCCTTTCTGGGAGATACTAGACATGAGCCATACATATTCTGATGTTCTCAGAGGAAACTCTAGATGGGGGTACAACCCATTATAATGGATTCATTAGTTAAGCAATTCTATTCCATTTCCCTCTAAACAGTGAACTAAATCAAATCAAATCAAGTCAACGAGCATTTATTAAATGTTTACTATGTGCCAAGAACTGTGAAAGGCTCTGTAAGCAAGAAGAAAGGCAGTTCCTGCCTTCAAGAATTCTAATGGGGGAAAATAATATGTAAAATGAAACTGAAAAGGGAGTGGAGGGAAGGGCAAGGGATATGATGGTGGGTCTGGTTCTGAGATTCTGGCACAATAATCCCTGTAAACATTTGACTGAATTCTGTAAATCTGAACATTTCATGTTTCTTTTGAACTACTTCAGTTCTGCTTTGTTCATAAAGCACAGTACCTTTTCCGATGAGGGCACGCCATGCTATACAATTCGTTGTCAGTGTTTCTTATATCATAAAATCCCAAAATTCTTGAGAGAATTTAAATTTCCTTGTGTTGCTTTTACTGACCACCATGTCAGCTCTTGCCCTGTAAGTTTTCCATAAAAGATTGTATCTGAATTGTCTTAAGATTCAGACTTAAGACTTCCATGAACTGTCCTTATTGGGTGGTGGAGTGGGGTGCTGGGAGAAGAGAGAAGGAGAAGTTGATAAGGAAAAGTCTCCAATGAGAAGTGACACCTAAGATGAGACTTTAAGGCGGGATTTCTTAAACTTTTTCCATTCATAACTCCTTTTTGGCAGAGAAATTTTTACTAGACCCTATCTCAATTCTGAGCCAAAGTGTTTCTGGCAGCCTTTCTGCATATGCAAGGCAAAGTACACATGTTGAGTATTTAGAACCAAGGTTGCAGTGAAGTTACCCAATGCAACACTGCCCAACAGAGCCACAAGTTCTACCAGAAATACTGTAGATTTATTATGCATTTGATTTTGAGTTACTTTTTGGTCATTTTGTTCAGAAATTTTTTACTGTTGTCAAATTTTTTATGACCCTCTCCCACTCCTCACATTCTGTAAAACAACCCCACGTGAGGTTGCAATCCATAGCTTGAGAAAATTTGCTTTAAGTATTCTAAGAGGTACAAGTGAGGAGGGAAAGCATTCTAGGTCCTAGGGACTATCTGGGCACAGACAAAGAGTCAGAGGGCGGAAGTTTATTTATTTACTTATTTTTTAAAGAAATCCTAGCAAATAGATTTGTTTGGCTACAATGAAGTATACAACAAGAGGAAGAATATGAAATGATTCTGGAAAGAGTTTGGAGCCAGGCTTTACCTGCCAAATGGTAGTGTGCATTTTATCTTAAAGTAAACAATTCATGTTTTCTTGAGCAGGAGAACATTGCTGTTGTTCATTTATTTTCATATGACTGAACAACAACACCATGATCAAGAAGCATGTTGTGATGTCATAGGAGGTTTTCTTGGCAAAGATACAGGTGTGGTTTTCTATTTCCTTCTCCAGTTCATTTTACAGATGAGGAAACTAAGGCAAACAGGATTAAGTGATTCACAATGGATTTGAACTCATGAAGAGTCTTCCTGATTCCAAGTTCAATACTCTTAGCTTTCCAAGGTGTGTGTTTTAAGGATAGCAATTTGATCCTGTGTGGAGGTTGGGTTGGAGAAGGCGATGGACAAAAAGCAGGAGGCAATGAAAGGGCAACTATAGTAAATCAAGTGAGAGAATCCCACGGACTATTATGCTAAACATAAATGATGAGGACTGAAGCCAAAGTGATAGTTGTGTGAATGAAGAAAAGGAAGTAGGTGCAAGAGATTTGGGGCAGACAGAGCCAGTGAAATTTGGCAATAGATTGGACAGAGAATAAGGTAAACTAGCAACAAGGAGGATTAGATGGGTGGTGTTGCCTTTGAAAAATCAGGAACTTTGGAAGAGCAGTAGATTTGGAAGAAAGATAGTTCTATTTTGGACATTTTGAGTGTGAGAAGTTTATGATTTATCCAAGATGGAATGCTATACTGATAGTAAGTGATGAAGGACTGTAGCCTAGGAGAAAAATGAAGTTGGAAATATAGATTTGGGAATCATCTACACAGATTAATAATTACATCTATGAGAACTGATGAGATCACCAAGAGAAAGCTTATCAAGAGAGAAGTAAGGAAGACCAAAGGCAAAGTGCTGGGGCATTACTATGCAACAGGTGGAACATATGATTTGGGAATATTTGGGTTAAAATGAAATGAATTGATTAATGGTCTGGGCATGTTCCATAATTTTCCTCATTAAAGTAAGTAGGAGTTAAAAAAACATAATGGCTTTTGAACTTATTGACAGTTTTTTCAGAGTAAATTTTATCCATTCAGTGAGAGAAAAGTGTATTTTCTTTTTTTTTTTTAATTATAACTTTTTATTGACAGAACATAGGCATGGCTAATTTTTACAACATTGTCCCTTGCACTCACTTCTGTTCTAACTAGGGAAAAGTTTATTTTCTATAAAAGTTACACAAGTAGAAAAAAAGAGTACACTGAGTGACTCAGTAGGTTTAGAATCTACAAAAATCTGGGTAAGAAATCATATTAGCCAAGAAGTCTCTCACCCTAGGTATTAGATTATCTGTGGAAGATGTGCCCACAGAGAGGAGTTCTAAAGAATATAAGAACCAATTGGACATGTATAATTATTTTGTATTTAATTTATATTTTAATATATTTAACATATATTGATCATCCTGCCATCTGGGGAGGGGGCAGGGGGAAGGAGGGGAAAAATTGGAACAAAAGGTTTGGCAATTGTCAATGCTGTAAAATTACCCACGCATATAACTTGTAAATAAAAAGTTATTAAAAATTTTAAAAATATATAAGAATCAAGCCCCACTCTACAGCCAATGCTTCCTTGATGTGCCTAGGAAACACAAAGTGAGGATGGCCAGTTGATGTTTCATGAGTTAGCCACAGTGAACACAACAGGTCTTCAAAACTGACCCTTTCTAAGAGACCCAGGGAAGCTGGCTTTTGTACAAATGAATAGTCTAGAGGAAGAATTATTTGAGGAGGAAAGGATATGAGCCAGATTTCTGTCATTTCTTCAATAATGGCACACTACCAAACAAAGCTGAGCTTTGGTAAAACTCAGTGGAGAAATCTTTTCCTGAATTACTCAGCAGGGCCCAGGACAACTATTTCCCAACAATCTCTCTGGGCTGTACTTGCTGAAAGCAACACTGGAACAATGCCAAGTCAATAGAGAAAAAGTGAAGTAATGGGCTATATTCAAAGGATAGTTTTCTATTCTATTCTATCCTACTGAGAGGGGAGTTGCCAGACTTTTCATGACATATAGAAAAGGAGACAGAGAGGGAGCCTTTTCTCACTTTTTAAAAAAACTTTGTTAATCACAGGCACACTGTAGTACCTGCTCTGCAAATCAGTACCTTTATATAACATCCATTCTGAGATTCTCAACTTACATCTGCTCTTTGGATTTTATTATCCTTCTGATTCTTATATTATTTTCATGTTTGCATATGTATTATAATTTTTATATATTACAATGCATAACTTTATGCATTGTAAGTATGTGCATTATAATTTTTGCAATTTAAGGGTTATATCTTGGAGTGGAAGGTATGGATTGAATGGACAGAGGAGGGGGAGGGACCTTTATCTCATATTAATAGAGTCTTTAGGTTATAACCTCTTTTCTCAGATTTGCTTATCAGCGTGACATTTGCACATCATGTGTTAGTCTCTATAGGATAGAACTGGAAGGGATTCAGGAGATTATCTGGTCTAACTTCTTCATTTTAGAGATGAGGAAACTGAGATTCAGAGGTGACACAATATGTGTTGGAGCTAGAATTTGAACTACCATCTTCGAAGCCTTTATGTTTGCACAGAGGACTCTGTGTGCTGAACCATGCTACCTTATTTCTTTCTGTCTTGTACAGTGCCTTAAAAATACTAAGTGTTTTTTGAATTGAAATGTCATGGCATCAGGGGCTTTAGATATTAAACTGATCATAGAGAGCTTTGAACCTGCTCATTTTGTAGACTAGCAAATTCACAGCATACCAGAAGCTCAAAGTTGGAAGGGACCTTAAATACCATCTAGACCAAGTTGGACTAGAATAATCATTTATGTAGGCTATCCAACAAATGGTCATCTAACTTCAAGACTTTGGAGAGGAGGATATATTATTTTCCGAGGCAACCCTTGTACTTTTGGATAATTCTAAATGTTAGGAAGTTTTTTCTGAAATAAACTCTGTCTCATTGCAACCTCTATCCAGTGCTCCTAGAACTAGCAAGAGGGCTACCCAGAGTAGGTTATTTTCTTTTCTATATGAAGGTTTTTCAGATATATCAAGATGCTATCATGTTCCCCTTTTGTGTTCTCTAAGCTAAATATGCCCGCACTGATTGTAGTCCTCATCATGCCTTCCAGTTTATTAGTATTCTTTCTAAATGTTATGAGGGCAGCTAGGTGGCACAATGGATAGAGTGCCAGGAGTGGGGACAAGAAGATGCATCTTCTTGAGTTCATATGGCTTCAGACTCCTACTAGCTATGTGACCTTGGACAAGTTACTTAACCCTGTTTGCCTCAGTTACCTCAACTATAAAATGAGCTGCAGAAGGAAATGGCAAACCATTACAGCATCTTTGCCAAGAAAATTCCAAAAGGAGTCATGAAGAGTCAGACATAACAAAATGACTGAACAACAACTAAAATGTCATGCCCAGAACAGAATTGAGTAATCCACTTATAGTTTTGATAGGACAGAATACAGGATGACTATAACATCCTTAATCCTTAGCCAATTCAGGTAAAGGCCACCTTAGTTTTTTTGTTTGCAATATCATAATCATATACCTTTATTGTGCTAAAAAGCAAATAACATCAAACCCTCCAGACCATTTTTTGGAGAATTTTTTTTTAAAAAGTAAAACTGCTATCTAACTATGCTTTTTTTCATCCTGTTAGGAAGTTGATTTTTTTGAACCCAAGGACAAGATTTTAATATGTATTACTACTGAACTGTCTCTTATTAGCATGAATCCAATGTTTTGACCTGACTATCTGGCTATCATTTGTTCTGTTATCCTTGCTAGATTTGTGTCATGTGCAAATTTGATAAGTGTGCCATCTGTACTTTAAGTCATTGATAGAAATATTAAGCAGTTTGAGCATAGAGATCTGAGACACTCTGCTGAAGAATCCTTCCAAATTGGTACTAAATCATAAATGACTGCCCCTTGGACTTTTCCATTCAACCAATTCTGAATCTACTTAATTTTACTATGGCCTAGGCCATAGCTCTCTATCTTGTCCACAAAAATAACATGAGAGATTTTGCCAAATGCTTGATAAAATTGAGGCAAACTCTCTATATAGAATTTTCCCATTCTACCAGTTTAGTAATCTTGTCATAAAAGTAAATGAGATTAATCTGTCATGGTTTATTCCTGATGAAACTCTGGTGTCTCTTTGTGATTACTATTTCTTTTCATTAGCTATTTGTTAGCCAGCCTTTTAATAATATTGTACAGTCTAGATTCTTTCCTCCTCCATCCCAACCTCCCAGGAATTGATCAATACTATTGGCTTGTAGTTTGCAGACTGAATTTTCTTTCCTTTAAAAAAATGTAATAATTTTAAATCTTTTATTCTGTAGGATCTTTATAGTTATCTACTATTTTTCAGAGATAACTGGTTCTGAATTTCAATCAAAGCTGCCGCTTTTGTAGTTAATTTGGCTCTAGCTCATGTGGGAATGGTGACTTGAAGTCATAAGTACTCCATTGTCATATACTTATTGATCTTGGCCATCAGCTCCCAGTTAACCAGTTTTTGTTCTGTCTTTCAAAGTCAAAGGTTGCTCTCCTTGGTAGAATAAAGGGAATCAAAATAAAGTTGATTAATCTTGCTTCTCTCTGTGTTTTTGATTTTCATTCAACCCACTTGTGCACTGTTCCTATTTTTTTTTTTTTTGATCCTCTTCTTTTCCTCAGTGTAGCTAAATATGTTATGAATTGTCCTGGGCTTTGCTGACCAGCCTCTGCTCTGTTAACATTATTCTTACAGGACAATACCATCCTTTGTTTGTCATCTTCCATCACTTTCCTTTTTTTCATCTTCTATTTTGGTTAGTCATTTCTCTTTAGATGAGTCTCCCTTCTTTTCCCTCCCCATCTGAATTGTTTCTCTGTGAATCTTTTAAATTGGGTTCATTTCCTCTTCAGAATTGTAGTCCTTGAAATCCTATATGTTCTCAAGGCAGTATGATGTTGTGGACAGAGAGCTGATTTGTCAAGAAGACAGATTCAAATTCTATCTCAGACACTTCCTAACTGAATGATCCTTAGCAAGTCACTTTACCTCTGAAGCACTCCGTTTCTTTATCTGTCAAATGAGAATGTTAGATTAGCTTTGACTCTATGATACTCTTTAAAGATCCCTTCTAACTCTAAATTTATGGTACTCTTTTTCTCAGACCTTTTAGACTTCTACTTCCAGAATTTAGAGAGCTGTTAAACTATTTCATTTTCTTTTCTTTTTTTTTTTTTTTGATTATGAATTTTAGCATGGTGTGGTCATTATCCCTCTCCTCAACCAGGTTTTTTTTTTTTTTTTTTTTTTTTTTTTTTTTTTTTTTTTTTTTTTTTTTTTTTTTTTTTTTTTTTTTTTTTTTTGCCATTTTAGACTTAAATAATTTTTTCTTGCTGATGAGTATCAGACTCATAATATAATTTCCTCTTATTTGTCTTCCACTTTTAGAATGGAATTATCATCAAGGGACATCAAGAAATTATGAACTACTCTGCTATTCGCAGAGACAGAGACACAGACACAGACACAGACAGAGAGATAGAGACAGGAAGAGAGACAGAGAAAGACAGAGAAATAGAGACACAGAGATAGACAGGCAGAGAGACAGAGATAGAGAGATAGGTAATTCCCTAATTCTTCAGCAAATTCATATTGAGGCCCAGATTGTTGAAATGACTTGTTTAATAAGTCTTGCCATAGGTTAGTGGCAAAGCCAGGATTTCTGATTTATGGGATAATACTTTCCCACTGTTTCATATTATCTAATCATAGTTTTGTGCTTTCAAATATCTAAGTTGCTTCATATCATAGTAAGAATATAAAATATAGTAAGAATGCAAAACACTATATTTAAAAAAGACTTTTCTTTATTAAAATCACCTAGAATTCAATCAATCAATAAACATTTTATTGTCTTTATTTGTCAAGCATCATGCTCCATCGTGAGGTTACAAAACCTGCTGTGAAACTACCTGTGCTATCAAGGACCTTGCTTTCAGTGGATGAAACAATATATACACAGATGTTGTTGTTCACTTCTTTCAGTTGCCTTCCAACCATTTGTGACCTCATGTGGGGTTTTCTTGGCAAAGATACTGGAATGGTTTTTCATTTCCTTCTCGAACTCATTTTATAGATGAGGAAACTGAGCCAAACAGGGTTAAGTGACTTACTCAGGTTCACACAGCTAAGAAATGTCTAATTCAGGTTTGAATTCAGGAACTGCTTTTCTGTCTTCTGACCCAGTCAGTCTTCTAGCCACCTAGTTGCCGAAAAAAAAACATGAAAGCATAAATAAATCTTGCCACCTGAGGGAGCTTATGAGAAAGTTTAGTCAGTAGTAACATTACTTTGCCAGTGGTATGGGGTAGCTAGCTAATGCCTTCTCCTGCTATGTTACTATAAGTGTAGCTTTCTCACTTTTACCTTCCCTTTCATGGAGATAAGGTTTTTTTTTTTTTTTTTTTTTTTGGGGGGGGGGGAGAGTAGAAATATTCTAAGTCAGTTTCATTAAAAATAAAAGCCTTTTTTCTTTCCATGATGTTTTTGGTTGGTTGCCTCCCTTAAAAATGAAATGAATGTCAGGGTGTCAGGTACTTTTGCAAGACTTCTGAATGTCAACCTTTTTCCCCTCTCTCCTCTCCTCATTTTGCTACTCTTTGCTCAGCCACCAATTTAGAAAAGACACAACAAATGTGTCTTTTATCTCATAAGCCTATATATTAGATAACGGGTATTTGTTGGCTAATAAGTTTAGGGTTACATGTAAAAGTGAACATGTAGAAAAACCCCAGAAAATCCAGGGTTCTTGGTTTTCACAGCCCAGCAAGGATTGTCGGAAGTGGAATGTATATCCGTGTAAGCTAACAATAGCTAATATTCATAGATGCTAAAATATATATTGCCCTTACTATGTGATAGGCACTCTGCTAAATGCTTTGCAGTTATTATCTCATGCGGTCCTCACAACTGGAAGCAGGTGATATTATTATCCCCTTTTATAATGAAGGAAAATGAGGCAACAGATTAAATGATTTGCCCAGGATCACACAGCTAATAAATGTCTGAACTCAAGTCTTTCTGACACCAGAAAATAATACTCAGAATAGTCACCCACATTGGAGACAAAAAACGTGAAAGAAATTGAGCATTTCCATCTTTTCTTCTTATTCATATTTATTATTTTTCATAGCTTTATAAAATAAATTTTAATAATTTGTTTGTTATGGTAAATAAATCAATTTAGGTAGAAATATTCTTTTTTTTTTCCTTGTCATTCTTGATCAGTGATGCAAAATTTACATAGTCCATGGTTCATGCTTAAATCAACCTCATTATTCCTGGTTCTGGATCATCATTGTGCTCAAACTGGCTGAACCTTCAGGGAATTTTCTTCCTATAAGTTCCTTCCAATCTAAGGTGTGAGATGATAAGGGTAATAATCTGTGCCAAGTCAAGTCCAAAGCCACATGAACTTGGGCAAAAATCTGCCCAGCAAGTTTCCTAGCTCTCTCCTGCTCTTTGAGAGTTCATATCTCTGAGTCCAAAAAACGAGTTACACAAAATACACATAAGGCACACTAACAGTTGGAGAAGGAGTATTAGTAAAGGCCTCTTGGAGGTCAAGTTCAAACTGAGCTTTGAACAAAGGTAAGGATTCTCAGAATCAGAAGTGAGAAGAGCAAAGAGATGGAAGCTGGAATGTCATATATGAGGAAATATTTTCTGTGGCACATCAAGTTCATGAAAAGTAATAAAGTTTTTTTTTCTACAAATGGATAAAGGACCATAAGTTACTCTACAAACAACTTATTTAGCTAATAGCTTGTTCTAATCTCTGATCCCATTCACAGACCCAGGTTAGAAAGTCATGCTTTATATAGTAACTGAGCCCCTAGTTCCAAGTCGTCTCCACCTCGTGGGACATCTCCCTCTGCCTTAAGGTTTCTGCCAGCTGCTTCTGAGCTGGTGACAAGCCCTCCCTATTATAAAGGGCCATGCAGCCCTATCTGACTCCACATTCCCTAATAATGAATGATTTAAGGTTTTTCTCTTCACTTTGACAATTTTTTCCCCCTGCACTGAAAGGACTCCAATTTTCCCCTCTCCCTGGCTGCTTGACCTTTAAGTACTCCATGGAGCTAGTCACAGATTTATAGCTCTTGAAGCTCCTCAGACACAAAACTCACAGCTTTAACTGGGTAACAAAAGGAAGACTTTTAAAATGAAGAACCCAAACTTACTACAACCAAAAATAGAATAGTATTTTAACCTTGCCTCATTTTGGTCTTATATTTGAAACATAATCATTTTTAGCTCAATGTTTTTGGAACATGCACAGTCCCCTGACATTGTTCTATATCACATACAAAATGGAAGTTCAATAAGTGTTTTCTTGATTACAGTAAGCTCCTTAAGAACAGGATCTGTTTCTCTTTTGCCCTTGTATTCCTCTTAAAGTGACTCAAAGCTACCTGTACTCTGATTCTGCCTTTCAGGGAGGGGAGCAAAATGTAATTAATGCAAATACTGACATTTAGATAGTGCTTTAAGGTCTGCAAAATTCTTTTTATTCTAATCATGGTAGGTACTATTATTATCAACCTCATTTTACAGATGGGGAAACTGAGCCTGAGAGAATTTAAGTGACTTGTAAATATCTAGTCCAGGTATTCCTGTATTTATCTCAATACTCTGCTATCTTCTCTTTATAGAATTATTTTTATAATGAAACGAAGACTTAAGTGGACCAGATGACCTCCCCAAAGCAGTGCAGTTTGATTGGACTTTGAGGACCGTTTTAGCCTTGTCTCTCCTGGATGGCCAGCTTCTAGCCCAACATCCTGATTGGAAACCAGAAGAGCTATATAAAGACATTGGATTGTTTTCATGAATTTGTGGGATTGTTTTGAGCAACAAAATCATCTGAGCTGACTGAGCCAATATTTAGGGCTTCCTCCTCCTGGATTCATAGAATCATAGAATTCATAGAAAAACCAAAATTATTTTTTAAATAGTCTTTTTGTTTTCAGTTATATGTCAAGACAGCTTTTATCTTTCACTTTTACGAGATTTGAATTCCAAATTTTCTCCCTTCCATGTTCTTTTCTGAAAATGGTAGGTAATTTGATAAAGGTTATATATGTTCTATCATATAAAACTTAGATTTTTGTTGTGAAAGAAGAAACAGATCAAGTGGGAAAAAACATGAAAAAGAATAAAGTAAAAGAAAAAAAATGGTTTGATCTTCATTCAGAGTCCATCAATTCTTTACCTAGATGTAAATAGCTTTTTCCCTAGTGAATCCTTAGTACTTGTCTTGAATCATTGTGTTGCTGAGAAAAGTTGATCACCCAATGTTACCAAAAACAATGTTTTCCTGGTTCTACTCATTTTACTTTGCATCAGTTCATAGAAGTATTTGCTGGTTTTTCTGAAATCTGCTTATTCATTATTTCTTATTGCATAATAGTATTCTATTACATTCATAAATCACAGTTGTTTAGCCATTTCCCAATTGATGGGCATCTCTGGAATTTCCAATATTTTACCACTACAAAAAGCCCTATTATAAATATTTTTATACATATAGGTCTTTTACCTTTTTTATAATCTCTTTGTAATATAGACCTAGACCTAGTAGAGGTGTTGCTGAATCAGAGTATGCATTATTTTATAGTCTTTTGGGCAGTCTTCCAAATTGCTCTCCAGAATGGTTGGATCAGTACACAACTGCATCAATAATGTATGAGTGTCCCAACTTTCTTACATCCTCTCAAACATTTATAATTTTCCCTTTTTGCCATATTATTCATACTGATAGGTGTGAGGTAGTACATCAGAGTTGTTTTAATTTATATTTCTCTAATCCAAAGACTGAGTGCTTTTCATATGCCTATATAGTTTTGATTTCTCCATTTAAAAACTGCCATTTCATATCCTTTGAACATTTTTCATTTGGGAAATGGATTATATTCTTAAAAATTTAACTCAGTTCTCTATATATTTGAAAAATGATTCTTTTATTAGAGATACTTGCAATAAAGATTATTTTCAGCTTTCTATTTTCCTTCTAATTCTTGCTAGTTTTATTTTCACAGAAGTTGTTTTTTTTTAATTTTTTATTTGATGTAATCACAATTATCTATTTTAGTTTTTGTAATGCTATCTATCTCTTCTTTGGTCATGAATTCTTCCCTTCCCCATAGATCTGACAGGTAAATTATTCATTGTTCTTCTCATTTGCTTTTGGTGTCACCTTTTATGTCTAAATCATGACCTTTTCTTGGTATACAATGTGAGATGTTGATCTATATCCCTTTGTATTCCCAGCAGTTTTTGTCAAATAGTGAATTCTTATCTAAAAATCTGGTGTCTTTGAGTTATTGAACACTAGGTTACTATGATCATGGACTATCATGTCTTTTGTACACAATTTATTCCATTGATCCATTACTTTTATTTCTTATCAAATACCAGATAGTTTCAATGATTACTGCTTTATAATATAATTTGAGATCTGGTATTGCTAGGCCACCATCCTTTGCATTTTTTCTTTAATTCCTTTTATATTCTTGACATTTTGTTCTTTTTGATGAATTTTATTGTTGTTTTTCCTAGATATATCAAATTTTTTTGGCAATTTGATTGATATGGCACTGAACAAGTAAATTAGTTTAAATAGAATTGCCATTTTTATTATATTGACTTTACCTACCCATGAACAATTAATATTTTCCCAGTCTTTTAGATCTGACTTTATTTGTGTGCAAAGTATTTTTTGTAATTGTGTTCAAAAAATTCCCGGGTTGTCTTGGCAGGTAGATTCCCAAATATTTTATATTATTTAAGTTTTTTTTTTTTAATAGAATGTCTCATTATGTCTCTGGTTGCTAGGCTTTGTTGGTTATACAAAGAAATGCTGATGATTTATCTCATATCCTGCAATTTTGCTAAAGTTATTAATTATTCTCAGTGTTTTTAAGTTGATTTTTTTAGTGTATCATATCATCTTCAAAGAAGGATAATTTTGTTTCCTCATTGCCTATTCTAATCCCTTCAATTTCTTTTTCTTTTTTTATTGCTACAGGTAACCTTTCTAGAGCCATATTGAATAATAATGGTGACAACAAGCATCGTTGCATCCCCTTTGATCTTACTGGGAAGGCTTCTAGGTTAGCCCCATTATAGATAATGCTTGCTGATGGTTTTAGACATGTACTTCTTATTAAGGAATGTTCCCTTTTTTCTATGCTCTCTAGGGTTTTAAATAGGAATGGGTGCTATATTTTGTTAAAAGGTTTTTCAAAAAAAAAAATAAAAATAAAAAAAATAAAAGGTTTTTCAGCGTCTATTGAGATAATTATGTGATTTCTGTTGGTTTTGTTATTGATATAGTCAATTTTGTTGATAATTTCCCTAATATTGTACTAACCCTGCATTCCTGGTATAGATCTTACCTGGTCATAATGCATAATTCTTGGTGTATTTGCTTTGCTAGTATTTTGTTCAAAATTTTCACATCAATATTCATTAGGGAAATCAGTGTGTAAATTTTCATTCTCTTTTTTAACTCTTCATGGTTAGGTATCAGCACCATATTTCTGTCATAAAAGGAGTTTGGTAGTTCTTTTTCTTCACCCATTTTTCCAAATAGTTTATAATATGTTGGAATGAATTGTTCTTTAAATATTTGGTAAAATTCACTCATAAACCCATCTGACCTTAGGGATATTTTTCCTAGGGAGTTTGTTAATGGCTTGTTCTATTTCTTTTCCTAAAATTATTTAAGTATTCAAATTTTCTAATCTATTAATCTAGGTAATTTATATTTTTACAAAAATTCACCAGTTTCACTCAGTCAGTTTTATTGGCATGTAATTTGGCAAAATCTTCTCTAATAATTGATTTATGGATAGCATTTTCACATTTTTCATTTTTGATAAGGATATTTGGTTTTCTTTTTTCTTCTTTTAAAATCAAATTAAGCAATGGCTTAGCTATCTTATTAGTTTATTCATAAAACCATTTCTTAGATTTATTAGTTCATATTTTTCCTTTTAATTTTATTAATCTCACCTTTGATTTTCAGGTTTTCAAATTTGGTACTCAGTTGAGGATTTTTGGTTTATTCTTTTACTAGTTTTTTTTTTTTTTTTTAGTTGCATGCCCAATTTACTAATCTATTCTTTTTTTGTTGAGGCAGTTGGGATTAAGTGACTTGCCCAAGGTCACACAGCTAGAAAGTGTTAAGTGTCTGAGGACAGATTTGAACTCAGATTCTTTTGACTTCAGGACCAGTGCTCTATCCACTACACCAACTAGCTGTCCCCTATTAATCTATTCTTTTTTCCCATTTTGTTGATATAAGAATAGAGAGAAATAAAATTTCCCCTAAGTACTATTTTGCTGTATCCCACAAATTTTGGTATGTTTTCTCATTGTCATTTTCTTTAATGAAGTTGTTGATTCTATGATTTGGTCTTTGACCCAATTATTTTCTAAGATAGGATTATTTAGTTTCAAATTAATTTTTAACCTATCTTTCTACTTTCCTTTGTTGAATGTAATTTTTATTTCCATATTTGATTTTTGAGGTTTTTATGCTGTTACATGGTCAATTTTTATATAGGAGCCATGTACTGCTGATAATATATATATATATATATATATATATATATATATATATATATATATATATCTGTTACCATTCAGTTTTCTTCAAAAATATATCATGTATAACTTTTCTAATATTCTATTTACCTTCTTAGTTTCTTTCTTGTTTATTTTTTAGTTAGATTTATCAAGTCCTGAAAGGGTTTAGTTGCAGGGTTTAGGGACGAGGGTTTAGGACAGTTTTGCTGTTTCTTTCTGTAATTACTTCTACTTTTACTGTAGTTGTTTTCTTCAGTGAATTCTTCTTTCATTTTACTAACTTTACTTTATAAAAAGTATTATTGGTATTTTTCTTCAGGGAATTTTTGTGTCTTTCTTTTCATTTGGTCAGTTCTACTATTAAGGCATTCTTTTCCTCACTGGCTTTTTGTACTTCTTGTACTTACTCTGTTTTTTAAGACATTATTTTCTTCAATATTTTTTGTGTGTATACTTTACCAAGTGTTGACTTTTTTTTAATGATTTTGTTGTATCACTTTCATTTATCTTCCCATTTTTCCTCTGCCTCTCTTACTTGATTTTCAAAAGCCTTTTTGAACTCTTTCATGACCAGAAGAAAAAAATATTTTTTTTGAAGCTTCAGATATAGAAGCTTTAGTTTTTTAATCTTCTGAACATGAATTTTGATCTTGTCACCATAATAACTTTCTATGAGCAGAATATTTTTCTGTTGTTTTTCATTTCCCCAGCCTGTTACTTGGCTTTTAAGTCTTTTTTTAAAGTATGATTCTGCTTCCAGGATGTAAGGTGCACTGTCTCAAACTTCAGGGGTTTTGTGCCATTTTCAGAGATGCTATAAGTTTTCAGTTCTTCCAAGGTGGTACAGTCTAAGGAAAGATATGTTTATTACTTTCCTGGCCTGTGCTCTTATCTGTGAGGGACCATAAGCACTATTTTCTGCCCTGAAACTAGATTTTTCTAGGTATAGATAGAGTTGTGGTAGTCAAAAAGCTATGAGAACTACGATTGTTGCTAAAGCAGAATTGATTAGGAGGGTTAGGATTAGGTTAATTATTTTTGTGGAGGGCCACTCTCCACTATGAATGCAAGCTCTGATGTGCTAGTGTTCCTTCTTGTCCTGCCACCTAGGATTATGACCCGAATCTAAATAAGTGCAAAGCAACAGAGTCCTGCCTCAGTGCTAGGGAAGAAGCCCCTGAAGTCTCCTTCTGACAATTGTTTGACCCTCTTACCACCTGTGGGCAGAGAGCTCTGGTGGCCAATTTCTGCTGTTGTTCATTCATTGGCTTCTAATGACTGCTCCTAGTTTGCTGGGGTCTGTGCTTACATGGCACTCTGAACCAGGTGCCACAAACTTTTCCTGTTGACCTTTGAAGTTATTTTGGGGTGCAGAATTATTTCACTCCATTTTTGTGGGTTCTGCTGTACTAGAATTTGTCTAAAGTCATTACTTAAAGGTATTTGGAAGGGTCTGGAGGAGAGCTTGGGCAAATCCCTGTCTTTATGCCATCATTTTACCTTCTCCAGGATTGTATATCTAATGTGACTTTACTAAGGTCACATAGTTAATAATTTGCAGAGCTAGGATCAGAACCCAGATCCTCTGATTTGAAATGCAATTTAACTCCTGTCTGATGCATATAGAGATTGAGTAAATGTCCAGGGTCACCTACCTACTTAAGGTTTTCCATTTCTTTTCCTTCCTCCCTCCTCCCTCTCCCTCCCTGTCCCTCTCCCTCTCTCCTTTCCTCCCTCCCTCCCTCCCTTTGTCTTTCCTTCCTTCCTTCCTTCCTTCCTTCCTTCCTTCCTTCCTTCCTTCCTTCCTTCCTTCCTTCCTTCCTTCCTTCCTTCCTTCCTTCCTTCCTTCCTTCCTTCCTTCCCTCCTACTTTTTTCTTTCTCTTTTTTAATGGGGAGGAGGTAAAAAAGGGAATAAAATAGATTTTTATATTATAAAATTATAAAACTGCCATTTATCTGGGCCTCCCCTCTCATCTCTGAGTATTCCAATTTCTTCATTTCATTTCAGTTCTTTGGGACTCAATTTTTTTTTTTGAACCCAGATCCATTGACTCTAAAGGCAGCTTATCTCCTGTGAAATTGTCTGATGAATATATAGGTTGGGTAAATTGCCCAGGGTAACCTACCTTCTTAAATGTCAAAGGCTGGGTTTGAACATGGGTATTCCGGTCTATTACCAGAATTCTCTCCACCATGTTATACTGCTCCTTAAAACACTTTTTAGAAAAAATATCTTTACTCCAATTATAAGCATAAATACCAGAGTTATTCTACTCTAAAAACTTAGCATTAGAGCGACAGTTTTCTTTGGACTAGTTACATTCAAATCAATTCAGTAAATAATTATTGAATACCTGCTATGTGTGGGTCTTACAAAGATTTATGAGTCTTGGTTAATGTCTTCAAGGACTCAGTTGAGCTTCTGACTTCTTTCAAATGAGGATCACACATGAGTAATAAGTGAAATGAGACAAAGTAGGGTGAATAATGGGTAAGTGCCTGGGCAGCCTGGGAAATCTTAAAGCTTTTCAGAGTGAGCACAGCGATTCTGTCTGAGCTTGTCATATCACAGTTGGTCATCAAAATCATGACAACACTTTTTTTTAGTTTATTAATAAAGCTTGAACTTTCTTTGTCTCACCAAGAAATTGGCTATCATTTGAACATGAAAAGTATTGAGTGCTGTAAGAGAAAGGCCACTGCTTAGAGGTCAAAGCAGTGTTATTTTGTGGTTACTTGGCCCATTTTCTTCAAGGAGTCCAATCCATTTATTGATTGAGTAGGGAAACAATTCATAAGTCTCAGCAGGGCTGGATATGGACATGGGAGGAATGCTATCAAAAGGGACAGGAATGAGCAAGATAGACAGAAAACAGCCTTTTCAAGGTACAGTAAAGCATAGAATCAAATTGGCAGCGAAGCATGTTGATGGGGGACACTGTCAGCCAGAGCACAAGCACAGGAAAGTAACCTTAAATGATGTAGCTCTAAAGTAGCACTGGGCCAATAAGCAGAAGGGAAAGGTCCTGCAAATAGTGGCTGCCACTGTTTCATCAATAGAGGGAGGCTCTTGTACAGTCAGCATTCTGTGGGATATGGGGGAACCAACCCAGAATGTAAGTATCCTGAAGGGTAAGTATCCTGAAGGCTAGGACAGGTTTATTTTGATCTTTGTATCTCCCAGTATCCTACAATGCTAATCACAGAGTGGATGCTTATCACATGTCTGCTGAATCAATTGGAACTAAGTCAGTCTTTTGGACCACAATTATACATGTGGAGCAGCTGCATAGTGCAATGAATGTGAATTTTAGTCCTGAAGTCATATCTTTGTGATTTCAAATATGGCCTCAGATACTAGCTGTGTCATTCTGGGCAAGTCACTTAATCCCTGCTTGCCTCAGTTTCCTCATCTGTAAAATGAATTGGAGAAGGAAATGGCAAACCACTTTAGTATCTCTGCCAAGAAAATCCCAAATGGGGTCATGAAGAGTCAGACTGTTGATTAAACAACAAAACAATACAAATGAGCAGAAGTAATGTGACTTGATAATGGTTAAGAATTTTCTATACATTTATACATACACATTCATATTAAAGGATATAATCCTTTTGGGAAAATCAGGGAAAGTTTCAACATCCTTATTTTCTTAGAACTATTGAATATTAGCCATATATTACAGAAAAGGAAACTAAGGCTACCCAGGTTTAAATAACTTGTTCAAGGTCACACAACTTGTCAGTAGGAGAGAGTGGATTTGTAATCAGGTTTCTTCTTATTATCTGGATAATCTTGGAAAAGTCAGTTTACCTCTCAAGACCTCAGTTTCCTCAACTTTAAAATGAGGAAATTGTACTAGGTTACCTCTGAGATCTTTTCCAGTTCTAAGTCTGATTCTATAAACTCTTTTAAATTCAATGATCTTTCCACTGAACCACAGGCTATCTTGAAGTACTTTAATAAATGCTTATTGATTGATTGGTCAGGAGATCACAGATCTAATACCACAGCTTTTAAGTAAACACATGCAAACCTAAAGGAAATCAGGTGATTTGTCTTTCCTTTAAATGGCATTTTTTTGTTAAATTTGAATGGAGATTGTGTTTGTGTGTGTGTGTGTGTGTGTGTGTGTGATGTTCACGTGGGCAGGTGGTAGTGGGGACCTTAGGAAGAGGGAAGGGAAGAATATGAATATTCTGGATGTATTGGATGCTGGAAGACATTAGTTTTCTTTTAACCTATTGAGAATGGAAGCAGCAGGCCATGAGGACATCATTTAGTGTAGGCAGACTTGTGCACTGAGTTGTTCCCCAGTGGCCAGAGGGCATCTATAAACCTGATGAAGCTCTTGACTTCCAGAGAATGACTCAGGCAGGAGGTTATCACTGAGAGCCAAGCTTGAAAGCTGAAATTTATTTTAAATATGTCTTTGTTTGCAGGTTGAATATATTTGCCTGCAGGTGAAGCATTGACTCCTTTTATCCCCATTTTCCTTACTGCATTTCTGAGCATATGTGTAATCACATTTAAACTGATATTTTTGCATCTCTGGGTTCTTTAATGTATCAGAAAGGGATGTCAGGCGGAATGGATGAGGTCCCCATGCTGGGAATGCACTCCCTCTTCATCTTGGACTCTTGGAACCCTGAGTCTCCTTTACTCAAGTGCTAATTCCTAAATGACTTTCCCAGATTCTCCTTCATCCTACTTGGTTATTTGTGCTATCTCCCTTCTGAAAATGGTATAGATTTTGCATTTACTTCTCCACTTACAAAGTATCATAAATTTAGGGATGACAAAGACCTACCTTAACATACTTACCTTTCTTTATGTCCATTCCTCAGAAAACAAAGAAAAGTTAAGCACATTAAGACAGGGACTATTTCCTTGTCATGTCTTTATATCCAAAGCACCAAACATAGTGACTTATTCATCTTAGACTCTTAATAAATGTTTGTTGAACTGAAATGCATCTACCTTTGTCAACATTGGAAACCACTTGGGATCTAAGTTAAGTTATGATGCCAGAGGCTCAGGCCTATGTAAGTAATTGCCAGAGAAGAAAGCTTAGGGCATCAAGATATTCTGGAGGTGCTTTGGCAAACTTGAGCCTGGAGAAAACTTTCATTAAGGTCATAGTTATTTTCTTCAAGATGCTATTTCTCCATGGACTCTTAATTTCCTAAGTCATCTCAGGAATGCTTAACCTGGAATCTGTGAAATTGATTTTAAGATACTTTTGGATGACTATATTTCATTATTATTGGTTTCCTTTGTAATTATATATATTTAAACATTGTTCTGAGAAAGTTTTTTTCATAATCTTCAACAGTCAGTCAGAACTGTCAAAGAGACCCAGAAAACAATAAAAAAACAGTGCATTTTTTCTTTTGTCAAATTTTTATTCCATTCTGTTTGACCTTGTATAAGTATTTAACATATTTTAATTTGCATTATAGTAATATGTGTACCCATCCCATCTTTGTGTTAGGATGTACAATCCTTGAGGGCAGACATCGTATGTTGGTTCATCTGTACATGCTCAGTGCCTTGCATATACTAAAATATGGTTAATGTGTTTATTGAATTGAATTGACATTGATTGGTATAAAGTATAGTGGTATAGGCTGGCTTATTCTGGTACTCTTACAAGGTCTTTCTTTTTTTTTTTTCTCTTCCTCCTCCTCCTCTTTTTTCTTCCTCTTTCTCCTCTTTGTGTGTAACATATAATTTAGCTATACCAGAACACAATTTCCAAGGGAGCTAAGATTCAGTTTTATTATAGTCATCATGAGGAATAGGATAAACAAGACCTTACCTGGCCTGTATATTGGCATCTCAGACACTGTATAAACCAGAGGAAAGCACAGGTGTGCACCATGATTCAGAGCAGCTATCGCAGACCAAATTTTGTATCTTAAACTCTCATTATTGTTTCTTTTTCAGTGTTATATGCCACATGGGGAGGGAGAGGATGACACTAAAGCAAATAAGCCATAATCCCTAACTCAGACAAACATTCATGAACAACTCTCCATTCCCCAAATATCCAGAAAAGACTCTCCTATAACTTAGTCCTGCCATCTTCCCTTTCTTGCTCCTTTGGGTATTTTCTCAACTTTCATCCCAAGGAAACTGTAGCTCAGAATACCCCCGGCTCTCCTTTTGCCTTTCTTCTTTTCTCTAAATCTCAAACCTTTATTTTAAAGCAGGATTCTTAATAAGGAACAAGAGAAAAGAAGTACTTAAGGGAATCTGGGTTTTTCCTTTGGGTTGGATGCTGTTCATCTCTGTTTCTAATATCCTCTTCCCTTCATTTAACCAGAGATTCACTTTAAACAGTACTTGATCTGTGAAAAAAGTCTCCATCTAATTTCTTCCTGTCCTGAGGAAACCCTGCCTTGTTTTTTTCTTTTTTCTTTCTCTAACTAGGGATGACTGGGATGCTGCATTTGTATCATTTCATTGAAGACAGGATGCTTGAACTATCAGCTTTTGATGTGACTTCTCAGTTTCCTGAGGAGTCCTTCTGCCTTCTTGCTTCTCTTCTACCTCCAGGACAGTGATTTTCCCTGGATTTTATTTAGACAAATGATGGGAATGGAGCATGTTGTTGAGTTTGAGTCTCTGACTCTACCCAGGATGGGTACCTGAGGTGGGTGGAAGGAGAGTTAGAGTGGAGTAGTGTAAGCCATTCCTTACACCAGGCAGAGAATCTAACTGCCTCCTGGCTCCTGAAAAGAAAAGGGATTTGGGGGAGGAGAGAAATATGCTATGGAATTTTTTGGCAAACATTAAGGAGCTCTCTGCTGTATTCCTCCAAATTCATCTACTTTCCCTTATCCTATGTCACCTGCTCGTCCATCCACAACACAACAAATCAATAAAATAGACTTTTCTGTCAGAAAAACCCACTGTACTCTTTACACCAGGGCCAGTCAAACAGTTGTCAATTTCCAAGTTATGCCAATAATCTGCTTGCTCCTTGGTGTCCTAAACACCTCTACAGAATTGGAATCAATTGCTCTCATTCGCAGTGGCAAATGTTGTAGACGGAACTGTTCTGCAAGAGTAGCTGTGAACAGATGGCCCTCCCCACTCCAGGCCAGCAGTATCCTGTCTCCTAGGAGGAAAATAGCCCGAGTCAGTATTAGAGATGGCAGATAAAAACTGGATTCCAAGCTCTGTGTCTACTGTGATCATCTCTGCCTCTTAGATCTTGAATCTATCTAACATAATCTTATGTTAATATAGTGAAAACTGATAAAAATCTAGCAGTTGAATTTGTTGGGGAGCTTTAGAGCCTTTGAAATAATATATTTGTGCTTCTGAGCACATCTTAGGATTAGGACATCTGTAAATGAACCATGGGTATAGAAATTGCCACAAATAAAAAACAGAAGAGGATAAAAATTTAATAAAATAAGACTTTATTTTTTAAATCTGAAAGTGGCCAGAAGGACTTATATAGATCAATAAATATACTTGCAGTTGACTTTGCTGTATGTCCTATATATCTTGCTAATCTTATCTTCTAGAACTCCCCTACATGAACCTTCTGTTCTAGATAAACTTCTATATTTACTGTCCCCCAATAAGGTATGTACCTTAACTCAAGGCCAAGGCTTCTCTGGAATGCCCCTATTCTTCCTTTTGATGTTTTAGAGTTACTCTCTGTGCAAAGGCCAACTTAATGCCCTGCCATATCACCCATGCTATTATGGCTCCTTTCTCTCAACTTTTGAAGTATTCATTTCTTTTCTATGCCATTTATTTAATCTTCAGAAGCACAAAATCTCAGAAACCTCAGGATTCAGCTAGACTAGTCCATACTCGAGTAGAAATTTCCTGCACAACAGGTGCTTGTTGAACTTAAATAAATGAACTTTAACTTGAATGTCTCCAGTGTCTTAGAACTCACTAGTTCCTAAATAAAATCATTCCACTTTTCCATAATAAGGAAAATTTTTTTCCTAGGGGACTATAATCACATTTCTGTAATATTGATTAATGATATTTTGTTCCTTAGAATAGCATTTATGATTTTTTTTCTCCTTGTCACTTATAGCCTTTTATTTATACAAAATAGTGAACCATAATGCTCTGGCTGATATAAACTGAATTAGTTTGAACAGATTATTTTGTCCTAATGCATCTATTTGTATATTTGGGACTAGTAGTCTTAATCCCAGGGAGCTTTTGTTCTGCAATTGGGATTTGATTGCCTTAGTATTTGGGCTTGGTAGCCTTGGAAACATTGGACTTGGTGATCTTAGAGTCAGTCTCACTAATGACTTTGAATTTTGTGACTTTGAGATCAGACTTGTGATGTTACCTTTGGACCTGGCCTTGGAATCAGACTTGGAGATTTGGTATCCAGGCTTAGTGTACTTGAGTTCAGACTTGGTGGTGTTAGTAGGCTTACTAACCTTTGGTTCAGTGAAATTGGTAATCTTAGAGTCAGGATTGGTGATATTGGGGTTTAGGAATTTAGTGTCAACTTTGGGACATGGAAATTTGGTGGCATTGTTGGGGAGGTTCATCTGCTGATGTCCTAAGGAAGGGTCCATGGGTTTTACTGATCTCGAGTCTGAAGAGCTTGGGCTGAGGAACTATGATTTTAGAACTTTAATTGTTCTCTGCTAGGAGAGTGATGATTTTGGCAACACAGATTTGCACTTTCTTATTATCCTTCTTAGCAAATCACATATTTCTCAGAAACTTGCGGCCATTCTCTTTTAGAAATTCAAATCTCTGTGATATGGGTGTTTTGATGGCATTTCTGTGTCATGTCAGTGACTGGTTATAGGCAACATTTTCAATTTTAGCTAACTTTATGCTGCTGCCTGTTCTACTAGACACTCCATAGACCAAGAGACATCAAGAATGAGAGGTGTCAATGTCTTAAAGTATAACCTTTTCCAGAGAACAGGTGCTCTATTCCCTGCACTTAGCACAGTGCTTTGTACATGGTAAACATTTAATAATTATTTCATTCATTTATCTTTTTTCTTGCATTTTAGCTATATATACCCAACATCTTATCTCCTTACTCTATTGAAAGCTTCCTGAGGGCAGGGACCAGGACCTCCTTTTCTTCCTCCTCCTTCTCCTCCTCCTCCTTCTCCTTCTCCTTTTCCTCCTCTTCTTCTTCAAAAGGTATATTAATTTTGCTAAATATTTTCAAATTACAATTAAATTTTTTAACATTCATTTTTTAAAATGTTGAGCTACAAATACTCTCCCTACCTCCCCCACCATCCCTTACTCTTTAAGCAGGTAAGCGATATGATATCAATTAGTCATATGAAGTCATATAAAACATTTTCATATTATTCAAGTGGTAGAGAAAATGTAAATAAAAGCACAAAAATAGAGTTAAGAAAGAGTATGCTCCAAACTCCATTCAGAATTCATTATTTCTCTCTCCAGAGGTAGAAAGCATTTTTTAACATTGGTCCTTTGGAATTGTCTTCAATCATTATCTTGATCAGAGTAGAAAAGTCATTCATGATTGATCATTGCTGTTACTATGTATAATGTTCTCTGGGTTCTACTCACTTCATTTTGCATCAGTTCATTTATATCTCACTTATTTTTATGAAACCCTTCAGCTTTTCATTTCTTATAGAATAGTAGTATTCCAACACAATCATATACTATAATTTATCTAGCTATTTCTTGTGATTTGATGGGAAGCCTCTTAATTTCCAATTCTTGTCCATTCCAAAAAGAACTGCTATAACTATTTTTGCATAAATAAGTCCTTCCTCCTTTTATCTTGTTGGGATGCAATTTTAGTAATGGCATTGCACAGTTTTATAGTCCTTTGGATATAATTCCAAATTGTTCTACAGAATGGTTGGACTAGTTCACAACTCCACAAACAGTACATTAGTGTATCAACTCACTTCCCCTCTAACATTCATCATTTTTTTTCTTTCCTTTTCTTTTTTGGGTCATGTTAGCCAATTTGATAGATGTGAGATAGTATCTCAGAATTATTTTGTTGCATTTCTCTAATCAGTAATGATTTAGTATATTTTTCATATGGCTTTGATAACTTTGCTTCTTCTGAAAACTTCTTGTTCATGTTTCTTGACCATTTATTCACTGGAGAATGGGCTTTTATTTTTATAAATTTGCTTCAGTCCCCTATATATTTGAGAGACAATATCTTTAACACAGAAATGCTGTAAATGTTCCTACCACTTTTCTGTTTTCCTTCTATTTTGGGATGCATTAGTTTTATTTGTACAAAAACTTATTAAATTAATGTAATTAAAATTATCCATTTTATTTCTCACGATCCTTTCTATCTCTTGTTTGATCATAAACTCTTCCCTTATCCATAAATCTGACAGGTATGTTCTTTCATACTCCCCTAATTTGCATAGTGTACTCATTTTGACCTATTTTGGTGTACACCAGAGATGTTGGTTTCTTCCACTTTCTTCTAAATTGATTTCTAATTTTCTGAGCAATTTTTGTCAAATAGGTTTTTTATCTTAAAGATTTGAATCTTTGGGTGTATCAAACACTAGATTAACATGGTAATTTACTGCTGTCTATTGGGTACCTAATCAAGAAAGATTAGGTGAATTACTGATCTATCACCCCATTTAGTAATCAGTAGCAGATTGTTTTGATGTTTACTAATTTGTAATAGAATATGAAATCTGGTATTGCTAGGTTACCTCCATTCATATTTCCCCCTACTGATTTCCTTGCTATTCTTGACCTTTTGTTCTTCCAGATAAATTTTATTACTATTTTCTACCTCTATAAAATAATTCTTTGGTAGTTTGGTTTGTCACTAAAAAAGTAAACTAATTTAGGTAGAATTGTCATTTTTTATTATACTGACTTGGGCAAACCATGAGCAATGAATATTTTTCCAATATTTGTCTTTGTTTGTGTGAAGGGTATTTTGTAATTGTGTTCAAATGATTTCTGGATTTGTCTGGACAGATAGACTCGCAAGTATTATAAATTATCTGTAGTCATCATAAATGGAATTTGTCTTTCTTTTTCTGGAATGGGTTTTATTGGTAGTATGTAGAAATGCTGCTGACTTATGGGTTTGTTTTATTTCCTACAAATTTGCTAATGCTGTTAATTGTTTCAATTTTTAATTATTTTCATTTTAATTAAAAATTTTACTACAAATAAAAATTTTAAATAAAAATAAAAATGTAAATAAAACTTTAATTTTTAATTGAATTTTTAAATATTCAATTGTGTCATCTGCATAGAGCAATAGTTTAATTTCCTTATTGCTTAGTTAAATTCCTCCAAATACTTTTTCTTGTTTTATTGCTGTGGTTAGCCTTTCTAGTACAATACTGAACAGTTGTGATAATGGATCTTCTTGTACTCCTGATCTTATCTGGAGAACTTTCAAGTTTATCCCTGCTACAAATAATGCTTGCTCTTCATTTTATTATTATTTTTCACTTAATGATATTTTATTTTTTTTCCAATTACATGTAAACATAGTTTTCTTCTTCAGGGATCTTTTATACCTGTTTTTCCAGTTGGCCAATTTTGCTTCATAAGAAGTTATTTTCATCAATGAATTTTTCTACTTCTTTTTCCATTTGGATAATTCTAATTTTTTTCTTCAGTATTTTTTTTTGTACTTCTTTTACCAAGCTATTAATTGTCTTTTTATATTTTTCTTCCCTAACTCTTATTTCTTTACTTAATTTGTCTCTAGCACTTTCACTTGATTTTGAAAATAATTTTTTAGTTCTCCCAGGAATTCTTTTTAGTCTTGGATCCACTTCATATTTTACCTTTGAGGCTTTGCTTGTAGCTATTTGGATTTCATTGTCTTTGTATGAGTTTGTGTCTTGATATTTCCTGTACCATAACAGCTTTTTATGGTCAGATGCATTTGTTTTTGTTCTTTGCTCATTTTCCCACTATATTCCTTTGCCTTGAATTTATAACAAAATAGTTTTCTGTTCCCATATGTGGAAGGGAGCAGAGTACTGTCTCAAGCCTTTCCCCCACTTTTGTTTTCAGTGTTATTCTTGGGGTTTGAAAGTTTTCAGTATTTCCAAGATAGTGTGATTTGAGAACAGATGTGGTCATGGCTCTCCTGTTCTGGGCTCTCTGATTATTACCCCCAAAATGATCCTGATCTCTTTGAATTGCAATTAATACTGCTCTTCTGGGTCCTTGTTTCCTTGGGATCAGAAGCAATACTGAACGTCAGGTGCCTTCATCCATTGTTACAAAAAGTGATGCTGCTCTTCAGTCCCCCCTGCTCACTTTTGACTGAAAATACTCTTCTCTGCCCTTCAGTTGTGACCCCTAGAAGTAGGTTTAGGGAATGAAGTTACCAAAAAGTATCTGGTCCTGTGTCCAGTGCTAGTCCAGGGGTCCCTTGTAATCTTTCTGACAAGTTTTCAGGGCTCCTTACTATTTCTGGCTTGAAAGCTCCCAAAGCTACTGTTGCTTCTGTGACTACCATTTAATCCTACCACTGGTGTTTTATCCATGTGAACTCTAAGTCAGTCTCCACCCCGTGTTACAGATCTCTGCTTCTGACCTCCTAAGTTGTGTTGGTCTGAAAGAATGTTTCATCCTAAACTCCTGTTGACTTTGCCATTACAGATTTTGATTTGAGGCATTATTTGAAAGTTTTCTGGAGGGGAATGTTGAAAAAGCTCAACTGAGTGCTTTGTCTGTTCTGCTGTCTTGGCTCCACTCCTGGAGTCCCTCTCTTACATTTTTCATGTATTTTCTTGGTTTACACAGAGCAGCCTTAACACAGATCCTTATTGTAAATAATGAATATTCAAATAATATCTGATTATTGTCTGGGTATACTGGCTCTCTCTCTCTCTCTCTCTCTCTCTCTCTCTCTTTCTGTCTCCCTGTCTCTATCTGTCTGTCTCTATCTCCCTGGCTCTATCTCTGTCTCTCTCTCTTTCTTTATTTCTATCTCTCTCTGTGTCTTTCTCTGTCTCTCTCTTTTCTTCCTCCCCTCACCTCAGTTCTTCTTCTCTTTCTCCCTTCCTCTCTGACTCTGTCTTTTCATTTGCATTTTTCTGGTTTCTAACATTAAGCTGTTAACATCTTGATGCCTGAAACTATCTTCTAAAATTCAGTAAATCTTGTCAAGAAACTTGTAAAAATGCTATTGTATTGTTAATTTTCCCTGTGTATGTTTCTTCCTAAGAAAATTGTAAATTGTTTATGTGCAGGGGCCTGCCTTATGTGTCTTTGTATCTGTAGTTCTTAGAACAAGGCCTTCTACATAGTAATTGGTTAATGAGTGTTTGCTGATGAGCTATTATTCAGTGCAGAGAGTATGTCCCATTTTAGGGACTTGCAATCTTATTTAATCTATTTGATTGTGTTTGAATGAGGAGTTGGCTATCTGTACACATGGTTGAGGGGAGGGGGTGGCCAATAAAATAGCATCGAGGAATCATTATACTCTACCTGACTCCTCTCTATAAACAAACATGTTTAATTCAAACTGCCAACACCTGGGTGTGATGGGGAACTAACATGCAAGGTCACTTTTTTTTTATGGCTAAGAAAACAAAGGGAGAGGTAAAAGCTTAGGCAAGGCATTTTAATAATAGTAAAAATAGTAACAGCAACTCTTATTTATGCAGCTTTAAGGTTAGCACAAAGCATTAAATACAGCATCTCACTTGACACTCTTTAATCTTGTTTTTTTTTAATTTTAAAATAAAGAAATTGTACTAAATGATTTCTCAGGTCCCTTCAAGTGCTTGTATTCTATGAAATTCAATGAGGCTTCTTACAAATCCTTTCTGTGCTCACTGGGAGTGTCAGAACCTTCTACGGAGTATCATATTTCAAAGATATGACAGACAGAGACAGAGACAGACAGACACAGAGAGACAGACAGAGAGAGACACAGACAGAAAAAGAGACAGATAGTCATATGGACAGAGATAGAGGCAGAGACAGAGACAGAAGTGAGGGAAAGGGAGAGAGAAGGAGAGAGGGAGGGAGAGAGAGAGAAAGAGAAAGCAAGAGAGGGAAGGAGGAAGAGAGCGAGAGAAAGAGAGAGAGAAAAAGAGAGAGACACAGAGAGAGAGAGAGAGACAGACAGACAGATAGACAGACAGACAGACATTGGAGGACATCACCCCATAATGATATGCTCAAACCCTAGTCATCTGATAACTCTCCCTAGTTTGCAAATGTCAAAGGTAAAGGAATTAGAGGAATTTCATGAGTTGGTCACATCATCTCCAAGTGGCATATGGTCAGTAATGTAAGACCTTTAAGTGGAGAAGGGATGCCAGGACTATATCATGTAATGGGAACCCAGAAATAATTATAGGAAGCATAAAAATATAAATAATTGGGGAGAGTTACCAGATGGTTAGGGTTTGAGTATATCATTATGGGATGATGGCCTCCAATGTTCTACTGTGATGACCCCTGGGTCTCTAGTCCCAGTCTAGGGGTATAGTGGAAAGAGCTCTGTCTCCAGAATGTGAGGTCTGTGGCTCAAAACCTGTATCTGTTGCTGCCTGTGTGACTTCGAGTAAGTCACAACTTCCCGAGACCATTATTTCTTCCTCTATATTATGAAAGAGATCTAGATTAGATGATCTTTGAGGTCCCTTTCAGCTTTAATTCTCTGCCCCAGGGATCTCTCTGGTTAGATCCTTTCCCCACCTTCTATAATTAGAAAGTCTAGAATGATTTCTTTGTTGTAGGTTCTCTGTCCATCAATCCAGATCACAACATTTCTCCATTGTAGTTAAAAAAAAATCATTTGCTGATGATTAATGATGATGAACTTCAAAAAATCTTCCAGGCTGATTCTTAGATAACAGACACAGAATCTGTCATCGATCTGTTAGAAGCCTTTTGAGTTGATATAGCTTGCCAGACCTTGAACTTCTCTGGAATGGCTTTCAGGAACCCAGAGTCATCAAGCTGCAATGAGGATTGCCTTCAGCAAGTTTCCAAAATTTAAGTGCTTGACACATGCCCTTTCCCCCTGCTGCTGAAATCAATTTACTTCTATACAATAGTCATAAAGCATGGCTTAAACCATCTCCAGCAGCAGCATCCTAACAGTCCACGAGATGGGGGACATTGCTATCATTTCTCTGTGGGTGACCTACTACTCAGTTGTAACCATAACATAAATTCAAAAGAAAGCAACAGAAGCAACAAAGTTCATCACATCTTTTGCTCAATTTTTAGAAAATGTGATTGTTGCTATTGTCACTTTATTAAAATTTCAAATTCAACCTTTAATAGATTTTTTTTTCTTTTGGCACTTTACCTACAAGACTAATAGATTGTCTTTAGATGAGTACTGATGATGAAAAATGTTATCCATGACAGAAATATATTGTTTCATATGATAAATAGTTTGATTTTTTCCCCTTGAGAACTGCTTGTTTATGTCCTTAGACCATTTATCAATGATCAAAGAATGACAAAGAATGACTTTAATTCTTAGAAATTTGAATCACTTCCTCACATATTTTGAAAATGAGATCTTCTAAAAAGATCATTTTCATGCATACATATATACACATACACATACTTCTTTCTATCTATCTGTCTCTCTAGACATCGAGGAAATTAGTTTTGGCTGTGTAGATTTATAACAAGGAACTTAATTTTCTTTTCTATTAATTTTTAAAAAATGAGAAATGAAGGCTGCTACAGATGTGGAGCATTGCATGTGCTTTCAGATGAAGTTACTACATTGTTAGTTTTACTTTGTTATGAGACTTTTCATGAATTGAAAGTAATCTATAAATGTTTATGATGCAAAAACAAAATACATTAATAAAACTTTTTTTTTGTAAAAACAATGAATGGATGATCTTTGGATGGATAGAGATTGGATGAGATACATAAGATTGCTGAAGGATAAATGTTCATCTGATATTCAAAAGAGAAAAGAAAATTCTAAACTTATTATTAAAATTATACTTAGTGAACATATAAGAAAAGAAGTGATAACCACAAAGAAACCACATAGCTTTATTAAGAACAGCTTATGTATGACTGACTCTGTTAAGAACTAGCAGGATGTAGTGGATGGTATTTGTAGTTAGATTTGGGGCCAGAAATCCAACCTCATATACTTACTGGCTTTATAAACCTAGGCAATTCATTTATTTTCTTTGAACCTCAGTTTGTAAAATAAGGGGACAGATAAGCTAGATGGATTCTGAGATTCCTTCTAGTTCTAAAACTATGTTTCTATGATTTCCTTTTCCTCTTGCAAATGTACAAATCTGGAGATCAAGGAAATGCTTATAGTTTATATATAGTTTTAGCAAAATATTTAATAAATTATCTCATGACAAGTTGATCAATTTTTTGCATATGGTAACTTATGAAACATAGAAAGACAAAATGTCTTTAATATCTTTTCTCTTTTTGTGATGCTAATAGCAGAGTGGTAGAAAGGAATACAAATGGAAGAAGAAGAATAATTTGTAGACCTACCATAAGTTTTTATTTAACTCCTGATATTCTAAATATTAGATTTTTGTCCAATGACCATGAACAAATGTTACCAAAGAAATTGAATTATATCAGTATTAATATTCTCACTATAAATGAAACCAAAAGATGCAAGGAAATAGCAACAAGAAAGGATGAGTCTTAGATTTTCCTCAAAGAAACAAATAATTGAGTTGGTTTTATCATGTGTCCAAATGGACGAAGAAAAATAATTTTGTAGGACAGTTCCTCATTATACTTTGAAATACTCATGATGAGCTTGCCCAAAAAGTAAGCTCAATTTTAATTATTTAAAACAAAGTTATTTTAATTTCTATGCCAACATCTGATGCAGAGGAAGAGGTCAAGTAATTTAAAAATATTTAGTAAAAATGTCATTTCTGCCTTTTGTTATAATAGCATATTAATTTTTAAAAATTTCACTACCCTTGCAATTAGATATTTTTTTTTAATAAAATTGGGAGGATGAGGGATTAAACAAGGTCAACTGACAAACCAACCATGTCTGATTATAAGTACTGCATTCCATATCAGAGGTTTCATCCTTTTCTTCCAGAAGAAAGTTTCTTTTCTCTATCAGATCTAAGTACTAAGAATAATCATTATAATTCATCACAATTTGACTGAATTTTAGAGGTGCCATCATTAACATGATTGAAGGAATTGGATAAAGTTTTTTTTACTTTTATTTTCATCACTCTACATCACTTTAAATGTCTTCACATTTCTTTATTTTTAAAACCTCTTTGGAGTAAATGCCTAGCAGTCAGTTTACTGTCTCAAAAGGGTAACAATAATTAAACGACTTTTCTTTCCTAATTCCATGTTGTTTCCAATGCCTAGTTCAATTGATGACTCTTAGATTTTCCATGGAGAAACAAATAATAGAGTTGGTTTTGTCATGCCCAAATGGATGAAGTGTGTCTGTTTTCCCATCATCATCCAAAATAATTCCCTCATTTTTTTTCTCATCACCAGTCAATAGGGTCAAGAAGAATTTATTTTTGGATTTTTATTTTAGCTCATATTTTTATTTTTTGGAGATCTGGAGTGTTTTTTTTCCATATGATTGTTGGTAATTTCTTATTTTTTTCTGAGAATTTTCTTCATGTCCTTATGGAGAATTGCTCTTAGGCATATATTTATGCCAATTTCCTGTATATCTTGGATATCAGACATTTACCAGAGATATTTGCAGAAAAAAATTCCAACTCATTTTTTATTATTCTAGCTATTTTGATTTTGTTTTTGCAAAATCATATACTGACCTCAACCTGATTTATGACAAATTATCTTCCAGTTTTTCTAGCAAATATTGTCAAATAGAGAATGCTTGATTTATCTGACTTTGCATATCAAAATGCATTTTTATTATTTTAAAATTGTATATTAAAATATTCACTTTCATGCCAATGTACATATAATGATATTATCTTCAGTAAGTATTAGTATTAGTAATAAATACAAAATCCTGGAGGGATACGATGAACACTTCCATAGAGTTCTCAACAGGCTGTCATCAATTGATGCTGAGGCCATTAACTATATACGCAGGGTAAAATTAATCCCTTTCTAGCTGAACTTCCAACTGAAGAAGAGATTTTGACTGCCATTAGACTCCTCTCATTTGGCTGAGTGCCTGGTCCTGATTCTATTCAAGCTGAAATGTACAAGGCAGGAGGACCACTGCTCATATTAAAATTGGCTGAAGCCTTGTAGGTTATATGTCAAGAAGAGGTTGTCCTCCAGGAATTCAAGGTTGCTCCTATTATCCATTTTATAAAGGAAAAGAGCATAAGCTGTCATGTGACAATCATAGGTGTATTTCTCTCTTAGTCACTGCCAGCAAAATCCTTGCCAGATTGCCCCTTAATAGTCTGATCCTTCACCTGGAAGATTATCATCCACCTGATAGCCAGTGTGGCTTCAGAAAATGCCAAATAACAGTTAATATGGTGCTTGGTGCCTGATAATTCCAAAAGAAATGCCAAGAAAAGAACAGAGATCAGTACATAAATATTCATTGATTGCATCAAGACCTTTGATCTTGTCAGTCATGAAGACTTGTGGAAGATCATGGTAAAATTTGATTCCCTGGAAAATTTCATCAGTATTGTATGCCCATTTCGTAAAGGCATGTTTGCATGCATTCTGGATAACAGATGATGCTCTTGAGCTTCCCCAGGTAACAGTGGAGTGAAGCAGAGCCACATGCTTGCTCCTAGGCTTTTTAGCATGATTTTTCAGTGATGTCAGATGCTTTCGTTGGGGATGAAAATGGCAACAAGGTCAGCTACTGCATTTATAATAAATACCTTGAAAGGGCTACAAGCTAAGACTAAAGTTGAGAGAGTCAGTGTGCAACTTTTTCTTTGTGAACTTAATGTAGTCCAGTTTGAGAGTGAGATGCAGCAGAATATGAATCAATTTGTTATTGCTTGTGCTAATTTTGGCCTGACAATTAACACTGAGAAAACTGAGGTTCTCCTCTAGTCAATACACACCATCCATATATGGAACCATCAGTTAAAGCAAATGGAGAAATTTTGAATGCTGTGGATAAATTCACTTAAAATGGCAGTATACTTTCCAGGGATGAATACATAGATGGGTTGATGTACATATTGCCAGAGCTAGCTCAGTATTTGGGAGGCTCTAAAGGAAAGTGTGGGAGCGAAAAGGTATTAGCTTGCCTAACAAACTTAAGGTTTACAGTCATTGTGCTGATTTTATTATTGTATCTTTGTGAAACCTGTGCCATAACAGGAAACTGAATCTCTTCTATTTGAATTGTCTTGGCAAGATCCTGAATATTACCTCTCAATATAAGGTACCAGACACTGGGGTCCTTTCTCAAAGTGAACTGCCAAGTATTTATACTCAGCTACAAAGGATACAACTCTAGTGGGCTGGCCATGTAGTTTACATGCTAAACATGTGTTTCCTTAAAGGATTATTTTGCAAAGTTACATAAGGCAAGTGCTCACAGGAAGGTCAGAAGAGGTGATAGAAGGACGCTCTCAAAATCTTTTTTTTTTTTTAAATAGCTTTTTATTTTTCAAAATGCATACAAAGATAGTTTTCAACATTCACCCTTGCAAAACCTTGTGATACAAATTTTTACCACCCTCCCAACTTTTCCCCTCTCCTATTTCTGCATTTATTATGATGCATAAAAAAAAAATCAGATCAAAAGGGGGAAAATGAGAAAGAAAAAGACAAGCAAGCAATGTTCTTTTGGTGCTACTCATTTCACATAGCATCAGTTCATATAAGTCTCTCCAGGCCTTTCTGAAATCATCCTGCTGATCATTTTTTATAAAACAATAATATTCCATTACATTCACATATCATAACTTATTCAGTCATTCCCAGCTGATGGACATTTGCAAGTGAATGCTAGTTAGAATGATCAAAGAAACTTCTTGTCTAGTTGTAGATACACATATAATAATCAATAAACCTATGGTTTCTTTGATAGGTCTTTCTTTCTCTAGGACATTTCGCAGTCTATCTATGCCTTCTCAACTAGAGGGTTTCTTGCTCATACCCTCCATATATACTTCTAAGAGAATTGACCCAACACACTGCCCTCTAAGTCTTTTCTCCCCACTGTCTGCTCCTAAAATCAGGGATTATTATTGGAGACACTAATTTTAAACTGAGTAATGTTACAATTTCTGTTAATTCTTTTTATGAATTACTTCTGAAATTCAATATATATTTTTTTTTAATTAGTGTAGCACCGTTTTTTTTTAAATAAACTTTTATTTACAGGTTATATGTATGGGTAACTTTACAGCATTGACAATTGCCAAGCCTCTTGTTCCAATTTTTCCCCTCTTTCCTCCCATCCTCTCCCCCAGATGGCAGGATGACCAGTAGATGTTAAATATATTAAAATATAAATTAGATACACAACAAGTATACGTGACCAAACTGTTATTTTGTGTAGTACTGTTTTGCCTCAATCAGTCACAAGAACAGGTTCAATTCTGGAAAGATACATAAAAATCTATTTCAACTTTGTAATTTATTTTGAAGCATCCCCTAAACTCACTCTTAGTTCTGTATGCCTTGCAATGATCTTTGACTCAAAGCAGTAACTTTTGATTGACTTATTCATGGGAGTCAGGAATAGGCAATTCAGGGCTTCTACAATAGAGAAAAGGGACAAAAGGCAGAATCAAATGACTATTTTGAGTTCCCAATAGCTATTATCTAACCTTAGAACCATCGTTCATGGCCTCATTTTTAATTTTAAAGTTCTTTAGTACATTAATAGTTCTCCATCTTCTATCTCATGGCCAGACAAACTGAACATAGACAAAATGGGACTGAGTTTTACAAAATAAAAGATGAATAAATTTCCTGGAAGCATAACAAAGAAAAGGTAAGATGATATGGATATATTTGAGTCAATAAGCATGAAATATCAACTCAGTGGACATGGAAATACACTGGCACAGCACGACTTTCTGGTACTTTGAATAACAAATATTCTATAAATATTTCATCTTACAAATATACCATGAAGTCCAATTCTCCAAGCAACTAGGTGAAGACTATCTCCATGTTGACTGATGAATTGACTTTTTTTAATAAGCCAATACTGTCAGTTTGGATATCTCGATGACATTTAAATTCTGTATAATCAATAAACGTGGTTATGGAAAAGGAAATGACATTGGAGCTGGATTCCAAGTTTTGATTTTGCCATTTATTGGCTATATAGTCTTGGGCAAGTTCCAATTTCCTCCTCTACAAAATAAGATTGAAAATATTTTCACCAATAATTTCAGTTTGTGAAAATACTTTGTTACACATGAAGAGCTGTCAGTATGTAGCCTATTATTAGTTATTCTATTCATTAACAAAAAGTCAGAACCAGAAGTAGCTCTTTATTATTAGGGAGAAGGGAGATCATGCCCACTAGTCCAATGATCTTGGTTTGAAAGGAAAAGGGATGAATTATTCTATTTCTTTTTCTGCTGTTCCTTAGGAATGGTATAAGTGAATTCAAGTGTGTGTGTGTGTGTGTGTGTGTGTGTGTGTGTGTGTGTGTTAAATTTATCTCAAAAGCAGTGATTTCTTCATTAAGGGGACACTACCTCTTGTAGCAGAACACAACCCCTTCCTGCTTAGTAAATAATTTCTTTAGTTGATCTGGCTAAAATAAATCACTTGTGGTTTACCTTTTACGGGGATGAGCCTTGAAGATCTGAGTTGAGCTACTTCTTGAACAACAGAAATATAATTATTCATTGAGATCATCCTTGAAATCTTGGTAGGACTTCCCAGAATTTATGCTCTTCTATCATAATTTTTGAGAAGGCTGTGTCACCTTCATACTGTGAAGAGGGAGAGAGAGAATGGTGTAAGTGATAAAATTATATGGCAAACATGACAAACTGGTAAGAGAGTTAGTGTGGCATGAGGAAGACTAGATTTAAGTTTCACCAATGGCACATACTGTTTGTGTGACATTTAGTAAGTCACATATATTCTAAATACTCTAGACAACACTAAGACTAAAAGTCCAAAAGGAGCCAAACCTGCATTGGTAGAGGGAGTTTCCTCATCTGGAAGTTCCCAAAAGAATACTATCTATCACGCTAGAAAATCATACTGTTCAAATAAGAAATCAAAAAGAATTTCTTGAAGATAGGAAAAGTAGTTCTGACTCCTTTCTTTGTTATTTTCTAATACTAACTACTAATGAGCAGAGCAGCTCTGAAATCAGGCCTGAAATCAGGAAGATCTGAGTTCAAATCCAGCCTCAGATACTGGTTATTGGCATTGGGCAAGTCTCCTAACTCTGCCTCAGATTCTTATCTGTAAAATTCTGGAGAAGGATCTTTGCCAAAAAACAAACAAACTAACAAAACAAAACAAAAACCAAAACAAACAAATAAAAAACAACCAAGAAACTCAAATGGGTCACAGAGTCAGACATGATCAAATAATAACAAATGAGCTAAATAGAATTTTGAAGAACATCTGTTTGAATTAAGTTCTAACACTGGAAATATTAACACAAGTCTTCTTTCATTTTGTTCTTGGTATTTAGTTCAATAAATTTTGACAGGTATTTATAAAGTTCCTAAAATGGGCATCATGGCATAAAGTACATAGGAAGATCTAAGTTCTAAACTTGCCTCAGATATCAAACATGTGATCTTAGGCAAATCACTAAACTTCCAAGTCTCCAGTACCTCTGCTCACATACTCAATTATGGACTAATTTGTAATTTGCATTGATGGAAGAATTCAAAACAGTAGAATCAAAGAGAAGAATATAAGCTCCCTAAGGGCAAAAATGATCTCATCTTTTTCTTTGAATCCCCAGCGCTTAGCACAGTGCAGTGTATGGCACAGAAAATATTGAATAAATGTTTATTGAATGTGTAATTGATTCAGGAATTCAAGGAGAGGGAATATTTTCAGCTGTGAGGTAAGGATAGGTTTTATGGACTAAGATGTTCTCAAATTGTACCTTGAAAGAGAGAATTTTAATTTATGAGAAAAGAGAATAAAGTGGAGGGGATTCCATTATAAGATTGGGTAATTAGATGTGTAGACATTTAGGTGAGGTGTAAAAGAATCCTCTGGTTGGAGGAAAGAATGTACAAAGAAGAATGCTGTGATATCAGAACAGAAATGAAGGGATCAGATTGTTAAGGACCTTGAATGCCAGACTTAGAGCTTTATATTTTATTCTGCAGGTGATTTGGAGAGGAGCCTTTGAAGGTTCTTTGAGCAAGACATTGATATGATCAAATTGTACATTAGAAAGATCACATTGGTACTAGTGCGAAGGGAAAGATTGAAAAGGGCAACACTTAAGAAAGGGAGAAAAATTAGTCTATCACACTAGTTTAAATGAGAGGTGAAAGCTTGAAATATAGCTATGGTAATGAAATTAGAAAGGAGATCAGAAAGCAGAGAACATTTAGGAAAGATATTTTTGTGAGAAACTAAACAGAACTTGGCAAAGAATTGCCTCTGGAAAGCAAGGAAGATAGAAGAGTCAAGAAAGGCCCCAAAGTTGTAAGACTGCATAACTAGAATAATGGTGGTACCTTTGTGAAAAATGTGGAAATTAGGAAGAGGGACAGAGTTTTTTAGGAGCCTGGAGGAATGTTCAGTTTTAAACATATTGAATTTGAAATATTGTTCAGGAGGTTATGTATAGCAACTGATGGGACAGAAGGTGATATGAGACAACATATTAGATATGGGCATATAGATTTTAAAATCACTTCCATGGAAATTTGAAAATTGAAATCACAAGAGTGCATGAGATAGCCAAGTCAATTGTTGAAAAACACGTATTAAGTGTCTACTTTGTGACAGACACTATAATAAGCTCTGGATATACAAAGAAAAATGGTCACTGCCCTCAAGGAGTTTATAATCTAGTAGAAAAATCTAACAGACAATACACAAAAGAAAGCTGCCATGATTTTATGACTCTACCCTTCAATGAGAGGGTCAGAATAGTGATGAAATGTGAGAAGTAAGTCTGATTTGATCTTGCAAGATGAAGATATTTTTCGATGATGATTTAATGGGGGCATGACATAAAGGCCAAAGAAGTCCACAGATGGAGAAGACAGAGAGAAAAGATGAGTGTGAGGGCAGAGCTTTGGAGAATCATCATATTTGGATGGGGGAAGCAGTAAGGAAGAAGAGGAACTGATCAATGAGACTAAGAAGGATTGTCATAGACTAGAACAGAGTTAGGTTAAGGGAATAAACAGGGAAAAGGACAGTGTCAACAATGTTAAATGTAGCGGAAACATCAAGGATGAGGTCTAAGAAGAGCCATTGGAGTTGATGATAAGGTGATGGCGCCATACAGAAATTACTTAAACAAAGTAGTTTTAGTTGAATAGTAGAGATGGAAAGTCAATTCCAAGAGATTGAGGAGAAAGTGAGTGGAATTAAAGATTTTAAGCAGAGACTGATTACTCTATTTTTACCAATAAAGGAGAAGTAGAAATATAGAATGATAACTTGAAGAGATGGTCCCAGTAAAAAAAAGTTGCTTTTGATTGGTTTGCTTGTTTTTTGTTTCTTAGAATAGGAGAGACTCTAACATGTTTGTAGAACATGAGATTAGTTAGTTGTTCCTTGCCCTTGAAGAATGCCTAAATGACATCACTGTATTGGGATCAAGGTATGGTATATCCCATTGTGACTAATCAGATCAAGAGGAGCTCAGAAGATTCTAGCATAGACGATGGGGTTAGAGACAGTGGAGAAAAATAAGTTGTCCTTTATATAGCTGTATTTTTGTGCCCTTTTTCCTGATTAAAGGTCAGAGTACCATCAATTTAGAGTCCAAAGGAACCTTTGGGATTTGAATTCAACCCTTTCATTTAATAAAGGAGAGCACTGAGGCACAGAGGAGTTAAATGATTTCTCCAGGGCTACATAGCTAACTGTGTTTGATGGGATTTGAACTCAGGTCATTCCAATTCCTAGTTCAGTTCTGTATCCATTTTGCTGAATACATGACTTATTGAAGTCTGATGATCTCATCTCCTTGGTCAAAGGCAATGTCTTTTATAGTTTGTGAATACATCATGGTTCTCTACTTTCTTTCACTTTCCCAAATTCTATATGTATTGATTTTCTTAGAGGCAGGGGGCAAAAAGCAGTATAAAAAACCAAATTATCATAGACAAAGAATGGATCTCATTACTCAATGCCACATTAGCGCAAACCTTTCAAAGGAGGCTGAAAGCTCCATCTCTGTGAACAGGACTGTTTACCCTTTTCACTGAATTCATTTTGGCACCCGACTGATTTTTTTTTTTTTATTCCTATCTCTCCATTCACTAGTCAGTGAGCTGTCCAAAGAAGGAAAATTGTGGAAGAAAAAGTACTCGGGGTTAAATGAGAGCACAAAACAAGTAAAAACAGTAGCGAATGAGAGGAAGTTCTGTTATAAAACCCACATTTACAAAGAATTATAGAAAAGCTCTTCTCATCTAACCACAATTATCTCTATCTTACAGTTGAGGAAACTGAAACTTAAAAGGTTGAAATCTCTTGTTTAGCATCACTCAGCCAGCATATTTCAGAACAAGGATATACATCTTTACCCATAAGACCAGTTATATAGTAGAGTATACCATATTCCCTCTAAATGAGTGAAATTATTAAGGAAAAGTCTTAGAACTCCTTCTGATAATAATGAAGTATTAAGTTCAATAAACATCATAGTATATTATAAAAGTCTTATTTGCCAGACTCTGTGCCAAATACAAGATTTGTAAAATAGAAGGGAATTTTAGCTAATGACACAGTAGGACTATTTTGGCTCATAACAGTAAGTCATATGACAAGTCAAGGGTTGAATTAGGCCAAGTTTTCTAATTCTAGAGCTTTTCCTACTGGCCCCCCTCTTTTGTTTATTTTTTATTTTAAAACAATGTCTGAATTAAAAGGCAATTGGGTAGTATAGAGGATTGAGTCCTGGAGTCAGGAATAACTGAGTTCAAATCCAGCTTCAGATATTTACTATCTGTGGGGTCATGGACAAATCACTTAATCTTGCTTGCCTCAGTTTTTTTTTTAAATGAACTGGAGGAGGAAATGGTGAACCCCTTCAGTATCTTCACCAAGAAAACCCTTTGGGGTCATGAAGAATCAGACATGACTGAACCTTTCAAAGGAAGTTAAGAGTTCCATTTCTGTAAACAGTACTGTTTACCCTATTCACTGAATTTACTTTGGCACCCAACTGATTTTTTTTTATCCATGTCTTTCAGTACCAGAGTTAAATGAGATAGGGACAGTTTTTTTTCCCTCATGTATAAGATCTTATAGATCTTAGATAGATCTATAGATCCCACTGCCCTGGGAATACAGAAAATGACATTGGATTTCATCTTTGCAATCTAATAATTTGATCCTTAGTTTACCATTTGCAAAATGGGAAATGACAAAAATTTAAGAAGTACTTTAAGGCCTGCAAGGTGTTTGGATACACTCATTTGATCCTCACAATAACACTATGTAGTAGGGATACTACATATTATTGTCCATAGTTTACAAATGAGGAGACTGAAGCTCATAGCTAATGTCAGAAACAGTATTTGGATCTATGTCTTTCAGGATCCAAGTGCTCTATTTCTCCATGACATACTAAGCCGAAGAAGTTGAGTGACATTCATAATTATCATGAAGACTAAGAGCCAACATGACTACTTTTTGCCCTGCAGAGTCCAATGTACCACAACATTCTTAATCAGAGACTGGAAGAGCTAAAGGTTACATGGGCAAGAGAGACATTTGAGCCTCTTCAGCAACAGAAATGAATTAAATCATGTTAAAAATGTTTCTCAATCTAGTCCTGCTAAATCAATGCAGATTTTGCAGATTTAGTTGAATGAGATTTCTTAAAAGAATTAATGTATTTAATATTTAATATAATGTATTTAATCCAAGCTGGATTTTGAGTATCAACACTCTTCCTAACTATGTGACTTTATGGAAGTAAGTTACTTTGAGTACTGAACTAGTAACTAGAAGACTTTAATTTGAATCCTAACTCTATAAATCCATGACATGGCTCTAGCATAGCCTATTTTTGAGATTTTGGCAAAGTTACTTAAGAAAAAATTTCTTCATTTGGAAAATATAGGAAAATATTAAATTTACTACCAACTTTATAGAATTTTTAGAGGATCCAAATGAGAAGATGATAATGATACCTAATATTTATATAGTACCTACTATGTTCCAAGCACTGTGCAAAATAAATATGTTACAACTATCATCTCATTTGATTTTCAGAGCAATCCTTGGAAGTAGGTACTTTCATTACCCCAATTTTAAAGATGAGAAATCTAAGAAAGTCAGAGGCTATGACTCGATTAGTGTTACATAACTAGTAAATATCTGAGGTTGAAACTGAACTCAGGTTTCTCTGACTTCAGACCTAGTGCTCTATTTCCTATATCATAAAATTTGTGAAGTGGTTTATAATCACAGTATTGCATAAATGAGCATTATTTCATCATTATCCATATCATTGTTTACTCCAATAGGCTTTCAATTTTTTACAAGGTATTTTCCAGTTTGGCCAGTCCATTATTCTAAGGCATACTTCAACTAGGTTTCTTAGGTCCTTTCAAGGTTCACTATAAATCCTACCTTCTACAGAAAGTCTTTCCTGATGATCCTCTCTATCAGTGACTCTTCTGTGGCATTAGTTTCCATTTATTCAGTATTTGTTTTATATGTACATATTCTCATATTGTTTCCTCCATTAGAAAGTAAGCTTCTTGAGGACAGAGGCAGTTTTTGCTCCCTTTTGTATTCCCACTTAGCCAAGGTCTAGTTTGTGATGTTTAATGGTTGTTTGTGACTGATTAGTATGGATGAATAGGATTCTGAACCTTGAAGGTTAGTCTATTCAGCTCAGGTGGAGTTCATGGTAAAAAGACCACAAAGATATTTGAGCCTCTTCAGCAACAGAAATGAACTGAATTATGTTAAAAATGCTTCTCAATCTAGTCCTGCTAAATCAATGTAGATTTTGCAGATTTAGTTGAATGAGATTTCTTAAAAGAATTAATGCATTTAAGCAACCCAGGATTCTATTAAAAAGTCACTGATTAGAACAGTGTTTGAGAGCCTCACTGACAGGTAATTAAATCCATGGACCAGATGGCAGGTAAGAGTTCAATTTGATCCACCCAAAATACCTTCAGGGAAGGAGATTTCACAGTTTCTTTTAATAGTCTATTCTCATCGGCCTTTCAATGACAAGTTGAATATTTGTTAAGGGAAGATTATTGGAGGAAAAGTAGGCTTTCCCCCAACATTGGGTTTACTCTTTTCCCTCTGTTACTCAAAATCTTTCTAGTCATTTAGCCTCTTCAAAGGCAATTCAGTTAAATTCCAAAACATTTATTAAGTATTTGGTATATGAAAGCACCTTGCTATATGCTGGGGATTTAATTTCAGTTATTCTCCCCTATGTGGTACATTCCTTTTTCTATAGTTTAGGCATCCTCTGGGGCAAAAATGCAGGAAGGTGATGTAATTGCCCATAAGAACTAGCTATCAGAGCCTGGTGGGATAAGTTAAATAGCTCATATCAACCAATCCGGCATTAGATTTGTGGGTAAAGTAAATTTGGGGAACTAACGCAGAGCAAGCTGACCCCAAAATGTGAGTTAGGTTTCACAGTGCTGGTCTGAAGAATTCCAAGTGGACAATTTTCAAATTCATGTATGTATAAGGGCCATCGAGTATAACAGGGATTGAAACAAAAGTTGGAATTTTCAGAAACTGAAATGCATGCTCCCTGGAGTACAATCTTTAATTCAATCCATAATAAACAATTTGGCTTTTTTTCCTTCTTATTTTGAACAAAATATGTATCAGAAGGACCATAGTCCACTAGTTTTTGTTACTAAGCAGATGTCTCGCCCATCAACAGGTAACCAGCCTCTTGTTTCAATATGAGTCTGTTTACTATGAAAATCAACAAATTCTGCTGTCACATAGGGTTGGAGTACACTTTAAAGAAAAAATATTTTTTTTTTTTTGCTGAGGCAATTGGGATTAAATGACTTGCCCAGGGTCACACAGCTAGGAAGTGTTAAGTGTCTGAGGTCAGATTTGAACTCAGGTCCTCCTGACTTGAGAGCTGATGGATAGAGATCCACTGTACCACCTAGCTACTCCAAGAAAATATTTGTTATAGTTTATTAATGTTTAACCTGCGAGAAGATCCTTTAGGTTTATAAAATTTATGAAACGCACCAAGTCCACGTCATTTCTTGTATACTTTGTTTGGTAGAACCAAATTACATGATGTCAGAATCTCACAAAATCACTTTTTTTGAGAATCATAATCATTCTTACTTCAGGTAATATAGAATAATGTGTAAACACACATATGCATATATTCATGAAATACACATAAAATACTCACATACATATAATCATATACTATATAGATATACATGCACATATACACAAAATATGTAATATTGGTATACACACACATATATATAGTCATATATGTACACATAGACACATGTATATACAAATGTATATTTGTATCTTTATAAATATAATTGTGTATATATGTTTAGTATATATAGTACAGTGCATTTAAATTTAAATTTAAATGGACATTTAAAGTTTTATTGATGTCTTTTACTTTGTACACCAGACTAAATTACCAATATTCTTTCTCTTCCTCCCTAAAAAGCCCTAACAAAGAAAAACAGCTAAGTAAAATTGGCCAACAAAATAACTTCACTTGACAGCACATCCAACATTCTGTACCTATAGTTCATCACTTTTCTGCTGAGAACATAGAAGTATTTTATCATCTGTTTTTGGAACCAGACTGGGACAAGATCTATTTTAGAGAAATCAGTTTTCACAATCATTATGCTAGAAAGGAAATGTTTACCCTTTTCCAGAGAAATGTGTATCTGCTTCTATTTCTATATCTATATCTATATAGAGATTTATAGAGGATATTAATGAACCAAGCGTGATCAAAACATAAAATACTAATGATCCCGTGAATGACAACATTCTAAAAGAATGATTTCCTAGATGCATATAGGAGATGTGTTCTCTTTTGATTCAACAATTCAATTAAAAATATTTCCTAAACACTTATGTGTACAAGGCAACAATAGTACCAGAGATGCAAAGATTAAAAAATAATGACACAGTCCCTGCTCTCAATAAGTTTACAATTTAAGGAAATGTTGAGGAGAAGAACACAATACAGACAGGAAAAATAACTATGATAATGAGGTGGAATATATGTGAACAAGACAGAGATGCTGTTAAAATGATGTATAAAAATTTAGGAAGTGAGGTTGTCGCAGTTGTGGAGGATAAGGGGAAGTTACATGGAAGGAATGGCACTTGGGTTTTAACTTAGAGGAAGAGAGGGCTGTCAATAAAGATGGGAATGGGGTATGTTTTAAGGATGGGGAATTTGTGTGAATTTACAGAGATGAAAGAGTATAGGATGAGGTCAAGGTAGAAGAGCTTGGGCAATCTGAATCTGTAAAGAAAATAGTGTGAGATAAACCAGGAAAGGAATGTGGGACCTAGGATGTGGTGGGATTCATATTCATGCTAAGAAAATTGTACAATTTCTAAAAAATGACAAGTCCCCAAAAGTTTTGTAGTAGAAGATGTGTGCAGACCTTTGGCAGCTGTTAAAGAATATCACAAAGGAGGGATATAATTATCTAAGACCCTGAGCTAATTAGGAAGTAATCCCTTCATATGTAACCAATCTTCTCCTACCTTTTAAGATATGATCAATTTAATTGTGTGTGTGTGTGTGTATGTATTTAACTATCAGTCTTTATAGCTACCTTTGTATTTGTCATTTAGTATTAAAGTATGCATTTATTTAATTTAATGAGGGTCTTAGTTCATCCTCTCCAACAATTGTTGGCAAAGTTACAATAATACTCATCTACTCATTTGGATGTTTTTTGAGCATAGATGTTGCAATGAATATGATCATGATACTGCATTAAGCATGATAGTGCAACAAAATGAATCATAATATAATTGATATTGTCTTTGAATACATAATAAAATAATTCAACTAACTTCTTTATTTGGGTTTCTAAGAAGAAAATTTGATTTGTCTTTTGATTTAATGGCAACTTTCCTATAACTTCTGATTTTACATATTTACACACACACTCATATATATGTGTATGTGTACATATCAATCTATGTGAATATATTTTAGATATACACATATATTTAAGTTATTTGATAGATTTGGACATGAAAATCTCCAAATATTTTCATTTGAATCCTTCATAAGTGACAGTAGCTAAAAATAAGGAAAACAGTTCAATTGAAATATTTATTATTTATATAATACTTGAAGTTTTACAAAACACTTTAAAAATATCTGTTTTATATCCTTACAACACCCCTGGATAGTAGGTGCTGTTATTATTCTTATTTTATAAATGAGGAAACTGGGGCAGAATGGAGGTTTAAGTAACCTGTCCCAGCACTACATGACTAGTAAATATTTGAGGCTGGATTTCAATTTAGGTTTTTCCTTCTTCAAATCAGCCCTCTGTCCACAATGCTATCCAAATAATAAGTAAAACCTTATATTTCAGCAATTTTATATTTGTTAAAAGAAAGGATAATAGGAAATTTAAATTAATACCCAGTTCTATTTAAATAGAGAACTTCAATATTCATGTTTCAATTTCTTTAACGGCATATTGACTCATTGGTTGTTAATATTTAAAACAGCTATAGTTTGGTTAATGTTTATATTTGATGTAAAAACCCATGTGGTTGTCAATATCCTCTGCTCCCTTTTCTGCCAGTTGCTCTTCCATGGTCATTGCAAAAGTGGATAAGGTGTAACAGGAATAAGGGCCATTTTGAAATATTTATTATCTAGTAGCTAATCTAGCTACTAGTAGTGAGTCTCTCTATTCTTTGCTATGCTAGACCTTGCTAAACAGATGCAGTTTATTACCAGGACCATACTCAAAACATTTCCTAGTCTACTAGAGCCCATCAAAACTTGTACTCTTTTAGGATTGTTGATTGATAGATATATCTATTTCTATACTATGTGGTATGGGGACAGTACTTCCACGAAGAAAAGTTTCTCTTATGGATGCAAAATTCCATGAATAAAGAATTTTCACAATAGATAGTGGCCATTATAATTCAAATTTTAAAAAGCCTACCTGTTTTTAATATTGGAACATGGGGAATTCATTATAGCTGAACTCTAGGGTTGCAAAGGAATCAACATGATTACTCTGAGAGAAAGCTGGCTTTTCCACTTATACCAGGGCTGCATTCAGTCTTCATTTATCATGTTTCTGGGAATAATTCTGTGGCTATAGAATAATGAATATATAGAGAGAAGAGAGATGGGAAAAAGTCACATAATACTTTTGCTGTAGGAAGGTAACAGAGTGATAATGGTCAGATTATTCTCCCTTTTGAATCATTGTGTCTTCCTGGTGTGTTGCCCAAGGGACTCCTTATGTTTATTTGTTCCTGAGGGGTGATTAGGACTTTTTTCATGTCCCACATATTCAGATAGGGGAATTGATTTATAATAATTTCCTTCTTTAGTATCACTAACAGCTGTATTCTTGACACTTCGAGACTGATACATTTCTGGAAGGAAGTGCTTGAAGAGGCATGGAAGTCAGAGAGAATATGGCTTGATAATCTTATTCAAGGTCTGAAAATTTTAAAAAGTGCTTTAGTTACTGGTATTGCAGTCTTTTCTGATGACCAAATGTTCTTCTCTGGTGTCTTTTATCTGTGTCAAATGATAGTTCTGCTTATAATCTAGTGTCCAGCCCTGAATCAAGTGTTACTGAATGGAGTATTTACATCTTGCTGATGAAGCTGATGAAAGGGTACTATCCTTTGTGCAGAGCAGAAAATGAAAGATCATGAGGTTTACTTTTTAGTTCATGTAACCTCTGGGCTTCTTGGACAAGTGACTTTGATCAAGTGACAGGGAAGCATGAAGACTATATGATAACCCCAGGCAAAGAATTTCTTAAAGGGGTTTTCATTATGATTCTAATGCCGACTGTATAACCTGCTAGCTCTGTGAACTTTGGGAGGTCTCACAGTAACTCTTCTGGCCGTGACTTCCTCATCTATTTGTGGTGTTGAAAGTGCTTTAATTTACAAAAATCTTATACTTTTTAGAAACATAGTCATTATATAAAATGAGTTGCACCTGTGAAGACTGATTTCCCCCCCCCCCAAGGTTGTGAGTGAAGTGATAATGTTTCCAGAGGTTTTCACTTAAGTTTTGTCTCAGATAACATCATTTAACTGCGTGTATCTAACAATGAACAACAGGTTTGACTTTTTTTTTTTTTAACTGTCTCACTTGTTCAGTCTTATCAAGGATATTTGATTGTTTGTAACCTGATTTGGGGTTTTCTTGGCAAAGATACAGGATTGTGTTGCCATTTCCGGCTCCAGTTCATTATACAGATGAAGAAACTGAGGCAAATGGGGTTAAGTGACTTATCCAGGGTCACACAACTGGTAAGTGTATAATAGTTCTTATAGTAGCTTCTTTACATAGTTGCTTTGAGGAAGCAACTTAAGTTTGCTTAAGGTACTATGACGATGTGAGCTGTTTTCTTATTATTCTTATTAGTTGTCTTTGACTCATTTATTTTTTTCCCTGCCAAGAACTTACAGTAGGTCTTTATTGCCTATTGGTTGTCTCCTTCTCTTTATCCAACACAGCTATAACTAGGGAAGGTCAACTGGGACTTTATTTAGGTTATGACAGAATGTACACTCCAGCAGAGAGAAGCAACTAAGATTAGCTCCTTGTTAGCAAAAGTAATTAGTTAAAACATGAAGTTACCAGATGGCCTACTTCTTTCTCTTCTTTCCTAACCTGTTTCCCCTAATACTTCATCTGGCTGTTTCCTCTCCGATATTGTCCCAAGATCTCACTTAATTTGTCATAAAAATTTGATTTGGTGATTCTTTTCATACATCTTGGCCCAGATACATTTTGTGGTATATATCTCCTACCAAATTTATTTCCTATTATCCCACAACACAAATCCTTTGCTTCAGTCAGCCTAGTGCCTTCATTGTTCCCTGTAGTACCAGAATCATTACCACCACTGTGATTTTGATCATGTTATTTCTTTTGCCGGGAATGCCACTCCTCCTCCAAATTCTAGTTGACTTTCTAGTCCCTGACTACTGGGGAGCTCTAGCTTTTTCTGACTCCCTAATGTACTACTTTTCATCAACATCATTCCCAGTGATGGATCTCATCTCGTTCTCTGTGTGTATGTGTGTATGTCTCTCTCTGTCTCTGTTTCTCTGTGTGTGTGTGTGTCTGTCTCTCTCTGTGTGTGTCTCTGTGTCTCTCTGTCTGTCTCTCTGTGTGTCTCTGTGTCTCTCTGTCTGTCTCTGTCTCTCTGTGTCTGTGTCTTTCTGTGTCTGTCTGTATCTCTGTGTCTGTCTCTCTGTGTCTGTGTGTATCTCTGTGTGTGTGTCTCTCTCTTTGTGTCTGTCTCTGTGTCTATGTGCCTGTATCTCTGTGTCTCTCTCTCTCTGTGTCTGTGTGTGTATCTGTGTCTGTGTGTGTCTGTCTCTCTGTGTCTGTTTCTGTGTCTATGTGTCTGTGTCTCTGTGTCTCTGTCTCCCACTCCCTTTTTCTCTCCCTCTCCCCTCTGTTTTTCTCCATATATTTCACTCTTTCTGTCTCATTATTCTTTAGATTTTTTCATTTCTTGTAGGCTTCTTTTGCACCCATTAGACTGTCATTTACTTAAAAGTATGGATTCACATTATATTTATTTTCTACTGCCCTTGGTATCAGGCATGGTGGTTGGGTGCATAGCAAGTATGCAATAAATCCTTGTCGACTAGTCATGAGAACATATGCAAAGGTCTTTAAGTTTGATGAGGATGAGGTGTTCATTAAAAAAATGCAGGATGGTTTTATTAGGAAGACTGAAAAAGTCAGATAAAAAGAATGTGACTGCTGCATTTGTGATAATGTGGCTGGGCAAATTCATATTCACATTGTAAAGGGAGTCACATAAAATATAGGGAATCACTTGTTTTCTCCAGATGGGCTCAGCAGTTTTACACTTGATAGCTTTTTTATTAAGTTAGCTATGGGCTGTTTGATTTTGCATTTTGGCAAAATATACACATTATTCACCCTCTGGATACTGCTGAGTATTGACTCAGATGTATTCAGTTACTGTACTGAGAAATGCCCAGGTGGGTAGAGTGATTGCTAGAGCATCCATCTAGTTGGTGGCATGGAAAACAGCAATCAACAACAACATCATCCTTTACATTTATGGGACTTTTATTTTTAAAGCCTACCAACATATTCTTGTATTTGCTTCACATGTTAAACCAAAAAAAAAAAGCCAGTTGTCCTTATATTATAGATGAGAAATCTGGAGAAGTTAAATATTTTGCTTCAGAGAAGTAGTTTCAAAGACGTTTGCCTCAGATCACAGGGCAATTAGATAGTCTAGAGCCCAGTTCTTGTGAGTTAGTGTATTTTCCACTATGTCATTCTATCTTGCACTTGCCATGCAAAGCAGGAAAAAAGCGGTTTGGCAAAAATTAACTGACTCAATTTATCATGTCTAGGAGTCCCCCCACTCTACTTCTACAACTCCACAAAAGAGGAGAGGAGGTTCATTTTCTTATATCTTCTAGGTCAAACTTGGTCATTATAATTACTTAATATTCAGGTACATTTGTTTTCCTTCCATTTACATTAGTGTAGTCATTATTTTTACTAGTTCTACTTACTTTACTTTGTATCAGTGTATATGTCATCCCATGTATTTTGTATAGTTTTCATATTTATCATTTTTTACTGTGTAGTAATATTCTGATACAGCCATATACCTCAATTTGTTTAGTCCTTCCCTAAACAATGTCGTGCCACTTATTTCTAATCAAATCATTGTCAACTTTCAAGTACATTTTATGGTTTGTGTAGAATCTCTAAACCTTAAAGTCTAAGAGAAATGTCAAAAGGACAGTGAAGAAAAATGGAATTGTTTTGAAAAATAGTCAAATATGTGCTTTTTAAAGAGATCTGTCATAAAGATTCTCAACACTGGGCAATCTCCCTCAGAAATAGACATTGAATGATCAGCTACACAGTTGGACCTGTCATCATTTCCCAGATCTTCTCCCAAGATGTCCTTTGTATCCAGCTCCCAAATAGAGCTCCCAAATAGAACAGATATAGATAACAAGGAACACCAAAAGAGAGTGCCAAGGAAAGCGAGCTCCTGAGTGTCTTCGTTGGAGTTATATCACCAGAGACACATGTAGCAAAACAGAAGAAAACACATCTGCTTTAGGAAAACACCACCGTGGCCTTGGCACTGCAAATTCTTTGGATGACCACCTGTTGTTTCTCTACACAATTACATGATATTATTATTTTTGCTTCCAGCATGTAATATTATTGTTGGATTCCCAGGGGGGAAAAGTTTTTTTTTTTTTTCCCAAGGTAATTAGAGTTAAGTAACTTGCCCAGGGTCACACAGCTAGTAAGTATTAAGTGTTGAAGGCCAAATTTGAATTCAAGTCCTCATGATAGCAAGCTGGTGCTCCTTCTACTGTGCCATCTAGTCATTCCCAGAAACAAATCTTGGTTGTATCTTCTAGGGTTGTGAAGTCATCCTTAGAGGGATGACTAAATATAAGAAACCACTATTTGCTGTGTATCCACAGCCCAGAAGGTTATTAGAAGTGGCACCTTATATAGAAATCAAAGAAAAATGACCGTGCTACTGAGGGACAAGAAGTGGGGAGACAATGACTCAGATTCCAAAGTTGTTAAGGATCATGAGTCTAACTGCTATTGAAAAAAGTTGACTTGACACCTATATAAAGTTCTACAGAGTCTTTAAAGTTATTATAATAGAACCTATTAAAGAGATCTGTTTTTAGCCATTCCCCACTCCCACCCTGGCTTCTCAAGTGGCCAACACTTGAACAGGCTCTTTGCTATTCTGGGAAGGTACTTTCTCTTGATCCTCACCTACTGAAGTTTTTCACTGCTTTAAAAGTTCTGGACCAGTGCCACTTTGTCCACGATGTCTTTCCGGCTTCTTATAGCTGAAAATAATCTCTGTCTTGGCAGTTAGTTAGCTTAGTGATTGTTGTTGTCCTCTGTTCTGGAAGAGGATCATGATATCATGGAGATGACTCCATGACATGCAAGTGAACTGGATTTTAGTGAGGGTGGACTGTGCAAGGTCACCTGCCTCATTTTCCCCTCTAGAGATATCTGAGTCCCGTGGCTAGTTATAAATCAGAATTAAGTGATTAAGGTTAGGGAGCAATTGAGGTAAAGAATGTCCCCTTTTACCTAGCCCAAAAATTCTAAATAAATAAATGAATAAATCTGGGAGGGGAAGGCCCTTTGGGTAAGACAGCTATGCTTGGAGTCAGAAAGACTTGAATTAAAATTTACTAACTGTGTGAACCTGAGCCCTTAACTTCTGTTTACCTTAATCTCCTGGAGAAAGAAATGGCAAAACACTCCATTATCTTTGTCAAGAAAAATCCATGGATAGTGTGGTCCCTGAAAGTCAGATACAACTTAACAAAAACAACAAATCTCTCTTGCAAAAAAAAAAAAAGCCAACAACAACAACAACAAAAAACAGATTTTTAGAGCTACTTTATTTCTAGTTTGCTCTTAATCATATGGTTCATACTGTTCTTTGCATGTCTTATCCTCTTCTGTTTTTCCCTCCTGACCTTTTCCTGGGATATTATAAGCTTCTTGAGGCCAGGATTATGCCATTTTATTTTTTACATCCCTAGCACACAACACATGCCTTATACAGAGTAGGCAGTTATTAAATCTTTGTTAAATAGAATCAAACAAGAATGTGAACAGTTTTCAAAAGAAGGCATGGGATAGGAATTAGACTTATGATTTTTTATTTGTATAAGGGAATTCCAGGTGAGAACACTACCTCAAAAAACTAGTCATCACCTTTTTTGTGATTCATAGTCTTAGAGAGTTGTATAGAAGAACAAAAACTTAAGCGACTTTCCCAGTATCACACAATTGGGAAAGTGTCGGGAAGCAGAATGGGAGCCTACTCTTTCTGGCCTCCAGACTAGCTCTCCATCCATTACATTTCACTAGCTCATGGCATGCTAAAAACTGTTAGCAATTGTTAATCAGGTAAATATAGATAAAACCAAATCAGAAGTATTTCCTTATGCCCTTAAAGTTATCAAAGATGGAAAAACTTAAGGTTGAAAGGGAATGACAGAAAATAGGCAAACTAATCTACTACCAGAAGAGATGTAAATTGTTCTATTTTGTAAAATAATTTGAAATTATGCAAGAAATATTAAAATTTTCATAGCCCTTAATCCCATGATCCCAATAATGAGTTTGTATCATATGGAAATTGACAGTAAACAACAACAAAAAAACTGATGAGCATGAAAATGTTCCCAATAGTATCATTTGTAATAGAAAAGGTCATATATACTATTGATACTGTTGAAGGAGTTGTGAACTAATCCAATAATTCTAGAGAACAATTTAGAATTGTGACTGTGTGGAACAGTTACCCTTACCCAAATTAAAATAAGAAACTCTCAAGGTAAAAAGCAAAAAAAAAAAAAAAAAAAAAAAAAAAAAAAAAAAAAAAAGAAAGAAAGTTATATCCTGGGGGGGGGAAAAAAAAACAAGGAGTCTGCAAACACAGGATTATGTAGACCCTAATGCAGAAGACCCCACTTTCCCATTCTGATCTTTTCTCCCATTGTCTGGGGAATTCTAATTTACCCAGAGACTAAATATGTACCCCAGAAACAAAGAATATTAATCAATAACACACTTTTTACCACATCAGGTACTTAATGCTAATAATGAAAAGGTGGTAGTGGGGGAACAGGAGGGAAATATTTGCTTATCTAAGATAATGGAACATATGCAGCTTTTAGCTATAGCTCAACTTGTTATTGTAAAATCTCAAGTCATAATTAGCACATGGGTGGAGGCCACATCCTTATGAGAGGTCTTCACTTGGTTCATCCCATTTAATCCCTCCTCTTATTTATTAACCTTTGAAGACATGTCATACCCTTCTTGATACATTTCCTCAATCATTTTGTCCTTAGTCCCCAATCCCTCTGGGACTGGTTCATCCTTTTCAATCTATCCATCTTTGTCCTTTTAATACTCCAAATCTAACTGGACTGCCCCTCCAGGTAATATTTCCCATCCTGACCAGTGATGTCTGTACTACCCTTGTGATAAGCTGCATCACCCACGGGAGAAAGACAAGAAGTAGCATGACTCCACTTAAAGCTATCAGGAGGAAACCAAGAACCTGTTTCCCCCAGTTGTCTTCAGACCAAGACTATCAAGAGATATTCAGTGGTGGGGATAAGGTCTGCAATGGGACATGGGACAATTTTTTGCTTTGGCAATTTCATTCACTACCTGTCTATTATCATCAATTTTCACACAGTAAGTGGTTAGATGTAATTTCCCACAAACTCCACCTTCTTCAACCAACAATTAGTTTAATACCATTCTAAGCTGGAGTATTGCTTCTTTAGGCTGAGTGGTCTGGTCTGCTAACAAATCCAGTGCCTTTGCCATAATAATTATTTTGACCTTGGCCTGGAGTCTAATGAATCTATTTAGCATACAAATTGGGGTTCTCTACTCCCATCTCCCACCTGGAGCCATATATCTCACAATCCTTTGCATTCTCAGTAATTAGAATAGGCAATCCTTCAGAAATAAAGATGCCTATCCCAAAAGACAGCAACAGTAGAAATGCTAAAATAAACAGACAGACATGCATGTAGCAACAGATAGATAACTAGGCCAAATACTCATTTACCTACTTATTTAGGATGTAATGACTACTTTCAACTACAAGATCTTACATATTCGAACTCTGCTCATTATTTCTACTGACCTCGTTCTCTGATTATAGAAATTTGCTAAAAGAGGAAAAAGCAGGGACTTTTATATTTAAATTTTATAATTAAAAAGTGGTACTTCAGGCCTCAGCCTGAGAGCATATATAAATATGACAGGATAAAAATCCTTAGCTCATTTAACTTTTAGGTAGTTGTATGCAATAGCAATTCCACCTTATAGCCAGACTCAGGAATAATCGGGTGGGTTCTTATTCAAAGGAACACTAGCAGAAAGATCCTACCTTTAGCAGAGGCCAAGGTTGTCCTCCCCACTCTTGCCTAGATGCTAACCTATACCTGAATTGTTACAGGAATGCTACACATTCCTCTGAGTACCTTGTGGTATATTCCTTTCAGATGGTGGATTTCTGGCTTGATGATCTGTCAGACAATCATATCTAAATTCAAAACTACAAATAATATCAACTACATTTAGTCCCAAGAGATTCTATCTTCAATAGCAAGTTTCATTAATCAAAGCTTTAGGTGAATTTAGCTCTCAAAAATCACATATGCTAAATGAGTATTGACCATAATCTCACATTGATAACAGTAAGAGATTCATCCTAGAAAGTTCACAGCTTATCTTCATCTCTAAGTAGATAGTTTTAAATTCAACATTTGTGTAATGTTGCTCAATTTTACTTTAAGATGCTCAATAACTAATCTAATATGAAAATATGTTCGGGTATTAATCATGACCAAATAGACAAAGACCTCTGTTCTTAGAATCTCCCTAAACAATGGAAACAGCTTTAAAATGACTCAATACAAATAAATTAAAACTCACAAAAGGATTTCACATTAAAGAACTCTATCAGAATTAACATTAATAATTTCTTCATCCTAAAAAAATGTTAATTCAACTTCCTCCAATCAAGGAGTTCCTATTTCTATTCCCTTTTCTGGAAATGTAAATAACAGGTATAATACCAATATTGTTAAAATTTCTCTAAGCACAATTAATCTTCCCTCCCACAAATATATTCCTAATTACTCTGGTGCAAAGTCAATTGAGGTTCCTCCATAGATCGTTTAACCCTGATGTTCTCAGGCTCCAGACTGCAGTCTCAGTGATCTATAACATTTGGTAAGGTCCTTCCCATTCTGCTTCTTCCAGGACTTGGAAGCACTCACTCTCTTGGAACTAAAAACTCCAAAGGTGTTGCCTGAGCCAGAAATCCTTGCTTCCTAAGGGCTGAAAAGGATTGAGGAAACTTCCAGTATATAATTCCTTAAAAACTTATCCTTTTTTTCAAAAGAGAGCTTTTCCTTTTCTACTCCCAAATAAAATAAACCAATCTCATATTGGTAAAGTTCCCTATCACTTCTGGGGACAGTTATAATTCTTTAACAAAGCAACAGGCAAACATTTGGTCCAAGGCAAATTAGCCTCGAACATCAATTTAGTAATCCAGTTTTAAAGAATCTGAATTATTCTTTCTACTTTTCCTGATGAAGGCAGATGCCTGAGTATATGGAATTGTCACTCAATTTGCAATCCCTCCCCTCTTATTTCTTCTAAAACCTTAAAAGAAAAGTATTATCAGAACCATTATAATCTCTATCAATCTATATTTATATACAATTTGTTTCAATGTTATTCTACTAATGCCAAGGCAGCAGAGTTCAGGGGGAAGCTTCCATCTATCCTATCAAATAGTCTACCATAACCAGTAAATATATCAGTTTTCCCACTGGTATCATTTCAGTAAAAATTTACTAGCATATTTTGGAGTGAGGCTCCTTCCCTCCAGAGGGACACCTCCTCAATACTTATTACACACATATTACACACCTTTCAGATAAAATTTGTTTTACAATTACACATATCCCTACACGGCAAATTTTATTGCTTTTATTTCTTTGTTAAAAGGAGAAACAAGACAAGATTCAGAATATAGATAATATCTAAATAACTATGGACTTGATTTCACAAAATTTATGTCACGTAATCCAGCAGGGCTGACAAAATGTTAAAGCACAGCTCATAAGTTATCAGAAAACTTTGTTTTATTAACCAATTTTTTTAAACTTAAAATCAAATCAAATACAGATTTAAATTTCTGCAAGCAATACTTCAATATTATTGCACAAATATTTCTGAAACCTAATACCAGAATAAACAAGTTCACAAACACACATTGCCACAAAATTTAAGGTGGCAGAAAATTGACCTTTCAAGTCTGTCTACACAGCTTTAAGAAATTGGTGGACTAAAGTCCACCAGGGCTCTGGGGTCAGAGAAATTTGGACCCAGGTGTCCAGCTGCAAGTCTGTGGCCCAGTGAATAGCCCATACTTCATGCCAAAATTGCTGGGGTCAGGGAAAATGTGTATCTCAAAGATGTTGGAGCACCAGTGAAAACCCCAGAAGAATCCAGGCCACCCAGAGACTCCAGTCTAGCCAGAACAGATTCCATAAACTTTTGCAAAGGAGAAAAGCTTGGAAAATCTCAGAGGGCATTTTTTTTCTTTTGCAGTTTTTCTGTAAACCTCAGGTTCAAGCCCTCAGAAAGCTTTTAGTCAGATAAATTAGGCCTTTTAAAAAATACAATATGCTAATTTGTTAGGTAATAGAGAAACAGTGACAAGCAACTTAATGATTACTCTCAAAAAAACCCAGAATCTGCTAAAATGTTTTAGCAGTTCTATAACCTTAACTATTTCTGCAGACCCAAATTGGCCAGTTAATAAGTCTATAGAAATGTCAGGTTTTTCTTTTTTCTTTTTGATATGACATTTAAAAACGTTTCCTATTTAGAACTAATTCTTCCTCTCTCTAGTTAAAAGCTATTTGCATAGGTACAATTACATATAAAATAAGCGCTTTTAAGTCCCAAATAGCCAGACATTTTCCTTTGTAATTCATAGGACTGAGAGAAACATAGAAGACAAAACATGGGTTCACATACATACACACACACACACACACACACACACACATCCCAACAAAACTGCTTTTCTAAATCAAGATTTTGTTATTGGCCCCTCCTTACAGTAGAGGTGTGGAGGGGAGTTCTGGAGCCACAGCCAAAGGAGAAACCCATAGTTCCTCCCAGTGGGATATGTACCCAAACAAAACAACAGTATTTAATCCCTATAAATTTTGGTACTTCATCCCAATTCTTTCTGAAGGGCTATTTTCTGGGGGCACTAGATAGGCATTTAGAGTCAGCTACCTTAGTTATTCCTTTCCATGTTCATGGTATCTCATCCTCTTTGGTGGAGGATTCACCTAATCTTACCAAAGAGAACTAGGAGCAACCTTATGGATTCTAACAGCTTAGAGTTTCACAACATCAAAGAGAAATCAGAGAGTTTCTCAATCCTTACTCGGTGGCTCACCAGTTCTTGTCAAAGGGAAAGTACTCTTCTGGACTCTGATAGCTGAGAGTCCTTCCCCTTCCTTACCAGTTGCTTACCTACCTGGGTTGTACACAACTTGCTTGATTGATTTCAAATTTTTCTCAACTGGTTTATCTCTTGAGCTGAATTAATCTTCTATATTAGCCTACTTACTTCCATTTTTGCTTTCTCTGATTGTCTCTCTTTGGGTATTTGCCCAGCTGGAGTGGAAGTTCTCAAGCCGAGTTCAAGGACCATCAGAGAACTCTTCAAAGAGCACCTGCCCACAGATTTGGTAGAGGAGAGACCTCTCACAAACAGGAAATATTCTGGAACAAGTCCTCAAAACTGTGTGGGACAGCAACCCTTATCCAAATTAACATAAGAAACTTGCAAGGGATAAAGCAAAAAAGGAATTATTATGATCTCACAAGAGCAACTCCCAGCAGACAAGGGATAGAGGAGTGCAAAGCACAAACTTCAAACATGGGATTGTACAGACCCTAATGCAGAAGTCCTTACTCTTCCTTCTAACCTTTTCTTCCATTGGCTGGGGAATTCTAATTTATCCAAAGACTAAACATGTACCCCAGAAATATCAATAACACACTCTTTACTGTATTAGATACTTAATGCTAATGAAAAGGTGGCGATGAGGACAGGAGGGAAATGTTTGTTTATCTAAGATAATGGAATACGTGCAACTTTTAGCTATACCTTATTATTGCAAAGTCTCAACTCACAATTAGGCCATATGTCAAGGCCCTATCTCTTATGAGGGAGCTTCACTCAGTTTATCCTATTTAGTGTTCAAAGTCTATACTTGTTTAAACACTTTGATCCTGCAATACCAATGCTAGGTCTATATCCCAAAGACATCAAAAAAAAAAAAAAAAAAAAAAAAAAAAGGAAAATGACCTATTTGTGCAAAAATATTTATAGCAGATCTTCCCCCCCCCCCATTTTAAAATCTTACTTTTAAAAAAAATTTTGTGTTAATTTAATTTCTCATAGACTTTGTTAATGTCAGAAACAAAAATACAAATACATGGTATCACATCATATTGTTTTGGACAGTATTGATAACAAGAATAAATTGTAGTAATGGACAAAGTAGAAGCCAGATAGCTAGTTCTGTTTTTCTCCCCAATCCCCTTTTTACCATTTTGTTAAAAGATGTGAATGCCAAGGGAAGTCTGAATCATCTGAGGAGAAAGTTAATTTAGGACACATATGTAGGCGTGCCCACACACACACAGATATATGGAAATACATATACATATGTAAACATACACATGTATGCACACACACACACATATATATATGCATGTATTCGTCTATTTTGAGTTCAACAAAACTGAAAACAATATAGCCAAGACCACATAAAACATACACAATAAAACATAAGGTATTTAGATTAATGGCGACCAGGTTAAGAGGAAATACATATTAAAAAAAATCATTCCCCAAATCTATTGTGTATCTGTCATAATTGTGAATTTATAAAAACTTATTAGAGGCAATTTTTCCCCTATGGATATGTCTGTTGCATCTTGTCTATAATGAAATGGTGCTTTTTACCCATTTGTATAATATATAGCAGCTCTTTTGTGGTAGCTAAGAATTAGAGAGAACAGAGAATGGCCAAACAAGCTGTGGTATACGACTGCAATGACATATTGTTGTGCTAGAAGAAATGATAAGCAGGATGATTTTAGAAAAAACAGGAAAGACTTTTGAATTGATGTATGATGAAATAAATTAGCTGAATGGCATATATAGTAACAGTAATATTGTCAATAAATAATTGTGAATGACTTCATTATTCCTAGCAATACAATGATCCAAGACAATCCCAAAGGACTAATGATATAGTATAATATTTGCCTCTAATTGGTATTGCTTGAATAGAGACTGAAGCATGCTATTTTCCACTTTTTCTTTTATTTGAGTCTTCTTGAACAAAGTGACTAATGTGGAAATGTTTTACATAATTGTACATGCATAACCTATACATGATTGCTTACTGCCTGGTGGAAGAGACACACAAGGAGGGATAGAATTTGGAATTCAAAACTTTAAAAAAATGTTTTAAAAATAGCAAAAAGTCATAAATAACTTGTGGGTGGATCCCAACTGTATGTGCTCAGTGATTGAGGAATGGCTGAATGAATTATGGTTCGTGAATATTATAGAACGTAATTACACTATACTGTTCAGTTGTTTCAGAGGTGTCCAACTGTTCATGAGCCCATTTGGGGTTTTCTTTGCTAAGATACTTAAGTAGTTTGCCATTTCCTTCTCTAGATTATTTTACAGATGAAGAAACTGAGCCAAACAGGGTTAAGCAATTTACTCAGGATCACATAACTAGTAAGTATTCGATGTCAAATTTGAACTTAAGAAATTAAGTCTTCTTTGATTCCAGGCCTGGGGCTGTCCATTATGCTACCTATCTACCCCATATTTGCACTTTAAGGAATAATAAATATGAAGAATTCAAAGAGATTGGGAAAGCCCTGTACAAAGTGATACAGAGAGAACAAAGGACAACCAAAGAAAAATGAGCACAATTAATATAACTGCATAAATTTAGGCAACTTTAACAAAGGAACACCAAAGTAAAGTGAAATCTAGAGATTTAAAAAAAAGGCACTTTTAATATTAATTTATATAGAATATATCTACTATAATTTCTTTCCTTTTTTTCATTTTCTTCCTTCTACTTTCTCCATCTATTTTCAAAGCTATTTACTTAATTTTCTCTTCCTTCCCACCTCTTTAACCTTGACCCTTCTCTACCTGCCAAGTAGATATGTGGTCCAAAGTTCTTTTTCTCTTCAGCCTCTTAGTTTAAATAATATTCTTTTGCAGTTCCCCTTTTCAATTTATTCTTTTTTTTTTTTTTGTCTTTCATGCTCCTTGATCCTAATCCATTGTGAATTCAATTTCTCTCAGTAGGATAGATTTTCTGGAGCACTCAATTTGAACATCCTCCTCTATACTATACATATGTTTATATATATATATATTTTTTTTCTGACATGTATTACCCTTAGGAATATCAGTTCATAAAGGAAACAATGTCTAATGGAAGCATTGATGTGTGGTGGGAGCTTCCCTCTTCTTGGAATATTTCCTCATCTTGATTGCTCACTATTCTTTTACTCTATTTCCCTCCCCACCCCACCTCTGCTCCATGCAAGATGCTGACAATCCTTGGGGATTCATACATTCTTTCTTCTGGGATGGAATACAGTCCTGGGAATTACAACCCTTTCTTAGAAAAGAGGGCATGCAAGTTTCTTCTTGATTTCTTTCAAGAAATAGTAGACTACAGTAATAGCAAGATCGTGCTACAATCAACTATGAAAGACTTGGTTCTTCTCAGTAATTCAGTGATCCAAGGCAATCTCAATAGGCTTTGGACAGAAAATGTCATTTGCATCCAGAAAAAGAACTATGGAGATTGAATATAAATTAACACATGCTATGTTCAGTTATTTTTCTGGGTTTTTTTTTCCTCCCCAATGGTTTTCCCTTTTGTTCCGATTTTCCTTCTTAACATGATTCAAAAAAAATGCATATTAAAAAGTTAATATACATGTATAACCAGGGAAATATTTAATTAAAAAAAGAAATGGTAGTTTATTAAAATAAAACCTTACATGGTCTATCAATCAATTGCAAAAACAACTTTCAGTGCCTAAGCCATCTTTACTATTATAAATATGTAAATGAACTAGAAAGAACCTATGGAGGAAGGTATTATCTGCACCCATAGGTTGCTGTTTTGTCCTTCATTCTCAAAGAAGGATCATAACATCAGGGAGGTGATGCCATGACATACAAGTGAATTGAATTTAAGTGAGGGGAGGGCTGTGCCTCAATTTCCCCTCCAGAGCCATCTGGATCCAGTGGTCAGATATAGACAAAGACAACTGGAGATAGCCCTGGATGCAATGGGAAACCTTGACTTTTTAAAGCTAAGGTCTTAACAGGTCTCAGTTTGAGGCTGCACCCGTTTAGAGCTGAAGGCTAGAAAGCAATTGAGGCAAAGAATCTCCTCTTTTACCTCATCCAAAAAAATCTAAATTAATGAATGAATGAATAAATCTTTGAGGGGAAGACTGTCAACGTTTCTGGCCAAAGAAATGATAGCTATTTACATTCAAAATGAATCAATCAGGACCCAAACAGTATAGAACTGTTTTACAAATATGGCACATATTAGTGTTTAATGGTAGCTGTCTTTAAGGTAGAGGAAAGGGAAGAAAAAAAAAAAGAAAAAAAAATTACATGATAATTTTATGTATTTAAAAGAAATAGCAATTCAAGTGTAACCATTTTTTTCTATTCAATGATCTTATAGAAATACTTATTTTATGTGTGGGACAATAGCAACCACAAAAACAGAGACTCTTAGAGTAAGAAAAAGCAAAAAGGGGCTTATTATGATCTTGTGAAAAAGGGCATCTACCATTTGACAAGATGTTTGTCAGGAAAGAAGTGCAAAGCATAAACTGCAAAACACAAAATTAAATAGAACAGAAGCCTTTCTCCCTTTGATCTTTTCTCCCATTGTTTGGTGGAGTCAAGGCTTATACTTTAAATGTAAAAATCTATCCCCAAAACAAGAGAATAAATTGTCTTTAAAAAAGTTTTTAAATACTAATTAAGAATTGCTGGAAAAACGAGATCAACCAAATCATTTCTAATGGAGCAGTAATGAACTGAACTAGCTATACCCAGAAAAAGAACTCTGGGAGATGACTAAAAACCACTACATTGAATTCCCAGTCCCTATATTTATGCACACCTGCATCTTTGATTTCCTTCACAAGCTAATTGTACAATAATTCAGAGTCTGATTCTTTTTGTACAGCAAAATAATGTTGTGGTCATGTATACTTATTGTGTATCTAAGTTATATTTTAATATATTTAACATCTACTGGTCATCCTGCCATTTAGGGAGGGGTGGGGTGGGGTAAGAGGTGAAAAATTGGAACAAGAGGTTTGGCAATTGTTAATGCTGTAAAGATTACCCATGTATATATATCCTGTAAATTAAAGGCTATTAAATAAAAAAAAAAAAAAAAAAAGAATTGCTGGAAAACAGGAGGGGAATATTCATCCAAGACAATTGAAAACTTGCAGTTTTTAAATTACAGCTCAACTTGTTCTTGCAAAAGTCTCAAGTCATAATTAGGGAACAGTTTAAGGCCATATTCCCAGGAGAGTCTTCACTCAGTTCATACCACACAATCCCTCCTCTTTATTCATTATTCACTTTTGATACATTTCCTCAACCATCTTGTTCTCAGTCTCTAACCGGGTTGTTCGATTTTTCTTCTGTGGAAATCCCTGTCATGTCCCTGAGGTTAAATTTTCCCTATAACACCTACTTGTGGGCTATCCCATGGCTGCTGTCTTTCTTTGGCTCAGTTCATCACAACATTTTGCCATGTGATGTCTTTTCCTTTCCCCCATAACATGTGGTTTCTCTTCTAACTCCATTGTGCTTCCCAACCCCACTTCTCCTCCTTATAGCTACTAACTTTTTTTAGAATGCCAAGTCAGGATTTAACCTGCCAGCTAAAGGTATGCCCCCAACCTCATGGGGGTACTTTCTTCCTTCTGGGAAACTGTGACTTCCACCAAAGAACTTATAAAAGCTCTTTCTTTGATAATTATATGTTCTCTCAATTCTATAACAAATACAGTACCTTTGTCGTTTTGTTAGTAATTATATCGACCACACTCTATGAACCTAGTCAGCATACAAATTAGGGTTCTATACCCCCAATTCCCATATGGGGCCATCTATCATCCCAATCATTTGTGTCCCCAGTAATTAGAGTAAGTAACCTTTCACAAATAAAAATGACTATCATGAAAGTCAGCAACAACAAAAATGCTAAAAGAAACAGGCAGATATATGCATTTAGCAACAGATAGATGACTAGGCCAAATACTCACTTACTTAAATATCCACATATTTTCAGACAGGAAATTGCAAGATCTTACATCTTGCCCTGATTATAGAAATTTGCTATAAGAGGAAAAAGCAGGGATATGATTATAATAAAAAACTGGTCCTTCAACCCTCAGCTTGAGGGCACATACAGGAGAGGATAAGCACCTTAGCTCAGTTTCAGGAATAATCAGGCAGGTTCTTACACCACTGGGAAACCGAGTCAGAAGGAAATCACCTAAAGTAGAAGCCAAAGTTATCTTCCCAACTCTTGCCCAGAAACTAACCTCTACCTGTAACAATTCAGGATCACATTCCTCTGAGTATGTGGTATATTCCTTTCAGATGGTGGATTACTGGCTTTATGATCATCAGACTATCATCTGAATTCAAAACTCCAAATAATATCAGCTACAGTTCCAAGAGATTTTATTTCAAATAACAAGTCTCATTAATCAAAGTTTCAGAGGAATTTCACTCTCAAAGATCTCATATCCTAAATAAGTATTAACTATTATTACTTTCATTGATAACAGTAAGAGATTCATCCTAGAAAGTGCACAGCTTATCTTCAAATTTAAGTAGATAGGTTTTTGTTAAAGAGAGAAAGCAAAACAAACCTTAAGATTCAGAATATAAATAATATCTAAATAACATTAGACCAAATTTCACAAAATTTGTACCACATATGCAGGTGGACTGACAAAATGTTGAAGCACAGCTCATACAATTTTTACAAATTGCCCAATATATAACTTATCAAGCAACATAGTAGCATGAATATATTTTATCTAATTAGGAGATATAAACATGTGACTTCTTTAGGTAAGTTACCAGAAAACCAAACTTTTTAAATTTATAATTTTATATATATAATTTATATCATTTTATATATATAAATTTATATATATTTATATTATATATATATAAAATATAAATATATTAAAATATATTTATATATATAAATATATATATATATAATTTATAAATTTATAAATTTAAAATCATTATTTCTTATAAAACTTAAGATGTAAAATATGTTCCAATATCAGAATCAACAGTCTACCAATCCATATATAGGTACAATTTGTTCCAGTGTTATTCCATTAACCCCTCAAAGCAGCAGAGCCCAGGGGGAAAACTTCCACCCATTCCTTATATCTCAGTTTCCCCATTGATGTCATTTAATTAAAACCTAAACTAAATATTTTGGAGCCAGGCTCCCTCCCTCCACAGAGATACTTCCTCAATACCTTTATTTAGCTTTAGACATATTACATACCTTTCAGATACAATTTGTTCTGCAATTACACATATCTCTATACGCAAAATTTTCTTGATTTTACTTCTTTGTTAAAGAACCACCTCAGAACTCTCCAGACAGCACTAGTTCAAGGATGCAGTACAGGAGAGACCCCTCATGAATAAGAAATATTCCAGATGAGCCCCCAACTGTGTGGAACAGTAGTGACCACAAAAACAATCAGAGACTCTCAGAAAGAAAGAAAGAAAGAAAAAGCAAAAAAGGGTTTATTATGATCTTGCAAGTGTAATGCTGGAGAAACTGAGGCAAGATAGAGATTAGAGAGTATTTAATATTTTATTTGAAAGAGAGAGATTTACTGGGATCAAATGGATCCATAGTTTGGTCCCAGGGCTAATGAGACATGGTCTCCAGGAATACAGCTAACAATGTGAGTCCTCAATCATATATATATATATACACACACACATTCTGATAAGTTGGAATGGGGAGAGGCACCCAACATTCTGATGATGTCTAAGATAGAAAGTCTTTTTCCTTTTCTGGATCATTATGATTAGGAGGGAGGGGTGGGGTTGCAGGATTGAGCGCAACAATTAGAAACTGAGACAGAACAATTCATGGAAACAGAGGCAGGATAATTTAGGGAAAATGAGTCAGGATAATGAAAGAGAACTGTGGCATAACACAAGAAAGGGCATCTCCCATATGACAAGATGTTTGTCAGTAAAAGAGTGCAAAGCATAAACTGCAAAACATAAGATTAAATAGAAGCCCCATTCCCTTTAACCTTTTCTCCCATTGTTTGGGGGAGTCCCGGTTTATACTCTAACACAGAAATCTGTCCCAGAAACAAAAGAATAAATTGCGTTTAAAATAAGCACTTAATTGCTAATTAAGAGTTGGTGGGAAATGGGAGGGGAATGTTCATTCAAGACAATCTACCTGCAGCTTTTTAGCCATAGCTCAACTTGTTCTTACAAAAGTCTCAAATCATAATTAGGGGATAGTTTAAGTCCATATTCCCATGAGAGAGTCTTCATTCAGTTAATGCTATATATTTTATTTCTTCAGTTCAGAATAAATCATATTTTATGTTGTTTTGGTGAACTCTTTTCTGGGATTGTGCATTGTGGAGAGCCTGTATTTGGGGTTTGCATCAAAAGAAAATTGGTCAAAAAGAAAAAAGAATTGAATTGAACAATGCCCATTGAAGTTATCTGGCTTGTTGAGCCTCCAAAGTTACTCCTTAAGAAACTAATCTTCCCTTCTGGAATGATCTATGAATGAAACTGAGTCCAGAATCTTTTATAAAATTTCCTGGTCATTAGTATCACCTGGGCAATATGTAAAGAACTTTGATAGGTCCAGAGGTCTTAATATTGATAGAAAGAATAATAACAGAAGTGCCATCACCTAGTAGAGAAATGAGCTTAAAGTTGGGAAAAACTGGGTTCAAATCTTGCCACATACTTACTAGGCAAGTCACTTAATGTCTATTTGCCCTAATCACTTCTCTGCGATTTATCTATTAAGTCTTAAAGTTGTTTGTCTATTAATAAAGATCCTAAAATTATAATTTCTAAGCTGATAAAATCATGGTTTATTAATATATTAATGAGTTCTAACTTATACAACATTTGAAATTTTGCAAAATGCTTTATGTACATGACCTTATTTGATACTTAGTATAATAAATCTTCTGTAGTACTTAAAAATAGATTTTATTCCCATTTTACAGATAAAGAAACTAAATTTGAAAGAATTTGTTATTTGCCCATTATCAAACAATTACTAAGTTTTGAGAAGGGGCTTAGATTTACACTAAACCATTTTTTTTCCTATGGTATTTCTGTAGTTATATTTCTTTACTTTTAGCAAGCCCAAGTTCATCTTAAGTCTCTTGGAAGGTGCATATCTTTAATCTGTGATGTGAGAGTACCTTTTATGTTAGAGAAGCTATTATTGTGGTCATAAGTATCCATCATTAAAGTCAAGCTCCAATAGAATGGTCTCAAAGCTTATTATAGAAAGGATAGATTTATTTTTATCTTACTGAATCTAATATTTTTTTTAAAAGAGGAAAATAGGAAATACTCTTTCCTTTAAGTGAACCATATAATACAGAATATCCCATAGGTCTCACTATAGGTTTAAGTATAAAAAAAACCTCTGTATTATAGTCATAAGGGGCAGAATATTAGAAATTGAGCAATGTTTGAACAAACTATGGTAGAGAAATATAATGGGATACTATTGTACAATAAGAAATGATGAACAGCCAGATTTTAGAAAAACCTGGGGAGACTTGTATGAACTCATGGAAAGTGAAATGAGCAGAATTAGGAAAACATTGTACACAGTATCAGCAACATTATGCTATGTTCAATGATGTTCAGCTCTTCTCAGCTACTTGATGATCTAAGACAAGTACAAAAGACTCATGAAAGAAAATCCTATCCATAACCACATAAAGATTTGATGGACTTTGAATGCAGATCAAAATATTTTTTCATTTACTTTATTCTTTCTTGTGGCTTTTTTCTTGTGATTTTTTTTTCTTTCACAATTGTGATTAATATGGAAAAATGTTTTATGCTATATGTATCACATATAAACTATATCAAAATGCCTACCATTTTAGGAAAGGGGAAGGGAAGAAAGGGAAGGAGAAAAATCTTGTAAAAATGAATGTTAAAATTTTTCTTGACATGTAACGAGAAAAAATAAATACTATTAAAAAAAGTCAGAAGGGGCTCTACAGATCATCTCTTCCAACTCATAGCAGCAGAACTGTGTGTAGGACAGTGGCAATCACTAAAACAATCAGAAGTCTGAGTATGAGTGTAGGAAAAAAAATTATTTCTTTTTTATGAGAAAGGGTAGACAATCTTTGACACACAAAGCTTGGTTTTAGAGAGAGAGACACATTCGGCAAAGGCATTCTCTTTTTAATTCCCCAACACAAGCTCTCCTCCCCAAGCTACTAGATCCTTTCCCCATTGGCTGGAGTTTCTAGGGTACAGTTTCTAAAAATGAGGTAAGAAAGCCTGAGACTATCAAATGGTATTTCCCACTCAATTCAGTTCCTTCCCCCAAACAGCTTCCATTCTTACATTCTTTTGGGTGAGATAACATCTATCCTCTCTTCCTTCCCCTCCCTTCCCCCTTTCCCCCTTTCCCCCTCCCCCCCCCCATGACCTTCCATCACTTCCCTTCTTAAATTTTCTAATTTGTTTCGTTTCTCCAATTTAATTTTTATAACTGTGGAAACCAAATAAATTTATTTCTCACAATTGAAACATGAACATTTGTCTCTACTCTAGTTCAGGACTCTTTCTACTAGACTATATGCAGTCATTGGCTCACACATTATAGAAGTTATATGATTCTGATGAAAGAAAAAAATACTTAAGTATAGAATTGTAATATTTTCACTGGATCTAATTGGGAGGTACTCCAAAAATCAGCTAGTTCAACCCATATCTAAGTTTCGCCACCTCTACAACCTACCTGAAAAGTGGCCATTCGGGGTTGTGTGGGATAAGACCAACAGCTCAAATACATCAAGGAGATTTATTAAGATAAAAGGAGAAAGTAATTTTAATACAATCTTTTGAGAAAGGGCATCTCCATCCCAACAAGCAGTCATTCAAGGCAGGCGAGACCCAGTTAAGAGACAAGATTTATATATGGGTCTGGGGTAACACTCCCTACAGGCTGGACTTTTGCCCTGATTAGTCATAAATGAGGAAAAAACTTCTAACCCAACCATATCTTTAGGTTTACTATATTACCTTATATAAGAATTTCTATGCCAAGATGGCTCCAACTTAGTCTCACAAAGAAAAGTCATGTTGTAGACCGTTGTAAATCATGTGATCTCTGGAGAAAGAAAGCTGGCCTTGGGGCACAGCCCACGGTCACTGTCACTCAATCTTCAGAACACTGTCTCCATCTTGTGAATTAGCTTTCTCAGTTTACTTCATTCAGGGTGTTTTTGGAAATCTCCAGTAAGGGAAAGTCAGGTAACCTGTTACACTTGGGGATTGTTATAATTGTTAGGAAGTCTTTTTCATTATTGAGTGTATATCTACTTATTCATAATTTCCATTCATTTTCCATGCTAAATATATGCATAATAACTATTCTTTCACACGGTTCTTCAGATTCTTAAAGACAATTATCATGTCCTCTTGTAAGCCGTTGAAGGAACCCCGAAACGCTAAAACTCCTTGAAGGACAAATTCTCCTTGAATCCTGCTACTGTGAGGACCCTGCCAGAGGACAAGCAGCTTCATTCTGTTGTCTGGGTGGGGCTGGTTGAATTCGAAGCTGGAGATACCAGTCGGGTTGAATTGGAGAAACACCCATTCAATTCCAAGATTTTCTATTCAATTCCAGCTCAAGCTGAAAACCCAACCCCCATGGAGCAGGTCTCGCTTATAGCCAAAGCTGCTATTATAAAAGAGCCAATCTTAAACCTGCTCTTGGCAGAGGAGCTAATATGCCATCCTTGGCATAGCAGCAAAAGTCTGCCCACTGGAATGATATTCTCTTCCAGTGCTACCCTTTCTTTATCCTCATCTATTTCCCTAATGAGACTTTATGCCTCTCTGTCGGGATTTCTCTACTAGAAACTTTACTTCTCTGCCAGGACTCCTCCACTACTTTACTCTCCTATCAGGACCTTACTTTATATCTCTCTGTTGGGATTTTGCCAATAAGGAATTCATTCTTTTTATTCATGCATAGCAAAGGCTGACTTCCAATGCTGATAATAAGCTTCTTTTTATCAGTCTAGCTTTTTAGGTTTGTAAATTCCTTTACAAAGCACCTCTGTGCCCAGAATGGGGGTTCTCCAAACTCCCTACCCATGTGCTGAATCCCAAGGGTATTAGGGGAGATAGACCTCTTCATTTGGTTCCCTGAACCCCAAACATGCCACTAAACTCATCATTTAATTCCCTGACCACCAGGAACCCTAATCTCATTTTGGTTCCCTGAATCTAATCTCATCATTTGGTTCCCTGATCAAAGGAACCCCAAAATATAGATCTTATTACTGTTTCTTCTACAGATTAATTTTTTTGGGGGAGGTTTAATGCTCATATGACATGATCTTGAGCTCTTCCACTCTTTTGGTTATCCTTCTTTGGAAATTCACTAGCTTACTGACATCTTTCAAAAAATATCTGTCCTGGTTAGGGGCTCTCGCACATCCTAGTATTGGGCACTATTGCTCTTAAAACATTTTAATATAGCCTAAGTTGTTGGTTTCTCTTTTTGTCTGTCTCTTTCTCTCTGTATCTGTGTTTCTCTGTTGTTTTTTCAAGTGCTTTTTTATTGCTGATGCTGATTTTTGAACAGGATAGGTGCATTGCTATAAAATCCCATCTCATTTAGAAGAAAAATAACCCATCATTATTCTACTAGCAGAATATCCAAAATAACAAAACATCTACTTCTTTGTCCTCCTGTCATCTATTACTTCTTCTAATATCTTCCTCCATCAATCATTCCCTCTTTCACATCCTTTTTCCATCAATCCCTTCTTCTATCCCTAAAATCAATTCCAGAACTTCCTTATCTTATAAAATTTCATTTTCTGATCTTGTTCATTCATTGATTCATCCATTCACTCCCTGAAAATTTATTTAGCATTCAAGAATTTTTTCTAGGTTCTGGAGAATATATAAAGACAAATAACACATGGTTCCTGCCTCTGTTGAGTTTAACTGTGATCCCCTCCATCACTTCCCTCTCTTTCAGTGTTTGTCAGTTGATTCCTTTATGAATCACCTCACCATCCTCTGACTCCCCTAGCATTATATATATGTTTTATTAGAATCTACATTCTTTTGAGAGTAGACACCTCACTTTTGTATTTTTATCTCCAGCACTTAATATGGTGGTCAAAAAAATTCGGCCCTTTCCAAACTGATTTTATTTTTCAGGAAATTTCAGAAAGTTTTCCCAAAACATCCATCCTTCCTTCCTTCCTTCCTTCCTTCCTTCCTTCCTTCCTTCCTTCCTTCCTTCCTTCCTTCCTTCCAAACTCTTCACATCCTGGCCCTAAATGACCTTGCCAACCTCATAATCCCTCATGTTCTCTTTGTTCCATCTAAAATCTACTACTCTTCAATGAACTCAGGAGTCCATCTTCCCATTATTGTGAATTTTTATAAACTATCCCGGAATATATTTTTTTCCTTATCTTCTCTCAGAGTCCTTTTCTTCACTCACTGCTTAGCACCATGTTCTTTGTGATCTCTCTAAACAACACAAGTTGGAGGGGATGCGGGAAAACTGGGTCATTGATGCATTGTTGGTGGAGTTGTGAACGAATCCAACCATTTTGGAGAGTAGTTTGGAACTATGCTCAAAAAGTTATCAAACTGTGCATACCCTTTGATCCAGCAGTGTTACTACTGGGATTATATCCCAAAGAGATTATAAAGAAGGGAAAGGGACCTGTATGTGCACGAATGTTTGTGGCAGCCCTTTTTGTAGTGGCTAAAAACTGGAAACTGAATGGATGTCCATCAGTTGGAGAATGGCTGAATAAATTATGGTATATGAAAATTATGGAATATTACTGTTCTGTAAGAAATGACCAACAGGATGATTTCAGAAAGGCCTGGAGAGACTTACACGAACTGATGCTGAGTGAAATGAGCAGGACCAGGAGATCATTATATACTTCAACAACAATACTAGATGATGACCAGTTCTGATGGACCAGGCCATCCTCAGCAACGAGATCAACCAAATCATTTCTAATGGAGCAGTAATGAACTGAACTAGCTATGCCCAGAAAAAAAACTCTGGGAGATGACTAAAAACCATTACATTGAATTCCCAATCCCTATATTTATGCACACCTGCATTTTTGATTTCCTTCACAAGCTAATTGTACAATATTTCAGAGTCTGATTCTTTTTGTACAGCAAAATAACGTTTTGGTCATGTATACTTATTGTGTATCTAATTTATATTTTAATATATTTAACATCTACTGGTCATCCTGCCATCTAGGGGAGGGGGTGGGGGAGGTAAGAGGTAAAAAATTGGAACAAGAGGTTTGGCAATTGCTAATGCTGTAAAGTTACCCATGCATATATCCTGTAAATAAAAGGCTATTAAATTAAAATAAATAAATAAAAAAAATAAACAACACAAGTTTTCTTTCTTTCTCTTTCCGTGAGTTAATTTGAGTGCTTATCTATATTTAGGTTATAGCCATGAAGTTGGGTATTACCTCATTTTTGTTTATCTCTCCTCTGAACCTAGGACAATGCTTTAAATTTAGTAAGTGCTTAAATTTTATTGAGTTGAATTTAATTTCTTGATTTCTGTGATTGTATTTTCTTGATTTTGTCCCTATTTCTCTTATTGTTCCTTTTGTGTACCCTTTATGTCATCCTATCCCATAAGTGTATCTAGGATTCTGTCATTGTTCCCCCTATCCCCTGTTTTCCTCTACTGTCTTTCTCTTGACTTCAACTTTGATTTTTCTGCAGACAAGTCTTGCCTATATGCCTGAAATTTTTCATGAATTTCATTCCTGAATTCACATTTTTCAGCTGGACATCATCTGGCTGTACTACTGTCAACTCAAAGCCAATGTGTTAAAAAACAAATTCATTATATTTCTACTCAAACCATTTTTCTGAATTCTTTAATGATCACCTTTTCCCCAGTGACAGAAGTTCAAAGTTTTCTGGTCTCTTTTGACTCTTCTGCAGGATTTTTTGGTCCATCTATCACTACCTTTCCTTTCTCACTACAATCTTATCAGCTCTCTTTATTCATTGGTAATTCAAAAATAACAAGTATAACTGAGATATTTATGTAAATGTTTGGATATAGGATGGTAGCATAGCATAGCATAATTAGGCAGACTTAGTTCAAGGCTTTTTAATATATATTATCAATGTGACCCTGTGCCTTAGGGACCTCACTAATAACTTTTTTTTTAATGCTATAAATGAATGGAAGAACTATATTGCTAATCTATTCACTGGAGTTTCCTAAACTGATGAAATCTTAGGATTCCCCTTTTCCAATTAAAAAAAAAAAGAGATGTATTTGAAATAAAAATGAGATGAAAAACCCTATGTTCTAATCTTGCATTTGGTGTTTATTATTTATATGACTTAAATTACTTAACCTTGAAGTCCTTATCTTTAAAATAAGGATAAACATGTTACCCTAGCTCCTTCCTGAGGCAACCAGGAAGACCATTTGACTTTGTGAATGAAAATTCTTTGAAAAACATAAAGTACTCTAAATGTATTGTGAATCATGATTATTGTTGCATTCTATAGAAAATATAAACATCAAACAAATGGGAATCTCACCTCTATAGAACTTACAGTAGAGATCAGCATATAAACTAATAAGTAGACCAAAAGCTGAAATGTGAAAGTACAGTATTTTCAAAGGGTGAAAATAGAGTGCCATAGAGTTTTCAGGAGGGAAAATGATGGAAAGGTTCCTGGAGACCATCACTTAGTCAGCTGGCCTAAAGGAAGAGCATTTCAGTCTCAGATAACAGCCATGTGTAAAGATCCAAAGTGGGAAAAAAAAGGGTAAATTCAGGACTCCATTTTGGTGGGACCCTATGTTTTTTGAAAAGGATAATGGAACTCTAAATCACCCAGCCAATAAGCATTTATTAAGACTCTGTGCTGAGTACTAGGAATAATATAAAGGCAAAAGGTAATCCATAAGGTTTAGAGGTAATCTAGGCTAACCTTTTCATTCTATACATAATAAAACTGAGTTACAGAATCATTCAAGTGACTTCTTTAAGATGAGCAGGAGAAAAACTGCAAATGTCATATAAGGTCTTGAATGTCACATGAAAGAATTTTGATTTTATTCCCCATACAATTTTTTTTTTTTTGGCTGTACTACTGTCAACTCAAAGCCATTTGAGTAATTTTTTTGAGTAATTTTTTTTTTGAGTAATTTTAAATAGAAATCTAACTTGGGTATGTAATGTTCTTCTCTAAAATATAATGTTCTCTGGGATCAGGTTTCTTGGGGGGCTTCTGGAGACAGCCTTAGTTTCACTTCAGTAAATACCCCAAATACATTCAGGAGTTAAAGTCCAAATCCTTTATTGTCTCCTTCCTTGGGCCCAGTTAGCTTTCTTAGAGGCCTATTTCTCTCCTTGGTTCCAAGAGCTCCTGCCGCTAATCCTTTGCCTCTGCCAGATTTAGCCTCCAGCCAGCACAAAGGTGGAAGATGGAATGAATCTGTCTCCGCCTCCCAGAGTGGGCTTGTCTCTTAGTGGGCTTATCCTCTCTGACTTGTGAATCTCTCAGAGTGCACCCTGGTTGAGGCTCCTAGCTTATATATGCTCTCTTAAAGGTGTGAATCTTATGGAACTGTAGTAAGTACTAAGTACATCCAGAGAACTGTTAAGCATCCTGCTAAACAACCATTGTCTCTATCAATTCCACTGACTTAGCACCTTGTAAGAATTCTAACAGGGTATCTATCCTTAACACTGTTTGTTTATTTTAGATGAGGGATAGTCTTGTAAACATCTTTTTAATGGGACAACTAGATGATATAGTGCATAGAATTTAGGATTTAGAATCAGGTAGATTCTTCTTCCTGAGTTCAAATGTGGCCTCAGATCTGTGTTACTATCTGGGCAAGTGTGCCCAGATACTATCTGGATGACTCTGAACAAGTTCACCCTGTTTGCCTTAGTTTTATCATCTGTAAAATGAGCTGGAGAAGGACATGGCAAATCACTCTAGTATCTTTACCAAGAGCATCCCAAATAGGGTCAGGAAGAATTGGATATAACAGAAAATGACTGAACAGCAACAAGATCATGGCCCTAAAATTTCCAAAGCAGGTTAATTTTTTCCAATTTGCCCCCAATCCCACTAGCATGCAAAGAGATCTGTAGAGTTGAAATTGACTCTAAGAAAATAGCTATTTATTTGTTCTTGAGGGACCAAATTAAGGGGTCAGCTTTTCTTTTCTTCATTTGATGGGAACCTACAGATCACTGTAACTGCCCAGGGTTTTTCTATTTTCTATTTCCATTAATGTTAATCAGAGTTAGGTTTTAAATTACCCCCACAGTGAAAAGAGTAGAGCCCAACATATCATAACATGCCATAAGTCACTTAGCTTGGGGCAATGCATTGGGATTCATCTATCAATGGCTAACTAAATACTATGCCCACTCCATAGTGACCAATCTGTTGAGTCAATCTACCCCATTTCAGAAGTCTTATGGCAGATCTCAGTTAGGAAATGAAAACACTCAATCATGAATGCAAATGAAACAAAGCAGCATTTATGCCACTCCAAAGAAAATGATAAATAAGCTCATTTCATTCACCCTAGTTCTTTCCTCTCTCTCTCTCTCTCTCATCTAATTGCAAATCATTTCCATGGCAGATGGAAACTTTATTAATAAATCACTGTTTTGGAAGTGACAGAAAATCATATTTGGCCAAGTGATTTCAACCAATTACATTGATGTCCCTGACTTGGCAAAAAATAAGCTTTGACCAACATAAACCTCCATAGCACTTTGTACCTGTCTTATTCAGGTATATAACATAAGTATATGTTACATCTGTATAGTAACAACAATAATAGATAATTATACAGTATCTCAGTGCATTTTGGGGTTATTTAACTTTGGGACACCATGCATAGGGCTTCAAGGTTGCAAAGTATTTTACATATACCATATTCAATTTGCAAGGAATCCTGTGAGTTAAGAGCTGTTGTCATCCTTTTTAACAGATGAGGAAACACACTGATGTAAATAAAAGGGATTACTTGAGGACACCTAACTGGTAACTATCTAATATGAGTTCTGAATACTGTCCTTCATCTTCAAGTCCAACCCTTAAGCTGTATAATTCAATTCAATTCAATAAATATTGGTTAAGCATCTGTTGTTATATGCCAGACACCTTGCTAAAAGCTGAGGATACAAATAAGAAAAAGACAATCCCTACTTTTGAAGAGCTTACAATTTAATGAGGGAAGAACACACACAAAAGGAAACTGAAAGGGGTGTGCGTGGCCCCACTAGATCCCTGGTTTAAGGATGTGGTATTCCCTTGGAATTCCCAGGAGGTTGTGAGCCCTCCATCAAGCAAGGCTCTGGGAGAAGTCAAAGGCTCTGCCTTCAGCCCTCCAATCAGAGGGGAGAAGCAATGTAGGATGACATAAGAAAAGACTGAGTATCAAAACCTGAATCAATCTGTTAAGTAATGAGATTTCAGTGAATGCCAGGAAGAGGGGACTTGAGTTCTAATTCCAGATTTTTTATTAACCACCTTAGCAATACTAAAATCTCTTTTAAGTCTCCAGCTTTTTTATCAATAAAATGAAGGGGCATTGGACTAGATGTTTTCCAAGGTTTCTTCTACCTGTGATTCTTATTATATTCAGTCATATCTGACTTTTTTGTAACTCCATCTGAAGCGTTTTTTTTTTTTGGCAAAGATACTGGAATGGTTTGTCATTTCCTTCTCCAATTCATTTTACAGATGAGGAAATTGAGTCAAACAGGATTAAGTGACTTGTCCAGGATCATAATAGTAAGTATCTGAGGCTGGATTTGAACTAAGATTTTCCTGACTACAGGCCGGGTGTTCCATCTGCTGTCATCTAGCTGCTCATTTTACTGTTTGTTTTTTCTTATATTTATTATCTACTTGTGTCCCCTGCTAGTCTCAAGAATAGCTACTAATTCTTATTCATCATTGTTTCTCCCATAGTACCTCATACAGTCTTTCTAATAAAAATGGGTGTTGATAAGATTGTCATCCTTTTATAGATGAATAAACTGAGGTTAAGAGTGGATGTAATTTTCCATTGAAACTAATAATTAGTGACTAGCAGATGTTGGATCTGATCCCAAGGTTTCCTTCAACTCCAATATTCTATCCACTATGACATCCTGTCTTTCACTTAACATTATGTATAATAAACTCACTAAATATTTCTTGACTGAACAAAATGTGTGCTTTCCCACCCTTCTTTTTTCTTCCTTAAATACACTTTCTGTAAATTGTCTGATAGGTATATAGTAATGTTTTAATGGGATCATGGTCTCTATGAAGTAAATGTAAATCCCTCAAGATGCTAATCACCTTCTGTATCCTCTTATTCACTATAAGTTTAGGTCTTGTTCACTCTTAAATTCCCTCTAAGTCAATCAAAGAAAATAATTTTTGTCAAGTACTTAGTACAAGGCCTGACATACAATAGATGACTATAAGAAATAAAATATCTAACCAAGAACTCCACTGACTCACTGATGAATGCAGGAAAGATTTTTACATTCTTGTAAGAATGGGTATCTAGGTGAGTAGAGACCTTTGAAACTCCAAAGGCAGCATTTATTTCCTATCCTGAAGCATAAATCCCTTTCCTGTTTCCCCATTAATTGGATGTTACAGAAGTTACATGATATGAATCTCCACCCTTCATTACATAGCTAGTTCCTACTCCCAAAAGAGCTTACATTGTAGAAGAAGGAAGCTAACAGAAAAGGACTAAGGGCAAAGAACAAAATATTTTTTTCAAATCTCAGGCCACCACCCTGACTACAAAAGTCAGTCCCTGCCTGCCTCCCCCCCCCCCCAAGGATCTTACATTCTTTTGGGGGAAGATAAACTCCACCCTTGATTATTCCTTGATGCCCTTGAAGATTTCAAATTTCTAATTTAAATTTTCATTTCTCCAATTTAATTTTCATAACTGTGAAACCAAAATGCCCATTCATTTCTCATATGACAATTATATACTTATTCCTCCCTTCTGCCACAAAAGAACTATTCATTTTTTTCTAGATATCTTCTTTTTGGTCTCTCACTTTGTGAGCTACCTAGGGCAAGAGAGATAGAGATGAAGTGTCTAAGTAGGCAGCAGAATATTATCAACTAAGATTTGCTTGGCAGATGAGATGTTAAATGATATTCATAAAATATATATTCAAAAAAAACAGGTGGACTGGCCATGCAGTGAGAATGAGGAATATGAAATAAGACACAACCCCTTCCCTCAAGGAGCTTATATTCTAATGTGGCAAATAAGATGTGTTCATAATTAAATATGATACAAGACAGAATGTGATATGTGTGAGAAAGTGGTTCAGACAAAGAGCTATATTGAATCTGAGAGTTAGTTCAGTTTCAAGTGGTGGATCAGGGAGGTTTTATGGAGGAAGTAGCAACAGAGTTGGATCTTGAAAGAAAGGAGAGAGGTAGACAACATGAAGTTGTTGTGGAGGGAACTGGGCCAGTCCATTCTAGTCATGGAAGATGGTATGTTTAAAGTCATAGAGTTGAGAATAGGTAGGATGAATACAGGAGCAATTCACAGCCTAATATGACTCAAATGCAGCATGTGAAGAAGAGTAATGTGAGAGAGAAAAAGTAGCTTGGGTAGCCAGTGGGTAGCACTGGACTTGGAAGCAGGAAGACTCATCTCCATGAGTTCAAATCCTGGGAAAGTAATTTCATCCTGTTTGCCTAAATTTGCTAATATGTAAAATGAACTGGAGAAGGAAATGGAAAACTACTCACTGTTTTTGCCAAGAAGACCCCTAATGGGATCACATCAAGCTTCTTAAGCAGGGGAGTGATATTGTTGTTATTGAGCAGTGGAGTTGACAATGTTCTGCTCAAGAAAACAAGAGTGTCTCCTTGTTGGCTTTAAGACAAAATACAAACTACCATTGGGTGGGTAAAATCTGGATCCAAACTCTTTCCAGAATGACTTCATATTCCTCATCTTCATGTACCTTCATTGTAGCCCCACAAACCTACTTTCTAATACTTCTTTAAAAAAATCACTTTCTGTCTCTGTCTTTGGATAGGGCCTAGAATGCTTGCTCCTTCTCATTTCGCTCTCTTAGAATATTTAAGTTCTTTAAATCAAAGCTTCTTAAACTGTGAACTGAGACCCCATGTGGGGTTGCATAACTGAATGAGGGGAAGGGTCACAAAACATTTGGCTACAGTAAAAGTTTTCTGAACAAAATGATCAAAAAGTAATTCAAAATCGAATGCAAAATGAATCTGAGGTGTTTCTGGCCAAGCTTACCAGGGCTGCATTGGGTGGTTTCACTGCAGCCTTGGTTCTGAACACACAATATATGCACTTTGAACTGCTCATGCAAGAAGGCTGCCAGAAACAGTTCAGCTTAGATCCCAGATGGAATTACATAAAAATTTCTTGGACAAAAAAGGAGTGTTGAGAAGCTCAACCTTAAAGATTCAATTTAGAGGTCATTTCCCATTGGAGGCTTTTTTTTTTAAACCAACTTCTCCCTCCTCTTCCCCCCCAAACCCCACCATACACCCAGTGTGGCCAGCCATGGGAGTTTTTTGCAGCAGAGTTTGAAAGCTTGGAAGTTTAATTCCAAAAAGGACTTTAGTGTCTAGTATCCTATCCTGCCAGGATTTCAGAATCTTTTTCTAAGACAATTGAGATGTAAGCAATCAGTTTCTTGGCATGAATATACTGTCCAGGTGCTGATATACTGTCCAGGTCTCACAGACATGTGAGATCAGCACAGTGACTCTATAGACCTCCAGTATGATAGTCAAATACTTCTTCTCTCCCATGCTTACATTCAGAACTTCCCAATCACTGAGCTAACCATCTGTGTATATGTGCCTGGAAAGTACACTGCCAAGTATTTAAAATTTCTCCATTTACTATGACTGATGGTTCAACATATGGATGGTGTGGTGCTGCCTAATGGAAAACATCTCTTTTCTTGGTGTTAATTGTTGCAAAAGTAGCACAAGCAGCAGAGAATAACAAAAGAAGGGATTTGTACTTTCTTTGGTAAAAAATAGGGAGACATGGAAGATTTTGGAGTAGAGGAGTTTTAAAAATTAAACAAACACAATTGACATTCTGGACTCATATTTGATACTCCACTGCTACTTTCCCCTGACAGGAACCAAGTACTCTATATAAAATGCATTATATTGATCAAACCCTATAATAAAAATTCCTAGCTGAAAATAATAAATGGAAAACCATTTGTTAAAAATCATTCATCCGTAATCATTCAAATGAATGTGGCCTACCTTTGCACCCAGGAAAAATTAAGGAGATTCAGAATGTTAATTACTCAGATTGTATTTTATAGCTAAATGGGATTAAACAAGAGAAAGGGTATAGGGTAAGTTGCCTTTGGGGAATTATGCAATGCTTTTAATGACCTCAAGCTTCATCTGAAATAAAAGCCCATCTTTTAAACATCAGTATTCTTATGGTAATATGATATTTCTATGCATTTTAGGATGGCACAGTCTCTGAAGGACTGAAGTTGAGAATCACCAAAAGAACACAAAACCTTAATGGAAACATGCATTGTGGATGTTACAAAAGCAAAGCATGAATAGGAAAAAAATAATGGTCATATGGCAAGAGCAAAAAAAATCATTAAACAGCTTATAATTTCCACTGATATCCAGACAATGTCAAGAGATCTTGTAGAAGCCCACTAGCATTTTGAGTTAATGGCTTATGAAGATTCATTAAAAAAATATGCATGTCTTATAGGATAGGCAGACAATATGAATTTCAATTTATATTATATTTATATTATTATATTATATATAACATATATATGTTATATATTATATTTATACCATGTTGCCGAGATCACAAATCCACTGAAATATCAAAGTACTCAATTCTTCTCAGATTTAATGGAATAAAGCTCCTTCCTCATTCAAATTGCCCCTTATAGATTGCTATAGGTTTATGCTACTCAAGGGATAATCATTTATCTGAATCTCCATAGCTCATGAGCTTCCATTTCCATTGAATTATTCAATCTGAGACAGAATAAAATATATGACTTATAATAAAGTAAAAGACATTTAAATGAAAGAAAATCCAAGATAAATCACAGGAAAAAAGTGCTTCTATTCACTACAAACTCCTGCTTTACATACTCTACTACAGATTCTAATATTAAAAGGAGCATTCAGTGACAAGACAACTCTTACTTTTAGAATTGTGTTAAACATCTCTTTGCCTTTGAAGCTTCCCTTTACTACTTTTTTACTGAAGTGCTGACATCATCTGCTAGTTTGCTTTCTCTACTGACCTTTGTGGCTTCTCAAAATTGCAGTTGTTAAGTGACATCTATCCTACTATGGAAATGTTTAGAGCTTTTTTTGAGACTCAGACCAACGGCTATCACAGGTCTATTCCTTCAAAAGGAATTGTTTTAGGATTGATGAATTTGGGGATTGGAATTAGTATATACCTTTCACTCTTATAAACCTCTGGTAGTTGACTGGGAACCATGAAAATTACTCTGGTGCTTCACAAGTAGTCACTTAACTAACTATAGGTATGCTTCAGACTTTGATTTTTTAAAGGTTTGGTTTTTTCCCCTATTTCATGGATCTCCAAATTATGACTATCAGGCAAAATTCAGCTTGCTCCTTTTTAGCTTCTGGGCTGTACAATGAAAGGCTGACTGAAATTTGTCAACTCTTTTCCAACTTTATCCTGCCCCCCAAACACTATCCCTAACTGGAGTTATATCTGTAAAAGTTCATCAAACCAGTTGCCAAATAGCTATGTAGGTATCTGAGGCTTTTTTCACACTTGATTCCACATGACCTATCAGGGAGGGGATATTTTGTTTTGAACTTCTCTGAAAGAGTGAAAATTACAGATTGACTATTTGTGCTCAGCTCAGAGGATCTAGAGAAGAAAAGACTTCAGAAATCCATCTAATTCGACTTCCTTATTTTTAGAAAAGAATACTAATTTTAGCTCAGAGATAAGGTAGTGATTTGCCCAAGATCACCTAGCTAATAACTAAGAGGGCTGAGATTTTAGCTTTGCTCTTATTGTTCCAAATCCAATGTCCTTTCTTGTATGTTCTGCTCCTCAGTCCAGGTAAATACACACAGACTTAGATTTTCGACTCTTTTGGACTAACTTTTAAAGGAAGGCACTTATGTTTAGAAAACAGCTACCTCTAGGAGAAAAATAAAGCCTTAAAATATTAAGTTGCATTTAGTTGCCTTAAAATACTCCCCAGAATCACAGACTGGCATAATTTCAAAATTGGAAGGGATTTCAGAGGATACCTTTTCATATCACCAGTAATGTAATATATCCTCGGCAGGCTGTTATTCAGCCTCTCCTGAAGGAAAAAAAATCAAATAAGCATTCTTTTTGCAAGGCAGAAAACATATTCTGCTTTGTCAACTTTAGGGCCTGCTCTGAGCCCTATTTTTAACTCATTTAACTGAGCTCTGGATTTGGAATTAAGTGATCTGGATTTGAATCCAGACTTAACAATTTGAACTTGAATAAGTTATTTTACTCTTCTAACCCTCAGTTTCTTCATCTGTAAAATACCAGTATGAACTACATCACTTTTAAGAGCCTTTTCACCTTTAAATCCAGGATCCTATGATACTGTCCTAGACTCTAAAATGCCTTTGTCAGCATCTTCTCATTAGAGAGAATGACTAATTAAAACACCAATTATAATGTTCAGTGGTTATTTTTTTCCTCTTACTTCATCATCTGTTGTCATCAATAATGTCATTTTGTAACATCCTGTGTCCAAAATACCAGGCTTCTCTGGAGATTGCCATAAATAACAATCTTTTCCAGGTAGAATGTTGAAGATGATCTAGAAGTATAGTCTATCAGAGCTGGAGGAGATCTTTCATAACAATAGTTGTAACAACATTTTATATATGCATAGTGTGTTACAATTTGTAAGTCATTGTGATATTATTATTCTTGATTCTCTTAAAAAGCTTTCAAGTAGTCAAGGAACAATATTATTATGCCTGTTTTTCATATGAGGCTCAGAGAGGAGGAGCTCACACAAATAGAAGCAAAATCAGACCAGAATTATTCTCTGTTCTTTCCACCCTAAGCCACGTTTCCTTCTGCCATTGAAGCTTTCATGCCCGTCTTTTTAAATGCATATTGTCTTTCTCAGTTCTAGGGTTTTATTAAAACATATTTGATTCTTGGGGGAAATGAATTGTCAAGAAGATCAGTGTGTAGAATTGCAGAGAACAGAAGCCTTACTATAAAACACTGTTCCTTAAAGGTGGAAGATGGCTTTGGGTCATCAAATTTTGTCTTTGTTAAGACCTAGTGACTCAGTGGCACTGTGCCACTTTGACATCTGTGCATGCATGTATCATAGAAACTACCTTATAGCACCAGATATGAAAGCAAAATAGTAATGCAAGGGTGCAAAGAGTGCCAAAAGTTGTAAAGGGATTAGAGCCATTATCTTCTAATATAATTGTGTAATTGTGTGTGTGTGTGTGTGTGTGTGTGTGTGTTAAGCAAAATTTGAATCAGTTTCTGTACTTTCCTTTCACTGGATTTCTTCAAGATCTTTGTCCAGGCAGAGGAAAAGCAACACAGGTGTGCTGATAAGAGGTGGGTAGCAGCTTTGTTCTCCAAACAAAGGCAGACAGTTCTTGGGCTGGCCCACCTGAAGACTACTTACACCTGCTGTTGGAAATATGCCTGGAGCTGGCATTACCATCTGGAAGGCAATACCTTTCAAATCAGCAGGGGAGCCAAGTCAGTAACTGGTTCCTCTATACAATGCTCTTGTTGAAAGAAGATAATGAGCCAGCGTAAATGTGGGTGCTACATTCATTCATCTGTGCTTACGATATCATCTGAGAGGGCGGTAGCTATACTATTGGTTTGATTTGGAAAATCACATAAAATTAATGTCTTGCTCCAAGAAGAATTTATGTTCTAAAATCATGGGCAATTAGAGTTAAAAATGACCTTCATGATAATTAAATTCCATGTTTTCATTTTGCAACTGATGTAGTAGATAAGCTAGGATCAAAATCTTTTGATTTCCAAACTTTTTCTTTGGTTGTATCAAATAAATGAACAAGGCTAATCTGGAATCTAACACCTGGGTGGTACAGAAGACCTGAGTTCAGATCCAGCTTCAGACACTTATTAGCTGTGTGATCTTGGGCACGTTACTTCAGTCTGTTTGTCTCAGGGCCCTCATCTATAAAATGAGCTGCAGAGGAAAATGGGAAAACATTTTTAATGTCTTACCCAAGAAAACCTCAGATGGTGTTACAAAGAGTTGGACATGATTAGAATGATTGAACAACAAAAATTCATAAATAGCCAAGATTATATCTAAGTGAAGTTTATATATTTTGAAAGAATGTGGCTAGGTCATAGAAGAGAATTAAATAAGAGTTTGCAGAAGAATTCTTTTCTTTCAGTTGGGGCAAATGCCTTTGAGTTTTATCTTGGGATAGACGCAAGAGCTGACAGTGGTAATAAGCAGGGTGGAAAAGTCCCACTTTACTCTCAATCAAAGTTAAAGAAATAGAAATTGGACCCATAGGAGAAAAGAATTCTAAGGAGACTATCAGAACCATCAATGTGGAAATATTACTTGAGATTTCTGACTTAAAGAGGACCTTTCCTTCTAGTTAAGGAAATGACTGGTATTGGTAATTCCTCATCCATGGTTCTAATTATACTACTGTGAAAGCATCTGTCAGTCAGCCACTGTAAACAGCACCTGAAAGAACAAGGATATGATGACTCATGCTACGTTTATGAAAGAAATCCTGGTGAACAAGAACAATTCAGGTTTTTAATGGACATTAAAAGCTTAGGTTCTCTAGGTCATGTTTTTTGTTTTTTTTTTAAGAAGGTAAATGTTCTCCTTTTCTCAGGGCTTCTTTGCCAGTAGTCTTTAAAAATTCTCTTTTATTTTCTATTATTTCTATCTATTATTTCATTTTAAGTTCAATCAAATTTAAAGTTTACTCTCCTTTCTCCCTAGTCCCACACAATCTGTGGGATTTTATTTTGTTTTTACACCGGCAATCTTGAGAAGATTATTTTAATTTCCTATATTATGCTTCTTTTTTTTTCTTTTTGATATTTCTACTTTTAAGATTGCCAGAGTTGATGAGAACACCTGAAGAAATTTAGTTGCAGATTTAGAGAGCCATAGCTCAAAGAGAATTTATTAAAAATCCGTATATGCACAATGTCCTCTTGCAAAGACTAGCTTGCCTGCATTCCTGCCTGGATTAAAGTGGTCTTTTCTGGACCACAGACACACACACACACACACACACACACACACAAGCCCAAAAAGTCTGAAGTAGTGACAACAAGAGAAATTATTTGATTGGGGGTAATAATGTTATAGGGGGTTATAATTCCATCCTTTACTTCCTCCCATTACTTCCATTTTTGGGAAGGATGTTGATTTCTCTCCTGGACTTTAGATTTTTCTTTACCTTTTCCCACAGCAAATGACCTCTATGCTGATGCTTTTTATTCTTTTTTTTTGTTTGTGCTTTTTTGAAACTAAAATGAATGGTGGTTTTCAGTGCTATGGGCTGAATTTATAGCAGTAAAAAGAGACCTGAGTATTGTTATTAGTTTTTATTTGCCATCAAGACTTGCCAATAGCATATTGAATGTTTTTTACCTGGAATTCTATTCTATTTCATCCAAACCCAATTTGAAAAATATTTATTAGGCAGGCTATGAACAACATACTCTTCTAGGTACTATGGGAAAGGGGCATAAATATGGAAAACAAAGAGAGACTACTGAGAGAATTCTGGGAAAATGGTGGAGTAGTAGGTTAGTAAGTTTCAAACTCTCTGGATTTCCTCCACAAATAGATCAAATTTGCACTTCAGGACAAACATAGACTCCAAAAAAATCAAGATTTGGGGTAAACAGGGATCCTCCAGATACAGCTCAGAAGATTTGAAGAAAGAAGACCCAGGGCCAGGATTAACTTTTGTGAAGTATAAACACCTCTGGGATTGTTCTGCAGAAATAGAAGTGGAGATCCCTGAGGGTAGTGGTTGGGGTCTCATCTAGTCACAGACTTTCATCTCCTGCTAGTGAAATCTGGGTCTGAGTTGGGGAAGACTAAGAGAGCCAGGCCCAGTTGTGTTGCTGATTCATGACCCTGGCTGAGACGGAACCAGCACATCTGTGAACATAGAGACAATGGGGCAGAGATGTTGCTGGCAGTGGGCACTTACTGGAGGATGAAGCTCTTGGTTTGGGGTTTCTGTAAGAAGAGAAAGCTGAAGTGAAGCCAGAGACACCATCCCCCCACCCTAAGATTAGAGGTATGTACAGTAGTACCTCTTATTTAAAAAAAATTAATCCCACAATAGAAACATACTATGGGAACAGGGAAGACCAGGGTTCCTCTTCAAAGGAGGACACTGAAATAAAGAAAGCTTCTACCCCAAAGAGTAATGTGCAATGGCTCCCTACCTAGAGAGAATTTATAGAAGAACTCAAAAAAGAATTTAAAAATCAAATGAGAGACACTGAGGAAAAACTAAATAAAATAAAATAAAAACCATCTAAGCAAAACAGAAAATTATGAAAAAAAAGTTAACTAACCAGAAAAGCAGATATGGAATCTCAAAGATGAAAAGAATTCTTTGAAAATTAGATTTGGGCAAGGGGAAACCTAGCTATGAGAGACTAGGACATAACAAAACATATTATAAGAGTGAAAAAATAGAACAGAAGAGAGAGTATGGTTTCTCTAAAAAAAAGTCTCATCAATTTTCAGGCAGAAGGAATCTGTTATAAGGGAAAATTGTCTTTTCCCTTAATTTATTCTTTTGCTCTCACTTTGGAGAGATTTAATAATAGATGGGAGATCTTAGACACATCTTTTGAAAGGAACATTAAATAGCCATTTTATATATGCCTATTTCTTATGAGAATTCTACATTTTTATCCTACAAATAGAACATGAAACATGGAACACAAAATCTTAGAGCTGGAAGGACCCTTGGAATTTACTTAGTTCAACTTTCTCCATTTCAGATTTCCTTAAGATCTTATAGAGCTCTGAAATAGCTTTATAACTGTGTTTTGTATTTGAACAGAATTAACCCTGCATCATCACTTTATTTCTATAAAAAATGCTCCTATCAGGATTCCAATATTTTTGAAAAGAGTAGTGGAAGGGACTGACCCATGAGTGTCCATTACATAATATACTCTAGTTGGCATAAAACACATAGAAGTTTAGTGAGCTTGATTCTGGAAATGCTAGAAATGGAAATATTATTACATTCTAACACTGATAGAAGGCATCCTATCATTGATTCAGCCTGTGTTCTAGTATTCTTTGATTATTTCCTGTTGGCTTAGTGCTTGGTAACAGAAAACCTTTTAATTAGCTGCTGAACCAGAACTGAGTATACCTGTTCATGCCACAACAGATGAAAGGTGTCTATTTTCCTTGGAAGTTTTTGAGTGAGGAGGAAGAACTATTGTAGACCTTTGGACTTTCTCTCACCAGTTAGCCATACATCGTAACTATGAATGTCTGGCAAGGCTGGTCTTCTGTTTGTTATGTTTAGCCTTTCCTCATTTTAGATGAATGAGCATTGGAAGAGAAATGGATTAGATTATTATTGTATGAGTTTCAAAGCATCAGAAGAGACACTATGGGGTCAACAACTGGAGTCCATAAGAGAGTCTGCCAGTAGCAATAGTATTTGAGCTTGGTGAGGAGCCAAATCTAAAAAATGACCTACTTTATCCAGCCCAGCAGTGAATCAATCTAGCAGTCAAGTTACTATGTCCCGAAATGGAGGGACCCACTCATCTCTTTACTAGGAAATAATTTAAAGTAAACTTATTAGCTGAAGTGGATGAGTTGAATACTTTATAGAATGCTACTACTTTAATTTTTGGCCCTCTGTCCTAGGGACAAAGTGAGTATGTAAAAGAGAGAATATTCCCTCGTTCAGGAGGATGCTTTTATCCTTCGGTTCTTACTATATTTTCTATCTTTTTGATAAATTATAGTAGTTGATTAATTGATATTAATGAGGAGATATTGTTTAAGAGACATAGAAAATATATAAGATGGAGCCTTCTGAGTTATAGAAGTGGAGAAAGAAACCCTCTCATCCCTTGGGGTTCTCAGTATGCTGAGAAGAATAGTAGTTGTCCCTTGGGGATCCAAATTAGCAGTAGGAATGAGAGTTGGAATAATTACCTCCCCCCCAAGCTTATATGTACTATATTTCGAATTTTATTACATTTACTTAAGCTTAAGTAATTTATCTGTATAGCAATCAATTAACCTTTATTTAGTACCTATTAGATATCAGTTACTCTGCCAAGTGTTGTGGATACAAAAAGAGACAAGAGACTCAAAGAGATTATAATCTAATGGGCAAACCAACTTCAAATATCAATTAAAATCCCACCTTCTTCAAAGAGCCTTAAAGGCTCTCTGGAAACCAGGAAAATGAGTAGACTGAATGGAGGAGGGAGAATATTCCAGGAATGAGGGATAATCAGAGAAAATGCCCAAAGTTAAGATATAGAGTGTTTTGAATTATGGAACAGGCAGATGGCCAGTCACTAGACTGGAAAGTATATATATTATGTAAGTATGAGTTATATGTAGAAAGATTGAAAGGTAGAGGGGGCAAGATTATGAAGGACTTTGAATGCAAAACAGAGCATCTTGTATTTACTTCTAGCGACAATTGGTAGCCCTTGGAGTTTACTGAATGAGTGTGTGTGTGTGTGTGTGTGTGTGTGAGAGAGAGAGAGAGAGAGAGAGAGAGAGAGAGAGAGAGAAGATTGGATCTTTGCTTTAGGAAAATCCATTTTAGGTAAAGTCACTGAAAGCAGGATGGATTGGAAAAGAGAAAGATTTGGGGCAGAGAGACCCACCAGCAAGTTATTGCAATAACCTAGGTATGAGAGGAGGAGGGTCCATACTAGTCATGGCCATGTCAGAGGAGAAAAAGGGATATATTTGAGAGATGTTACAAAGGTTAAATTGGCAGAACTTGACAATAGATTGAATATGAAAAGGCGAGAAATAGTAAGTAATTCTAAATAACTCTTATATTATGAGTCTGGGATGCTGAGAGAATGGTGGCTGCTCTAGAAATAGGGAAGCAAAGGGTGAGGGAGAGTTTGAGGAGGAAGATAATGAGTTCTATTTTGAATATATTGAGCTTAAGATAATGACTACACATTCACTTTGATATGTCTGAAAGACACTTAAAGATCAGCAGAGAAATTGGGGCAGAAAAAGTCGATTTGACAATCATTGGCCCAGACATAGTAATAAAATCCACAGGAGCTGATGAGATCACCAAGTGAAATAGTATAGAAGGAAAAGAGGGCATATGACAGAATGCTTCAGGGAAAACAAAGTTAGAGATCATGATTTGGAGGAAGACCAGCAAAAGAGATAGAGGAGTAGTTATCTAGATAGATATGAGAAAATTGTGTGAGAGTGATATTCTGAAAAACTAGAGACAAAAAGTATCAAATAGGAGAAAGTTATCAACTATCAGAAAGGCTTTAGAGAGGTCAAGGAAAATGAAAATTGAGAAAAGATGGATGGGTCTTGGTCTCAGCAGAATAGACACCATGAGAATGGACAGGAATAGAGTCTAAAGTCTTTATTGCCTCCTTCAAATACTGTCTCCTTCACAGTCTGTGTCTGTCACAGTTTGACCCAGTCTTGATCTTAATGGAGGAGTGCAGAGGGGAGGAAAGCCACCAGGAAGATGGTCAAAGATGGAACCTCTCATTTCCAGTCCTCTCAGCCTTAAATACCTCAATATGATTACATCATTACAGTACACTAAATATATTTGAACCATTTACATGTGAACCATTATATCACCATACTAAGTACTAAGTATATGTAAACTAGAGAACCATTATTTCATTAATTCCACTGAATAAACACCTTGTTGTAAGGATCCTTGCTTCAAGTATACTTTTCTTAGAGTTCCCCAATATCTGTGGTCCTCTACAAGTAACTTTCAAAAGGGGAAATTTTAGGCCGGTATGGTCTGTCCTCTATGAAGTAATACTAGTTCTTTGTAATCTTTTTGATGTTCACTAACTATTCTTTCAGCAATATATTTCAGAATTTTGTGAGGAATTGAAGTCAACCTCAATAAACTACAATTTTCAGGCTATGTTTTCTTAGATTTTTTTTTTAAATAAGTATATTTATCCTGCTGTGCCTTTTACCTTCTCATGCACACCACACAGTTGTCCTATTTTTTTATCCTCTCTTCTACAAATCACTTTTTATGCTTTATTTGGTGTTTTTTGCTTTCATTACCAGTCTCAGCTCACTTTAAGCTTTAGCACTCCAAACACTATTCTGAGAAAGACATAAACATTTAGATTTATTATTTTTATTGGTCCTGCTTCAGTCTTCTATAGGTATCTTTAAAAAAATCTTAACTATTTGCTTAGGTCTCTTTGCATCTGCAATAATCTATTTAGGTAATTTCTTTTTTACTTTAATTGGAATTAATTTTTATTGTATCTTCAAAATTTCATCCTTGGGAATTTTGCCATTTTTCTTGGAGTTCAAATATGGTCGCAGATATTTACTAGCTAGGGGACCCTATGCAAGTAACAGCCCTGTATGCTTCATTTTCCTCATATTTAAAATGAACTGTAGAAGGAAATGGGAAATCAGTATCTCTGCTGAGAAAACCTCAAATGAGATCATGAAGAGGAGGCCGTGACTGAAAGTCCCTGAGCAACAACAGCAAGGGCAGTGAATAGATTGACCTGGTTGGAGTAGAAGATTCTTGTTAGGGAAAAATGAAATTAAATGAGGAGATTGGTTCCAGATTGTGAAAGTCACTGAAATAAAGGAAGAAGTGATGGTTATATGGTGCTAGGAAGGTTATTTAATCTTTCTGTTCCTCAATTTTCTATTTTGTAAAATGAAGGGAATGGGCTTGATGATCTCTAAGGTATTATGGGGAATCATAAATCCATGATCCTATGATTTTGTTAAAGAACAAAAGGAGAATTTTGAGCAGGGTAGAATAATGAATATGATGTTTTAAGATGTTTTAAGTCTGATAGTAAATTATGGGATATACTAATAGTTAGGAAGACAATTAAGTAGTCTAGGTGAAAAAGGATAAGGATCTATTGGTAGTTACAGTGAGAATGGAGGGGACAAGATGACTTATCTAGAAGGAAAAATATTGGCAATGTTTAGGACTGAATCCAATAAAGAAATGAGGGAAAAATGCACATGAATCAAAGATATTCTTTGAACCTGAGTGACTAAGAGAATGCTTTTGGGTACAAACAGGAAATTTGGGAAGAGGGTGGCACTTTTTTAGTGGCACACATGAATACTAAGTTTGAGATAATGGCTTTTCAGGCATTGTTTCCTCACCTGAATAATTTTTGATAAGATTCTTTCCTAGACAGATGGATTTAGGATCAAGATGATTCATTCAAGTAATAACTATAACTTGGGGTGATCTTGAGACATTTCTTCCCCTTTTTAAAATAAGCATTTTAAAAAATAAAGATTCTATTGGAATAGACATTTTTGTTTTTTAATGAAGTAGTTCAGCCCCAGAACTCATTCAACAAGATTTCAAATCTTTTCCTCCCATGGCTGTTCAGTTTCTTTTATTCTATTTGACAATTTCCAAATCAATCCAATAAACATTTATTAAACACTAGTAATATGTCAGGCAAAGCGGATACAAAAAATAATTAAAAAAAATTAGTCCTGGCCTCAAAGAATTTACAACATAAAATAAATGTCACCTAAAATGACAACATACAAAAGGAAGTAGGAAATAGTGAAGAAGAAGAGGAATAG